>NC_045476.1:109101931-109416987 GCF_009650955.1 Corvus moneduloides | reverse complement strand
GTCTTGATTAATGATATATACACTATGGGAACCCATATTAAGCCTTGGTTGCACTCCACTGCCTGAGAGACATCTCTGAACCCTCATTAACAACACAACGTATGTTAGGCAGCATAATATGCTGAATCTTTTCATTGCAGTAGCAGTAGACAATTTTTCTGAAAAAAAACATATCAGGAAATCAGCAAGAAATTTATAATCCTCACAGAATTTTACCATGGTGTAGAAAAGTGAAAATATCAGTCTTTAGAATTGGTAAAGTTTAGAAAAAAAATTAAAAGTGCAGCAGCCTGAAATGGCCCTACATGCCATTTCTCAAGTAAATAGCAAAGGAAACATTTATAGTTTGCAGAGGTGTGCTGAACAACTGTCCTGGGTCTTGCCGGGATGGAGTTAATTTTCTTCATAGTTACTAATAGAGTGCTGTGTTTTGAATTTGTGATCAAAACCAGTGCTTCAGCTATTTCTGAGCAGTGTCAAGGTTTTCTCTGTTTCTCACATTGCCACACCTGCAAGTAGGCTGGGGATGCCCAAGAGGCTGGGAGGGGACACAGCCAGGACAGCTGACCACAACTGATGACATCATGCTCAGCAATAAAATGGAGAGGAGTGGGATTTTGGTAGGTGAGCCATACTTCATTAGGGAACTGACTGGGCAACACTCTAAACACAGGAGTTGCTGCATGATTACATTTGTATCACTTCTTTTCTTTTCTTTCTCTTTTCTTCCACTTCTCCTTTACTTACTTAACAATTTTTAACATGACCCATGAGTTTTCTTGCTTCTGTTCTTCCTTTCCTCTTCCCTCACCCTACTGCAGGGGTGGGGGGAGTGAGCAAGTGGCTGTGTGGTGCTTAGCTGCCTGTCAGGATTAACCCACAACAACAGTATAGTTTTGTAATGGGGAAGAGTCTTTTTAAAAAGTCATTTTGTAGCATGAGTCAACCTAGTTTGCTGCCAGAATGATCTGACATTTATAAGAGTTTATACCAAAAAGTGCCCATGTGCCATGTCTCAGATGACAAAACCTGGCTGATTGCCCATTCACATCTGTTCCCAATTTGCACCCCCAGAAAGTAATGAAAATCCTATAACCACAGCCACAATATTTATTTATCTTTCACAGCAAACAACAAGCTTTTTCATGAACTGAGCAGTGACTTCAGATCAAATGTGTTTAGATCAAATGTGTTCCTGTAGAACAGGAACAAGGTGTAACACTTGACAGATGAATTCATATAAGGATTTGTAAACTTTAGTACAGAAGATGGAGGGAGAAAGAACAGGTAAAACGAAAAAAACCCACAAACAAGTATTGAGACAGTTTGCATTTCGCCTTTCACCTCCAGCTGCATATTTAGTTTCAGAGGGACTATAAAGCATAAACAGAAGTGTCCAGACATAACTAGTTGTTAGCTATGAATGTAGATTCAGGGGAAAAAAAAGTAGAAAGTAATCATAACCATCTCCACCTCTAGGATAGCAGATTCCTGAAGACAAGATAAAAAAACAAGGATGAAATTTGGACCCAAGTTAGACCTGTTCCAAATTACTTTTTTTCTACATGCTGAGTATCGACATCTTCCATCTATGTTCTTCTCAAAAGGACTAACTCTTGCAAGTGATGAGTACTTCTCACTTCAGTTTAAATCTGTTACTTATTCATGCATTTAGATGTCTAATTTTAGACATGTGTGGTTAGAAAATATCAGCCTTGGACCATATGAAAAATAGCATCAGGATTTCTCAGTTCTGCTTTGAATTTTCAATGGAAACAACAGAATGATTTTCAGTTTTTAAGCCTCAGACTTTTAGAAACACTCTTTTCTGTCCTGAGGTATATGGAAGGGTGCTTGTTTGCAGTGCACTGCTCATCTTCTCCATTTTTCCTCTCCCATTCATCACTCCACTTGAAGACACACTCCCAGTTCTTACTTTGTTCTCTGGAGAACTGAGGTGTGATAATTCACCATCCTGCATTGCTACAGAGTAGCAATAGCTACAAGTATATTAATTACAGAACTGAAGACCAGCCCAAGCCTTTCATCCACACACAAGGTGTGTTTCTATAAGCATGTATCCTCTCTAAGAAAGCAAGACATACAGTTTAGAACAACTAAAAGGGAATTTCTAAGTAAATAAACAAGTCCATAGACAAGGACACACCACCACAAGTGACAAATGTGAGTCACTTCTCTTAAATGCAGTGGGAACATGTTCTGCTTTTAGCTAATGAGAGTGGTATTAGATAGTATAGGTTCTTACCTTCACCTTTCTCTTAGGAAGCTGCAAGCTGTTGCTCTGGGATGTAGACATTACAAGAATCTGGGATGTAGACATTACAAGAATTTTCATTATACTCAGCCTAGTTGATTAACAGCAATGTCACACACAAAATCAGGCATACAAGGACACGTAACTTCACCAGGAGATCTAGAGACTTTGTGCTGAGCAAAAGCCCAAAAACTTTCAAAGTCCTGAAGAAAGGGATTCACTGGGTTTAAGATCAGATCTGCCCTAATGCAGGAGTTCAGCAATAAAACCCTTTACCAGCACAGTGGAAAACTACTTCTACCAAACAGAAAAGAAAAAAGAAGAAAAGCAAAAGCATCAACAAAGCCATACCTGATGTCCTAAAAGCACCAAAACCGTGATAAGTTTATCACTTGTCCTTTAAAATTATATAAAATGTTATTGAGCAGTTGATGTCCTCCATATTTTCATGTAATATTTATACAGAGATAGAGATACAAAGATATATATGATTGGTGATAAAGTACTCAATTATGAGTAGTTATTCTTATTTACTTATTCCAAATCCAGGATTAAGCAAGATACATTAGGCACGTTCTGCTTTTTAACCTATAAAATAAGAAATTCTTCTGAGAATTCTCTTTGTTTCAATGCCAATTTATGATTTCTTTTAAATTAGAAATTATTGAAAAACAGTCTCTGAGTCATCTTAGTTTGTTCTATCAGTTGCCCATCTCCCCATAACAGTTAAGAAAATGCTTCAATTTTCCATCACATGTCTTTAATAAAAAGAGTTTTGTGTTGAAGAATGACATTATTTGTCTTGGTGTATCAAGTTTTTTTCTCTGACATAGGTATATTTGCATTCTGAGTAAAAACTTTCATTCTCTCTAGTTTTAAACTTTGGATTTTTCTATAATAACCAATATCATGCCTACTTTAAAGTACACATTTTGCTATTTCCAATTTCAGGAATATTTTCTAAGTAAAGCCTCATCTCTAAGTTCCAACAGTTGCACACTGTAGAAAAATCAGGCAGAGCCATGGAACAAGGTGTGCATTGTGGATTGTACTGATGCATTACCTATGACCATGGCTCATCTGGCTGCTGGGTTAACAGGTCACTGGCATGGAGCCACCGAATTTCAGAGAACAGCCTCTCTCATGGTATTTTGATATTTCCCCTTCTGGATTTGTCCCAACAGGGAAGTGCTGGAGCATATGAAAACTGGGAGTGGAGCTGGGAAGGCAACCAAACTATTTCAAACCTCAAATGTTTAGGTTAGATGCTTATGTGGTCTTAACCAACTCACCCATCCCTGAATATTACAGCATCAGGAACGATGATTTAAAAATACAGGAATGATACAACAGTGCCAGCCACTGTTAAGTGCATTTCACATTTCTTGCAATCAGTTCAATGAGCACACTATGTGAGCACTTTGGGCATAGTTATAGGAATAGGATTTTGTCTTTTCCTAATTCTTTCTAAGCTTAGCATTGTAGATAGCCTGGACTTGATATCCAATTGCTGTCCTTGCTCCTGAGCTGCTGGAGGAGCAAGTTGAATAGGATCTGCTAGTCAGGTATCAAAGTTGATACCTGAAAAAAAGACAAAAACAAAAACAACAACAACAAAAAAAGCCAGCCCTATATTTCAGCAGAGAACATAGTATTATCCCATGTGTGGTTCAGGCCTCACTCCAGACAAAAGTAAACGAATGGTTCCGTGTAAGATCCTGGATTTGGGCGTACATGGCTATAAAAAGACAATAATCATTCCTCTACAGAGAGGAAGGGGAGATCTTGCAGTGCTACAAAGGGTCCTTATCACTGCAAAGCACATTTACTCTGGAGTTTTTAGGGCTCTAACTACATCCTTTAGTTTCAGGGGCTTTCAATCACAATGCTGAACAAAACAGCACCAAAAGACGCAAGGGTCTGTTAGCTGAAACAGAGCAAACTGGCTTTTTCTTCCATTTTACTTACAGTTCACAGTGATGGCCTCTTTGTTAACCAGTTTATTGTCCTTTTTTTGCGTTGGGCACAGGTGCCCGGGTGCGGGGGCTGCAAGGGCAGCCTCTGTGAGGGGAGCCAGGGCTGCCCCACGCTGCTTATAGCCCTTACAGCAGGCTGCAATGGACACGCTGCAGGACACAGCTGAGCCCCACAGCCGAGATGGAGACCACTGCAAAACACAGCTAAACACAGGGCAATCTCACTGGGAGAGATGAATGGGGGGGAGGAAGGTGTTCCAAACAGCCCTACAGACACCGAAGGCAGAGGAGGAGGAGGGGAGGAGCTGCTCCTGGCGCCAGAGCAGAGACTCCTCTGCAGCCAGGAGAGACGAAGCTCAGCCCTTCATTTAGCTCCATCCTCCATCTACTGCTCTCTCCCCACAGCTGTCTGAAAAGGCCAGTGGATACTTTACACACCACAGCTTGCATGTGCACATCTAATGGCACAATTAGAAAATGGGAAAGCAGGAAAAGAGCTGAAAAACCTCGAGTGTCGGCTGTGGGTGACAGCTCTGGGCTATGGAGAGGGACCCCCTGGAAGGACACCGGCTGCAAAGCAGAGCTACCGTGGCTGCCAGTGCCAGTGGGCCTGCACAGCCCAGCCATAGGCCCAAAAGGGGCCCAGAAGGGTTTAAATATATAATCCCTTTTTCTGTATTTTACCACGGACATTTTAAACTGCATTAGAGGCATATACTAATGTTTTGAATCATTACGCTATCAGACTTGCAACTTGACGGGCCCCTGAGGGCAGACCTGAAAGCATTCAATAATTTCTCAATATTTAAGTGCATGATGATGATGTAGAACAAACAAACATGTTTTATCAATATAAAAAATATTTATCATATAACGTATGACCATGAGCTGTGCAAACCAAATCTGGAATGACAAAGCTCAAACTAGTCTCATCAACCCAGCAGCCTGCTATGTAAGATTCCTTCAAGTCTCTGGTCTCTTCTCTGAAACTCTGCAAAAGTGATGTAAAATCCTTCACACTGCAAAATTGAAAATTATGGGATAGGGAGTGATAACAATGTGTGCGAGCTCTTTGCAGGGCTGTAACTCAGCATGCAGCTGGAGAGGAGTTTAAGCTGGGTTTGCCTTCTTCAGGCTCAGCAGCTTGAACATTTACTGCTCGTATCAGTTATTTTACAACTAGGCCTAAAGGGTAATTTTGGAAAACAATGATTTTAGAAAAGATAACTCAAGAAACATTTGAATGCATTTAGAGGAAAATGGCCCACCTAAGAATAATGAACACACAAAGCATTACAAGTTTTCAGCCTAGGATGGTGTATCATTTCAACTTCTAGCCAACCCTGGGGAAAAAAAATAGACTTTATTCAGATAAGATGGCAGTTTTTGTCAGAGGCATTGACAGATGTCAAATAAAGGTTTAGTGGGAAAGACACTGACATTCACCAAAGACAAACATGAATCCTATACAGTGGCAGAGCTAGTGACTTGTAAGTGTTTAATGTTTTCTTAAAATCCTCCTTCTACAAACCACTCTTTTTCCTTTAAAATTAGAGACCACTTTGACCAGACAGCCTTTCACACCACTAGTTACTCCTGGAAGTAGAAGGAAGGTCCTGTTAAAAGACAATAATTTTTGGTGTAAAGAAGGTGTAAAGGTAAATGAGGAGAAAAAGATTTTTGTTTCTTAATTCTTAATGCACTTAAAAAGGCAAATTTGCCGGAGTGGCTTTGTTTACAAGTGTAGACTGAATGCAGGAACTACTCGACCAAGAAAATTTGTGATGAAGTATTTGCAGAAACATTTACAAGTTAACACATTCTTTTTTGAAACATTTTTTATAAACTGTTGTGCCTCTGTTGTTCAACCTAGAAAGTGCCAGAATTTCTTTTGAACATATTCTATATTCCCAAGCCAAATTTTCACATCAGGTAACACCTTAAAACTGAAGACAATATTTGTTTATTTAATTTTCCCAATAAGACTTGAAATAAAGTCTTATTCAGATATCCAAACCAGAAAGTATTAACAAAAATTAATTTCACCTTGCAATTAAAACACCCACAAGAACTGCAAGATGGGTAATTAATGGGCACTAGCAGGGAAGGAAGATACCTAACCTGACAGCTATGGTATAAAAGCAACAGTGGTTTCAAGGCAACAGTTTTGATGCAGCTCTATGGGTGATTTGCCTTTGTGGAAGTTGTTGAGAGTATAGGAGTATGAATGCTAGGCTGCAGAATTTAAACCTTAGTAAACCACAGCAAGAACCTTTGGGTATTTATCAAAGCTCTTTGATCTATGAACCAGACAAACAGATTTTCCTATAAATTTTATATTCTACTTCTTGAGCCCTCTTCACAAAAATAATGATACTAAAAAATCATACATTTGTACATTCATAGGAGTTTAAGTCTACTGAAAAAGCAGACATAGACAGAATAATTAGCTATTAAAATACATTTTAAATGTTATCTCTACACAGTAACATGTATGACTACAAATAATCAAGTAATCTCTTCTCTAATTATCTACATGGAGTTTGTTGTGTCATCCACAATCAGGAATGATTAAACATGCTCCATTCTTTCTGCATTGTTTACTCTGCATTAAGTATTTCATTGATGCAGCATGTCTCACCTGAAAGGCTACCCTGCTGTGTTGCCTTGACTTTAATATTGTAGAAAATAAGCTCTCTCTAGAAAGAAATATAATTTTGTTGTGTTTCCTTGAGCACAGACAAAATTTCTTGATTTCTGGTTTAACACACATTTTATTCCTAATTTATGTACAGGTGAAACTGAGTGACTGGTGAGTAAAGAGAAGATAACTCCTCCCAACTACAATTCTAAAAAAATATTTTGCTTGCAGAAAATATCCATAATGCAATCATCGACTTCAGTGTGTGTCATTTGATCCAACAGGAAATAATGTGTGTATACAAAACAGAGTTGTATGTCAGCAATAGTACATCATTTTCAGATGGCAATCAAGAATAATGCCTACACATACTGTGCAGGGAATAATGAGGGGGCTCAGCTGATCACATGAAATTGTAGCAGAAGCAGCCATTATCATGCTTGTCCAAAACTTTAGCAGGTTTTAAGGACATTTTTTAATGGATGAGGCTTGGTCTTATTCCAAAAACAAAAGGGCTTGAGAACAAGAAGCTTGAAATAAGAACTTTAACAAAGATTGCATAAAACTATTTGCATGTGTGCATCACTAAATTTTCTCGGCATGGGAATAAGCAAAGTCTCTTTTCTTCTCCTGAAACACGTCTATCACAGGAGAAACTAGGAAGGCAATGAGATGAGAAGAAATAGGACATGTGCTTTGAAAAACATATCTAATGTCCTAAGAGGAAAATATTAAGGACTAAATATATTATTAACAAAAAACTCCTTTAAACCCTCCTAACCTTTGTATGTGGATGTTGATCTTTGCTATAGTGATTATACCTATTTTACTGTTTCACTGTAAGTGTTTTGGTACAGAATCTTTGTGGATCTGAAGTATCCTTTACTAAGGCTAAAATTTATTCACTATAGATGTCATCTTTCTCTTAGGAAACAATGGGATGAAGGAGATAACCATAGACATTTCAGAGGCATGGTTCTTCCAGAAAGCAAAAGTGTGAGCAGTGGAACAGAGTTAATTCTTTATGTCTTTAAAAGCTTGGCTAAGAAAAACCAAAAAGCTTCACAGATGCTTGACTATGCCTCTGCTAAACCACAAGAAGTTGCCAGTAGAAAGTATACGCCTGAGAAAAAACATTTAAGGCTTTATGGAAGGTAAGCTACCGTGAGAGTTTCACAATTCTTTTGGGACTCAGCTTTGAAAACAAAACTCATAATGTCAATACAGAAAAGCCCTCTTGCTTTAAAACTTTATTTGAAAACACTGTAAGTGAAAGAGCTCTTTGTTTTGTTTTCATATGTAACAGTGGGATTTTTCAAGTATCTGTTTATGACTTTTACAGTCTGAGCATGGCTGAAAACAGAATTAATCAAAAAGTAACCAGTGCACAATATTATTTGCTTTATTCCATATTTTTATTTCTACTTTTCTATCTCTTTAAGAAAACTGGTTATATTTCACACTCTAGAGGAGAGGTTATATAGAACTTTGTCCTATATAGAAAGCTAAGAATCCTCTGAGAATATAATTGCTTCCTGGCTAGCCCAGTAATATTTTATGCTTTCATATAGTTAAAAAATCTATTTGAAATTTGATTTAATACCAGAAAAGCACAACCCACTTCAGAATATACAAAATTAATTATTACAGCTGAGTTCTCTTACCATGACCATTTTCTGAGTTACTAGTATTACATGAGAGCTGTAACAAACTTCAATTCAAAAGGTATTCTATTTCAGAGTTCCTGTCTACTACAGTCTTCTGGAAGTAAAGCTTATTGTTGTTACAGCATGATTAGCGCAAGTAAAATAAAACACAAACAACAAAACAAAAGAAAAGAAAAAAGAAAACTGAATTAAGTTTTTGAATAGCACTTTGCAATTAGCATTTTGTAATGTTTGCAAATCAGGTTACAGAACATAAATATATTTTCAACATAATTCTTTTTGGCACGATGCCACTGGTGTTTTTCCTATTTAATTTCTGCAAGCAAAGTTACGTACTTTGTGTAGTTGGACATCACAGATGGAGAATTATCATCTCATGGTTTCAATTCCAACCCATTTAGAGATTTTACTTCAGACTGTCATTTTTCCACAGTCCCAGCAGCCACCAGGTATTTTCTTAACCTGTTAAAATGTGGAAGAGGGAGGTACACAAGTACAAGAGGTGTCTGTATAGCCACACAAATGAAAATAATGGCTGTGTAGTGAGAAAATATTGATAAAGTAATTATTTTTTTTCCATAAGTCTTTGTTTCCCTTTAGAAGATTAAGGATAACACACACATACACCCTGCCCTGTTTGCAGGTACTCATCTTTTGTGACATTTATCAGAATATACAGTTTGACTTCCCAGCAGCAGGAGACACAATCCTTTTTCTGAAAACCTCTGCCAAAGGCTTAACATGTGTTGAGTGTTTGAACTCTCGAGATCTCTTCTGGAATGTGATCCAAGTCTGGTTAGATCTGGAGGCAGATTTGCAACAAAATCCATTCCTTTTTTCCCCACAAACTGCCTGTCATGCTCACTCACATCTGAGATAGACCAAATTTGGAGCCAGGGCCGCTGGAAGAAGTCATCAGAGCTCCCCCGCCCTCACTTCTGAGCCCACATTTCTTCAGTAAATGAGGCACACGAGCAGTTGGGAGAAGCTTTTCTCCCTCCTTTGCCACTCATTTTCTTTTAGGATTTATATAGGCCTTGAGTTCTTCCTTTAATATGCAGCCTGCCTCTAAAATAGGAGCTTCTGGGCAGGTTCATCCCAGCCTAGAGTAAGAGGCAGGATCATACAGGGCTGCTTCTTTCCTCTAAAGCCTGATACAGTATCTTCCAAAAATACAAGAAATTGGACAGAGGTTTGGTCTGAGAGCTCACGTAAGAGGTCCAGGCTGGCTAACCAGAAGGCTGACAATGAAAATTTAAATTTAGGAGAACTGTACTTATTGAGGCGACTAGGAGATAAACAAGGCACAAACAAACACACAGACAAGGCACATTTTACCAGAGACATATGAAAAAAGACAAAACAATGAGGAGGGGGACATTCATTGCAAGACTCCCTCTTGTCATCCTCTACTGTATGATCTTGACTTTATCGGCCCAGAATGTGGATGCCCCTTGGAGAACTGCATCCCTTCCAGCACTCACCAATGCCCTTTAGGATGTCCCAGGCTGACAGAAAGCACATCTGGAAAATGAAGTTTTCAATTTTCAGGATGTTGGAACAAATATGGCAACCCCAGCAGGCAGCAGGGCAATCCTAGGAGCACAGCTCTGCTCTCAGACACATAATGTTTGAGAGAAAGAAGTCACTAAAAAAAAACAACAAGGACAGTATAATCTTTCTTTTAAAAAAATCTGGGTCAGCATCAGAGCTTGTAGGATCTGATTTATGGCTTTGAGCCTTCAGATTGCTGAAGCATACACTCACTGTTGAGTGATTTACTGTAGTACTTTTCACTGCACGTCAAGGGAAGCTGTTGCATAAATACTTGCGTAACTTATTCTACAGGACAAATGAAGTCATAAAAATATCAACTGTAGAGGGCAGATACACAACCATAAAACATTCCAAAAAGCTATGAAATAAGTATAGATTTAGAACTCTGTAAATATATATGGCTCTAAACATATGAAATATTTTCAACTAAGTGTCTTTTACTTTTCCATTTAAGAATTTTTTTTAAGAAAAACGTTTTTCTTTAAGTTTTTCCTTTTTTTCTTTTAAAAATTTTTTATTTATAGAGATTAAAAAATAATTTTCTTCCTAGGAGTATTTAACTTAACGTGAAAATATGAGATTTAACAAGCATAATGATTAATCTTGCATCCTATTAGTCTTGCTTATTTGCAATATACCTTGTTAAAGCCAAGGGACTAAGCAGGACTTAATAGGTGTTTAAAAATAGGTGTGAAAAGTAAAATTAAGTGACCTAGTAAACATTGTGAGGGGTCTTAAACATTAAATACAGGAAGTACTGTTTGTATTTTGGCTCCTCATATGAGAGGGAAGAAGTTGTTTTTATTCCATCCTCAGTCTCCACAGACCTCTTTTGACACAGTGTCCTGGTACACCAGGGTAGATACTCCAATAAGTGTGCTAAGTTATCTGTTTGGAATTGCATTGCTCTCCACCTTGTTCTCTTCTTGTTACTTTCCTGTTGGTTGCACAGAATCTTCCTAGAGAAAGAGCTTATGATGTTCTCTTCCTTTTGTTTTCCACAAAGACAATCTACAGTTTCTTTCGTACTGTTGAAGGGAGGTGAGCTAGCAAACATACTGGTGTCAGCCCTAAAATAGTCTGAATGCAAATTTAAAGCTGCCAATCTGACAGGAGACACAATAGCTCTTTGTCATTTCTCTGGTGGCAAAACCAGCTCCAGACATAATTCAGTTTGCTGCACTTCCAGTTTTGCCGATTCAGCTGTCTGCAAAGTAGACTCTAAACAGATCAATGAGCCTAGTAGAAAGTGAGACTAGAAAAAGTCTCTACCTGTGTATTTTAAAGGACATGAAGAATTCAGAAAAAAAAATCTTGGATGCAGGCAGGACCTCAGCTTGAAAATCCAGTTCTTAACACATTATATAATGATCTCTAGTCCTCAAATTCATTGATCAGTCAAGGACAATGTGTCAGATGTGTTGGATATATCATTTCACAAAACAAACTCAAGCAGACAGCAGAGACAACAAAAACTTACAGGAATAATATCCACTTAGAAGGAAATAGTACAAGATAGACAAGGGCATCTGAGAAATGAATAAACAAGATAAACTAACAATGTTTTACATTATTTGAATTAGGGTAAGCTACAATATGAGAAACAGAAACGGCATCTATTAAATATTCATAGAGGGGAAATTGATAAGAAAAGAAAATCTAGAGACGCAGAAGATGAGTGGAACAATTTAGCCAGGGGTTCTACATCTGAGATCTTCACAATAAATTAACTAAATTTATCTGCATGATACCTTTATAAAGTATTATTCTCATTTCACAGATGAATGACCAAACCACAGAGGAAACAGATGGCTGAGCCAGCTACCAAACTTGTATCGCACATTCCTTCCAAGCTAAACTGGAAAGGAAGTTTTGAATGTATTTCAGAAAGTAAATAATAAAAAAGGGGATGAAAAGAGAGGAAAGAGGTACAATGCAGTGTTACGGAACAGAGATGTGATTTTCACTAACCACTATATTTCAAACTTAACTCCTTGACATTTTGAATAGCAGCTACAGTATGCTTGCCTAGTCTAAAGAGGAGGTTTAGTGCACATCTATAGTAAGTCCCTAGAAGCGGTCTCTTTTGTTGAGAAAGCAGGCTGATTCATTTGTGTTAAAGTCAGACCTAACTTCTCTTTGTTCTCCTCACAATTACTCCAAAACCCAGAAAGGGACTTGTACAATAGACCAGTTTCTTAACAGCTCCTTTAAACCTTTGAGCAGTAGGAGTATGTCTATATAAACAAGTGCTACAGTAAGAGAAGCTGATCTGTGAGGTGAAATAGCTGGTGCAGAGCCAACATCTGCTCCATATGTATTTCAGGCATTTTACATCAGACTAGCTCTAAACAACTTAACAACCATTAATCACTGGAACATGTTATATTCACTCTTAAAACACACCAGCTTCATTCAAGAGCGCCACAGGGCAAACCCTAACATGGTAAAGGGGCCAGTGCTGCTGTTTGCCTCTGCACACATATCCTGCATAAAAGAGCACTAATTTAAACATCCCTTCTCTCTCTCAAATTCAGCACTGTGTCAGACACAAAACCTTGAGTTCCTGGTCTTCTTGTGCAATTCGATGACATAACACAAGCATATGGCTGAGAGCTGGGAACTTGGGAGTTCTGATCTTTGAGGTGTCACTTATCCTCACTTTCTGTGGAACAGATTCAGAGCAGGAGGACATATTTACCTACAGCATACATGATTATGCAAATTTTCTGGAATGCACAACCAGACTTGGGGTTGCTTAGCATGCAAATTAGCCCTTAGGGATAGAAGAGACTTGCCTACAAGAGAATAAAACCCCACACTTGCCTGGAATCAGAATGCTGCAGAAAGAAAAAAATCCCACTAAGAACTAAAATCTCTGTGGTCTTCCTCGGATATGACACATATTCAATCTATTCCAGACACAAACACATATCATTATTATCTGGTTGAGAGGCTGCATCAAAGATTGCTTTTGTCCACAGTTTGACGGCAAAATTGGCTAAGTATTCATTAATGCTTCCAGGAATGCAGTGAGCTACCTTAGCAATTTCCTTCTCACTATGATGCAGACAATATCCCATTCAATGCCTCTAAGGAGAAATCACAGCTGTCATTTCAAAGTTAACATCTTAGACTATTAAATCCCTAGTTTGGTTTATTATTTTAAGGACTTACCTTGTAGTCATTTAGACAGGCCTTGGAGAGTACTGGGAGCCTTTCCAAATTAAAAATGAAATTAGAATCTAAGTCTGTAAGAGAAATCTCAGTGCATTTCCCGATCAGCAGACATACCCTGTTCCAGTTCTTCTCCTGTAGTCCAAAAGATCCAGGAAGGGAAAGGATCTGAGTATATCCTGTGATGCTTACTGTATCTCTGTATTCCAAAAACGGCTGACTTCCAATAAGTTGTAGATTCAACAATAAATGCTCTTGACCAAAAACAGTTTGCTGTTCAATTACCAAATGCATTTTCCTATATTGAGGGTTCCGTTTTGCTGAATGCCCTGAACAAGAAGATGAGTAGAAAAGTGGCAGTTTCCTGTTGATTGCTACAAACTTATTCAGGATAGTCAAAAACTGACTGCGAGGAGTTGCAGAGTTGTACTGAGTGGTTGGGAGATAAAAAGGCAGGTGGAATTCAATGTTGATAAATGCAAAGTATTGCACATGAAAGAAGTGTTTCTAAATAAAGATGATGGTTTAAAATTAGTATTATGACTAGTGTAGCCATTTCTTGAATACCAGTCACAATTGCTATAAGGAAGCACATAATGGATAATAGAAATAGAAAGTTTGGTGAAGAATGTGTGATTTGGACAAGTTTTAAGCAAAATAAGATGAGGTCTCTTCAGCTTGAAAATAGATAGCTAAGGATTATATTAAATACTTCTGTAAAATTTCTGCTGTCCCAGAAAATTCTTCCATCCCATGATCGGTGAACAATGCTAAGCCCTTCAAATTCTCCAAAGCCTGTTAAGCATGAAATGGATGGTATGCTCATGAGGCACAATTATTATAGGAAAACTATTTCATTAAACTGAGACTAAGAGATGTCCCAACATAATATTAGGTGAAAAGACTTCCAGGTTCTCCTCACCCATGCATTCTCACACAACCATATAAACTGTCTCAGTCAGATAATGAGGTCCTTCCAAACTCTGTGTCCTATAATTCAATTGTCTTGATTGGCATTTCTTGTTATATCACTGGTTTCAAGGAGAGCTAATTTTTCCATTCTAACTCCCACCATTGTCCTTGTCACTGCCAGATTCTTGAAACTTTACCTGTTTTTATTTTAGCAAAGTAACAAGCATATTTGCAAAGGTTAGTTTGGTTCCAAATGTTAAATAACGAATGATATAAAGGATGTTAATGAAAATTCTTTCAAAGGACAAGTGAACATTAATTTTGCTAAAAACGAGAGGATTCAAATGCTAATGTTAAAATAATAGTAACAATTTTTGTATAAATTCAAGAGATGTTTACATTGTTGGCATATGTTTTATACAAGCAGACATTCACTATAATTATCTTCATATTTTCTTTGCATTATTTTGACTATCACAAGCTTTATTTTTTACTAAAAGTATTTATATTTAAGTTTTCAAACTATTCAGAATGCAGAAAAAGGTCTTTGCCACAAGGTACAGAGTGACAGGCACAAGAAGAAACTGAATGTTACTGAATGTTACCAGAGCAACATGTCATGTTTCTAGGGCTGTACATGAGTAGAAAAGTCAATTTCAGTCATGCAGCTGAAAGGACAACATGTTGAGCAACTCAGCTTTTCCCACAGAAAGCAGCCATTTCAGAGGCAGACCTCATAAATACTATGTTAATAAAATACAACTTTTATTTCGTGTTAAATTGTGGAACATTAAATTTGAAGAGCAAAAGTTTCAGACTTAATGGTGGAACATGAACTAGTTGGAACAGTTCTTAGCTGAACACTGATTGACCATTCCTAGATATCACAAAGAAGAAAGCAAGGCATTTCATTGGCTGATAATCTTCACATGTAAATGGAAAAGACAATCTCACTGAAGAACATTCAAAAGGATAAGATTTGTTTCAGGACAGGATTGAAAATTTTAAATGGAAACTGCAAAGAGAAAGTACTACAGGAAACATTTATTTCTAGCCTGTTACAGCAGGGAGTGTTGGATGTATGGATCAGGGCTAGTCATGACTGGAAGCAGCAGGGGGTGATAGCAAGAGGCATAGCTGCACATCAGCCACCTGTTTCTCACAGAGGACGAGGTTCTGTCAGTCAGCACATAGCTTTCTATCCAAAGTCACAGTGAAAATTGGAAAATTAGAATTGGAAGCTCAAACCCAAGTTCACTTCTGGTTTGGAGGTTGTAATTTTCCTGCTGTTACATACCATATCCACGGGTGAATGACGCACTTGGACATCCTGCACACTCTGCTGGCAAGTTGAATTTTATCTGCACTTTTCAAACATGAAATAGTACTTATGTTTCCATAACTCCTCAAACATTGGACAACAAATTATTACTTTTTTTTATTATTAAGGCATTTGTTCTTCCTTCCATACAAAATCCATTCATTCAGTTCCATAGCAGAGCAATTTTTTCAAAGATTATGTTCTTAATGCAAGAAACAAGGGTGTTACAGGGTATCTGGAAAACTCTTGTATTGGTAAAATAATCTACAAAAGGCCTATGACTAACAGATAAAGGATAAGTTGTCTAATGAGAGATGGAGCAGAAGAGAAATTAATGAACTTTCCAGAATCAGGACCTGGTGGCAAAATGCAACTTAAATAACAAGTATTGTCTGATTTTAAGATACAGTGAAAGTATCAGAACTCACCATTGCTGGGTCAAAATGTGATAGTGACAAGGTTATTAGAAAACTTATTATTTCTAGTATTCACAAGACAGTAATTTGAACATAAAAACTTTGGTGCCTGTGTGTTTTCTTTCAAAGAGCCAGATAGGTACATATGGAACATGCAGATACCATGTAATACTTCTTTACAACATATAAACTGTTTGATGGCTTTTTCCATAAAAGTAGCTTTTTTAATGACTCTGTTAAAAATATTTTTTACTGAAAAGCAGTGGTGTAATGAGGTCTGCCTCTGCAGTTTGCAGTAGAACAGGACCAGAAGCCCCAGGCTCAATGGTCAAAAAAATTACAGAACTGTGATTCAATGTGATGTTAAAGTCATAAAGAAATCAAATCTATTGCTAAGAATTTAACCATAAAATACTAACAAAATTGTCATGTCATGTCCAGTTAATCAAGGTCAAAAAATTGGGGTTTAGTTTGCTTTGATTAGAAAAGAATCCAGCAGAAATGAATCCTAGCACATTGCATATGATTTTTATAGTTATTCATATAACATTGCCTCCCCTGGCTGATTTGAGATAGACTTTTAATACAGCTGATTGTCTTCTGCAAACAGGATGTGAAGCAAGTACAGAGCTGGGCACTGCCTGACATATGCTGGCATTTTATAAGTGTCAAAACAAAGCACTGTGCTGCACCCACTTCTGGCCTATGGGGAAGTGAGACCACTAAAAACACGATGGGCATGCAGAAATCCATCCTGAGAATCTGTGCTGATGTTCCAGTTGCAAAGATGGCTCCAGAGCCTGTGTAAATGGAATGTGTCTTGAATACAGTTAAATGAGTTTGAATTTGCAAGAGAGATGTATTAAGGCAGCAGGAAAACTATACATGAAAACTCATTCATGAAAGGAAGATATACAGCCTACCCATACCTGGAAGGTCTTATTCACTTCAGCAACTGACAATTCAGGGTATGCTCCTGACAAATTTCATCCTTTACATAATGACAAAAATATGAGAGCTACTGTTGTCTCCTGGAGGACTCCTCCTGCTTTTTAGGCAATAGTTCAGCCACCCAGCAGGTCAAAAGCAACAGCAAATGCAAAGAAACTCATGGGACAAGATGAAGACACTTCAATAAGTAAAGATAAAAGGGGATAGGGGGGGGGAGAAAGGGGGGGGAACAAATGCAAAGGCACTCATCACCTCCCAGAAGCAGACAAATGCTCAGCCAGCCTCAAAGCAGTGGCTGCTTCCCCCAAAGCCCTGAGTTTTTATTGCTGAGCATGGTGTTACTCAGCATGAAATAACCTTTCAGTCAGTTTGGATCAGTTGTCCCAGCTGTATCCCTTGCCAACTTCTCTCCTACCAACAACCTCCTCTCATGAGGGACAGAGTGAGGAAAAGAGGAAATCCATTCTATTCTACCACAGAAACTTAACTATGGCTTTGATAGATCAGTGCCTTGGTCCCACATTTCTTGCCAAAGCACTGAGATGTATTGCAAATGTGGACACTCCAGGTTTTGATACTGATGAGAGCACTTGCTCTCCCCCATTTTTTTGGCAAGTTTAAAGTAGAAAAGTTTTATTTTTTATTGTAAGAAATTGATGCAAGTTTTCAAGTGCTTTGTTCCAAAGTATGCTTACAGGTATAATGGAAAATCACTAATGTCTTATTCTTCACTTGTCCTGACTCTCTCTTCCAGTGGGCACAATGGGTTTTCAAAATCAAGATGTAATGTACTGTGGATACCATTACAAAATCAGAATGTATTAAAGTTGTGCCAGCAACATGCTACTGGAAGTTACCTTTGCTCCTTCACAGCAGTGATGTGTAAGTCAGCATTTCTGGGAAAAGTTCTTTGTGAACATTGCTGAAATGCTTTTTGGAAAACTTTTGAGTTGCTGCTGTTTTCTTAATTTAGGTTGGCTGTCCCCCTTTTGGTTTTGTCCACAACTTGTATAGTCCTCCATTTATATAGGGTAAGAGCAATTGTACCACAGCTCAGATTTTCCAATAAAATTACCACACTTTTTTGCAGCATGAATAGTGTAACATTTCATAGGGCTTCTCCAAAGAGTGAGCTCAGAAATACCTCTTATTTTTTAAGTTCTCAGTCTACCTACTTTAGCTTATTTTGCAATGATAAGATGAGCCCTTTGTCCTGATGCAGGGTGGTGTGCTCAATAATAACACTGCTGTCCTCCTGGAAGCAGTTTTAAGCAGATCATACTTTGGTAGCCACTTAGAGGTAAACTGTCAGTGTTAAAGTCTTACAGAGAGTTTTGTCTGTAAATGTCATAATCAATACAGCTTCCCTTTACTAAATCCCCAGAAAGCAGATGAGTTTATGCTGTAGGTAAAGGTCATTGCTCTAGGCAAATTTTCTTCCTTGCTCTCAAAGAAGCAAAATCAGTTGAGATTTAATCCACCGAGACATTCTGAAAAATTCAGGCCAAGGGATTATAATGGTGAAGGAGAAGATAGGTTTCCCCTTCAAACAATTGTGTGGTCTCACTTTGTTTCATGAGCAGCTTTTACTCACTCCTGCCTGTATTTTTTCCTTCTATTCTTTATATGACTCTGCATACCCCTTATCAGCACACCTGACATCTAACTTTAATTTTATAGTTGTAGAATTGGGTATCTACCTCACGTTCAAGTATACGAAAGGGAGTGCTAAGCAGGTTAGAAAACATGAGGAAATTATAAAAATATGGTGATAATGTTGGCATGTGAGATGGGAATTCAGAGCTGTACTGTCAACACTGCAAAAGTTAATGTTTCTACATAATTAACTACACTTAATTACACAGACAAGCCTGAACCAAAGCAATCAAAACCGGGTAACTTTTGTACTGTGGAAAGAGACTGAATAAGACTATTTAGTAAACCTGAATAATAACCCAGCCACCCCTGAAAAAAGTAGAGTCAATCTTTTTGCTTCCCAATAGCACATCATTTTGGATGAGTATGAATTGTTGCTAGAATATAATTTCAGAAACATTAAGGTTTGGATAAATGTATATATATATGTATGTATATATCAGAATCTAACAACAAGCCAAATTGAAGAATTTTAATTTCCTATTGGAACTTCAGATGTGTAATATAAGAAAAATTAACAATCTGTTTAATATAGAAACCATTAAGGTCTTGAGTTTGCAAATACTTACACCCACAAATTCAACTAGCGATTTAACTGTACTTGACTCCCAGACCCCTTGTCCAGCTGTCTTTCCTGACCAAATGAAAAACCTCATGTGATGACTATTCACATGACAGCTTTAATGATCACTTAGCTTTAACTATTTCATCTCTCCCTTTGTGTCTTCTCTCCACTAACACACTCCTTTTCTGCCACACCAAAATCTGTCAGCGATTTCACCTTAGGTGTATTTACAAAACAAGAACACCTAAATGTCTTCTATTTCAGAGCAAGCAAATTGTGCTCATGTATTGTTATATTTTCCCTGTTATTAAATATTTGAGAGAAAAATATTTTTTAAAAGTTCAAGAAAACTACTTCAAAACCTGCCATTCCTTTTGTAGTGTATCTTACATGTAAGATAACCAGATATTCATGTAGTGAGTAAATCAGAAAGTTTCTGGAGAAAAGTGTGCCCTTTTAAATTTTACTGGCATTAGAAGGTTTGCTCTTGTGTTGCATTGTTTTTTCTCTTGGTTTTGTTTTTTTAAAAATTTCTGGTAATTGCTTTAAAAGAACAAAGCTCTTTGTTTAAGGGTAGCTCAGGGACATCATAATTGCTATAAGGTACGAGACTGTTTCCAAATATTTCTGAATTGCTTCTCTTCTGTATTAAATATTTAATGTCTAATGTTTAGCCAAACTGTAGAAATTCCCTCTGGAACATGGGTGATGACTTCAGGAAGAGAATCAAGAGCTGTCAATTCAATATTCAATATGTCTCTCTTTAGAAAACCACAGCTATTAAAGAGTGGGGTTTTTTTTAAAAAATAGTAATTCCAGGAGTACATGAAAATGTCCTCGGTGAAAAATATCAAACAATTAATTCTGTATTATAGATTCACAGACCATGAATTTAAGAAAGTTTTCGTGTTTTCCCTGATGAAGGCTTTTGGTTTGGGTTGGGTTTTTTTAAGGATTGTGTTTAATGTAACCTGGTTGGTCATGTCTGCCCCTCCCCCTCGTTCACCCTGTTCCTCATGGGTTTTGTCAGACAGACTTCTTACCCTTATCTCCAGCTATAGCCAAGAGTGACGTTATCTGGTGGCATCTGGCAGCAAGGCCATAACCCAACAGCCCAGGAGGGAAGTGTGTCAAGGCCTCTATTGACCAGTAAAATCCTGCTGCATCAGCTAAACAGCACCTGCTCCTTGTTCAGATGTTCTCCTTCCAGATGTTCTGTTTTCACCTAAGAGATCAGTGTGTCCCAGGAGAGCTGACTGCTACTTTTTCATTGTGTTAAAACCTGACAGCACACTGGGAATAAACCATTTCAAAGCCTAATGAAAACAAGCATGTGCTTCCTTCCTATCCAGTGATACACTCTGATGTGAATGAGGGTCACATCACAGAACATGTGCTAAACATTACAATAGCATTGTACAAAATTGCACATTGTACATTGTACAAAATACAAAAAACATTACATCATGTCGAAACTCTTCTTCTTCTAAAATTGCTTCTATTTCCCGGGCTATTCCAGCTTCTGTCATGACATATGGACACCATTTTCCTACCCACCCATGATTGTTGACATATCTTCACTATGCAGCTAAATACGGGAGGGATTGATGAGAGCATTCAAAGAACCATAACACCACCTTATTCCAGCTGCTCAGGAAAGCCTCATAAAGGGTACATAACCCACTGTATTGAACTGACTTTGGAAAGTTTAGGAGAGAGAGATCAAAAGGAAAGTCAGCAGCAGCAGAATAGAACTTATACCAGTCATGATTGTATTAAAATTTCAATATTTACTAGTAATATTAATGATCACATGTAGCTGAATACATTTATAATGTCATACCTATTACTATTTGTAGCATTAAGCATATATGAAGAGATAGGTTTAGTACTGTGTTTTACTGTGCTCAAAAGCATCTATTAAATGTCTTGTCATTTTGTGATCATTGTAGTGTGTCCTCTAATAGCTTATTAAAACAGCCTTTGTATTTCATCTTAGAGTGTCCCTTTTGCACATCACTGTTCCTAATACAGCAGCTGCTCACAATAAAGAAGGTGAGCTGGCTGATGTAGGAAGGTTTGGTTGTTTCTGAGTGAGCCAGAATGTAGTTTTCCACCTTTCTTCTCCCTCCTCCTTCTTTTGCATATTCAGTCCAAGTTACCCAAAAGCAAACTACACATTCAATGTGCTGTCAAGAAAACTGACCACAGGTGAGGATTAACACACTCTGAAAGTGCATTTCTGGCTTCAGGGGAGAAAGGTGGCTTCTCTTAAGAGAAGCCACTCTCCAGGGCTGTCCCCAGACCCCAGGGTTGCATGAGCTCTCTGCAATCCAAGAAAGGAGCAAGCTGGGGATCCTAAATTAGAACCCAAGTTCTGTTCTCAAACTGAATTCTGGGGATCCAGTAAATTTCAGCCTTTCTGAGATTCGATTTCCTCACACTGAAGCATGCCACATGCAACTGCCAAGCCACAGGCTAGACCCAAAACAAATATTTTTAAAATGGTGAATGAAATAAGTAGCTCCTAAATTTAGATTTAAAAGTCCCCAATGTTGGCACATTCCTTACTTCTACTGGCAATGAATTTTAAAAGTGAGTGTCTGTTCCATAATCTAAGTAACAGTTAATAGTTCAGTGTCTACTGATCTCTAGTAGATAGGCATGGAGGTGGGACTATGTGCACACATGAAAGGAAAAATAAAAGGATGAGGAGCAAATCAAACAATGAGTCTTCTGTGTTTGCTGAGATGATCTGTTGATGTAAAACTGAATCTTTTGGAGCTTCATAAGTAGTCAAGTATTATCAGGATCTTGGAATCAATCACACAGCCAAGAAACAGGATTTAGAGTAGGTTAGTGTTTAGCAACAAATTAAAGGAACCCCTCTGACATCCAGAGTGAGCTGACAAACTTGGGTCTAACACATTTCCTTAATACCTGGTTTCAAGAGCAGCTAAGAGTTCTAAATGCTTCTGAGAACAAAGTATCTCAGATAGGTCACCCAAAAAATGGTGTCACCTGAAACTATTGAACACTTCTGGAAACTTGGCCTGGCTGTTGGAAACCAGCATTCTTAATAGTACGCAAGCTAAAATAAATACTGAGAAACTAAAATGTAAAACTATTATAAGAAAAGCCCACCTAAAAGTTCAAGCACAAAGTAAAAACATCTTTAACCAACCTAATTAAAATATAGTAAAAACTATTTTTAAATACAATCTTAAAATCAGAAGGTTGAGCCAGCCATAGGAGAAAGTAGAAGCCAAACCACAATCTTGCTAGAAGACACCCGAGTATACAATGCCACACACTTTTTCCATACTTGAACATAAGAAATTTGGACTGCACCTCTCCAGTTTTGGTACCTAGGTATTGAACATGATTGTTTTAACACATTGCTTAAGCTCTCTGCCAACAAGCTACATAGCATGGGAATGGTTGAAAGAAATTCAAAACAATTAGGTACAAAGCATATTATATGTGGCACAAATGTCATGTCAACTTCATAAAGCAAAAAATAATCTTCATTATATACATATGCCTTTCCTTAGCAGCCAAGAAACTAACTCTGTAGCTTAAACCCAATTTGTCTGTGTAGTGTTATCACCTGCATAAAGGTTTTCCAACATGAGTGGGACAATAGAAACCCTTTTGAACTGACACATTATAGACTTTATAGAACAAGTAGATATATATACTTTGTGTGTGTGTGTGTGTCTAATCTTGAATGGTGGGGCACTTAGTCATGCTTTTATAATCACAACACCAAGACTGCTACAAATGAGGATTACTCATCTGTCTGAAACAAATTTTATCCAGACGGGAGCCATGGGGAGGTAAAGTCTTTGTTTCTGATAAAATGATAGAATCTGGCAAAAAGATGTTCTATAACTTTGAATTTCCTCCTGGCTTCTTTTTAAATATTAACAGAGATGGTCACTGTTAGTGCATAGGACATTATTGGAAAGCAAGTCCTTTGTTCAACTTACAAAGGTTTTTAAACTGTGAATCCAAACTATTAATAAAGTTATCCTTCCTGCTCTTTAGATTTCTACCACAACTGCTATTCAGATTTATTCGTGACTTCCTTTTATTAGAGACATGCCAAATCTGCTATATTGTCCACCTGGAAAAATGCCCACTGTTCACAGCTACTGAAGTAGTCAGATATTAATCTTAATAATTTGCATTGTAGCCTTCCAAACTATTTCCCCTCTTATGAAAGTTTTAGAACAATGTATTATTTTTAAAAAATTATTTTAAAACACTTTCTTATGAAATTTATTTCTCAGATTGGAAGGTTTTCTCTCATTTATACAAATAACTTATTTACAAATCACATTTTGCATAAAAAAAAATGTGGTTCCAAAAGTGTCTGGTGTCTCAGAACACAGAATTCCTTTCAGGGAAATCAGGGATACTTTTCCTGTGTAAGCACTGGTTTCAATTAGATACTGCTGGGTGGTGACACAAGTACAACAAAACACACACACACAAAGAATCAACTAAAAAATGAGAAATGATGTTTCACAGCTCTAACATCCCTAGTGAAAATTGATAAGGTTTGTGCAAATATATTTAGTCATATTGTCTTTCTTGTCAGTGCTGATCTTTTCCAGACTCTTAACCAAACCAACCTTCAGGATAAAGCTTGCAGAGCTGATGGCATAGACGAGACGAGTTAGAACCAAACTCTTAGAAGCTCCTTTCATAGTGGCAAAGATAACTCTTGGAGTTTATTAAAACAAAAGGAGAAAACAAAAGGAGTATGTGTATAGTTTTACTATACACATACTGCCACTATTGTGATTTTCCTTGTAGGGACTCAGCGTTCAACCCCAAATCATGGTTAACAGTAACGAGCAAAGTGAAATTTATATGTTCTATTAAAGGGTTAGATCATTACAAAATCTGTGGAAAAAACCACAAGTCCAGATGTACCATAATGCTGTGGTACATAGCCCCAAATGATCAGCTGGCAGGTCAAAAGGGGCCTTGAAGAGTCAGGGTTCCTGGGGTGAGCAGGCAGACAGAAGGAGCCCCAGGATCCTACAAGCAGTCAGAGTAGACAGCCCACCCCTCCAAGCAGAATCATTTCCCACACCATTTGAAGTCTTGTCTCTCCATAAAGTGTTTCAGCTTCTGGAAACTTCCATCCACTTATCCATGTGCTGTGTGATGCTTGAAGGTGTTGCCTTCCCAAGCTGCATCAGGGGCCCTGTCCTACTGCTCAGTTGCATTTTCTGGTTTCACTGCTGCATTTTTTCTCTTGTTACTTCCTAGCTCTTAAGGACAGTCTCAGTGTGCAGTACTTGATTACCAGGGAGCTACTGATTTTCTTGAGACCTGTTTCCACCCTTGGCTCATACTTTCAAGACTTTTATTATTGCCCCACATTTAAACACCACATCATAATGGGAGACACTTTGTATCAAGCTCTTGACTCACAGAGCAAGTCCATCTAAGTTGATAAAAGAACACAATAGACCCAGAAGTTGAACTCTATGATCCTTGTGCGTCCTTTCCAGCTCAGGACATTCCATGATTCTATGATTCTAGGCCAGGATGGAGGCTTTGCATGATTAGTACTAAGCTTGTTGTCTGTTACTAGCAGCAACAATACTGTTTTTAGTGGACAACTGCACAGCACTAGCTATATTATGAGCTTTTCATCAGAAGTTTGAGTGTATTCCTGCTATTAAGTCACAATACAGCAATTCCAGTGCATAAACGTTCAACAGGAATTTCTTAGCTGAGTAGAAATGTCCATTTTTAAAGTCATTTGCACTGGAGATTTTTCCCGCTCAGAATCTAACTCATGCATCATGGACCATTAGATAAAATCCAGTGCAATGGGAAATGGTCTACTGTCATAGAAAGCACACAGTTTCCTTTGAGTTCCGGGGTGCACGTGTGGTGGGGGAGGAGGCATTAGATTATTGCTGGAATCATTTCTAGGTCATAGTGAAATAAAATGAGCTTCAGTAGAAGCCAGCAGCAGTAACTAGGAACCTACAGTATGTTGTATGGAGATTTGCTTCTATTTTGACATTTATCCAGAATATAGAAATTCTCCCTGCCAGGTTCTCAAACCTGGGCCAATAATCCCTTATACTCTCACAAGAAAAATACAAAAGCTTCTCCCTATGTGTAGCCAAAAGACTTTGGCACTTTCCTGCATCAGATGAATTTTTTTGATAGCAGCACCAGGATACTTCAGTCTGACAAGTTCATCTGTAAGTTCTTTCACCTGTAGAAGGGAATCAAGGGAGACTTTCAAAACTGTTTTGAAAATTATTAAATATTTTTCCAGATGGAAAGCTAGACAGAGACAGGAAAGCAGTAAGAGATCAAGCCACTTTTATGTCTGTGTTGCATTATTATCAAAAGTTTGAGCTAAGGAGCAAAGATTGATTTCTGCCTCTGACAGCATAAGATAAAAAAGAATATGGATATTAGTTTTTTACATTTCTATCCATTACTTTTAAACAGGTCCCAGAAAAGTAAAGCTAATTGAAAAAGAAACTGTGAATTAGAAGCTATTCATGAAATTGACATTAAAAAACACCACAATATATTCCCATTACCTCCATTGCCCCCTCAAACCAAAATCAAAGAGCAAGACATAATCTAGTACATTACTAGATCTTAGAATAAATGGAGCATGAATGAAAAAATCTAGTTGGTGCCCAATTGCAGGTAAAAATGTCATCCATATAGTCTGAACAAAAGCACAGAGGACAGCATAGTTACAGACAATAGATGAAGAAAACAACAGTAAAGCCAGTTTGATTTCACCCTCCCTCATCCAGTATATTTACACACGTCAAACATATGTTGGTGGGACCAGAACTTACTCCTGCATCATCCTGTCAACACTGGCTACCCTTTCATTATTGAATTACTTCACAAAAGTTTGCAAAATGTTTCAGTCCAGACAACACAGGAAAATAAAAAAAAAAAAGAGGGGGGGGAGGGGGGAGGAAAAGAAGAAAAAGGAAAAAAATAAAGAAAAAAGAAACAGTAATGTATTTCACAACAGAATGCCATTCAAATATGACCACTGGTGAAGTTAGCATGAGAGCTGAGGGAAAAGAATTTCTGATACATCACACATGGTTCTGGGTCCTCTACTCACACCAAGGGAGGAGATTTTAAAGCTTTTATTTGGACTGTCCTAATTCTAGCTAGTGAAAATTAGACAAGGGTTGCAGCAAGAGGTTGGGATGCCTCTTTCCTTGCATGAACACACTGTAGAGCATTTTCTTTTTTCCTCCCTAATAACATTCTCACTCCTTCCAGTCTCTATGTTTCAAAAACACAGCCTCTAATGGCCCATGAAAAAGTTCAAAGTGGGTCACAGACTGCTGTGGGGTGAGAACAGACTGTATTAATTGTCTGCAATGGGGAAACTGAGTTGCTACCAGCAATTAAAGGAGGCTAATAGTTCTTTGGCTGATGTAAACACTTGTAGCCAGCAATTACAGCTATTGCATATTCCCCAGACCTGAAGAAATTGAACTGATGCCATCTTGTCTGAGAAGTGGTAACTGACAGCTTAATTGACTTTTTTAGATGGAGAATGGGAATTTGAGCTACATGAGAACGGTAAAGTTACTAATTGTAAATCAACATTATTTTTAATTGTAGAGAAGTTTTTAAAAAGAAACATGTGCAATGTGGATTTAAGTTCAGGGGTCTCATACTCAAGAGACAGGCAGCAAGACTCAAGGAAAAGAACTTCTCTGCCATACAACCTACCACACAAAAAGAATCCCCTCCCGAGTCCTGCTGGCCATGCTGCTTTGGATGCAGTCCAGGGCACAGATGGGCTTCTGTGCAAGTGCACAGTGCCAGTGCATGCTTAATTTATCATTCACCAGTATCTCCAAGCCCTTCTGCACAGGGCTGCAACCAATCCATTTATTCCCCTCTCTGTACTGATATTGGGGGCTGCCCTGACCCGTGTGCAGGACCTGACACTTGGCTTTGTTGAACCTCAGGAGATTTCCATGGGCCCACCCATCGCTCCTGGCAAGGTCCCTGTGGATGGCATCCCTTGCCTCCAGTGAGTCCACTGCGTCGCTCACTTGGTGTCCTGTGCTAACTTGCTGAGGGTGCTCTCAGGCCCACTGCCAGTGTTGTTAGATGTTAAACAGCACTGGTCGCTGGAACAATGAAGGTATGAAGGGATCTTGCTTAAAGGGAAAAGTCTTTAGCTCCTTCAGGACAATAAAATATTAAATTCTAATGAATGCATCTCTTCTGTGACAAGCCTTTTCCTGCCAGAGCCCAGGGACCCTGCAGCAGGATATTAAGGAACAGAAAATTCCACTTCAGGTAACCCCTTGAGTTTTTTCAATAATACATATAACATCTAATAAAACGAACAAGAAAAGATATCCCATATTAATTCCCACTTCACTGAATATATTTCTTTTTTTCCTATTCCTGCCTACAAAATAATAATAAAAATAGTCACAGGGAATTTTTTGAAAATAGTAGATCAGGTTTGGTCAGGCAGCACAGCACTAATACAGCTGCAATATTAGCCACTGAGTTATTTTTAGTAGACAATTTCCTTTGCTTTAGCTTTGAATATCATGCATGTGAAATCTAAAAATCATGTTTTGCTGACCATGCCCTTGGAATACCTAAGCTCTATTTTGAGAGTCTTACATCTTGTCCAAAGACCCCTGGTTTCACAGGAGCTGTACTTATTAATGTTGTTAATCACAGCCTAGAGTTCTAGCACTATTAGGATCTGATGAAAGTGGAAGCTGAAAACTACATATGCAAATGTAAACTGTGACTTAAGTTGCACAGCAGGAACATAAAATATAGATAAATACGCGTTAAAGAGGTGCAGCTGGGTATTTTCCAATTTTTCAATATGCAGTATACAGTCTAGGTAGAAGCAGTGGTTCTGAGATTGCAATTACTAAATTGCATTTTATCTACCCTAGGAAGAAGCCTGAATTTAGTCGTGATCTAACCTGAGATCTTTGACTACCATGGTAAATTTTCTTCATCTAAGAAATATCCTGAGTTAGGAAGACACAGCACAGCCAGAGACTCACAGCTGCCTTCCAGAAGTCACACAGAAGTCAGCTGCCATCCTCAGAATGGAGGAAACCCCACACGTTAAAAGCATAATCAAAAAAGTACCTTGATAGTAACAGCTAATTTAGCAGCAGATTATTAGTGGATATGTGGGATTGGTAACCAGCCTCAGATTTTAAGCTTTTCTGCCTCTGCCACACTTGAAGTTTACTCTATAAATTGTTTCTTGTTCTGATAGCAATAAAGTGCCTTCTAAAATACAAGATCATCAATCCATAGCAGTCCTCCCATACCTCTAACAATAAGACTGTGGGAGCTAAAAATGCCAACATGACCTAATAAAGGTATGCAATATAATGGATCAAAAGAGGTGATAACAGGAACAAAATACTGAACGTATCTCCCATCTTATTGAACACTGTAATGGTAGCTCCATCCAGCTCAGCATTATTAAAGATCAAGTGCTCTGATCAACTCCATTATTCCCTTCCATTGTGTGAAGAAGGGAATATGGCTGGTGAACAGAGTTACTTGCAGGAGATGCTTTTTTATTATCACCAGTAATTATTTTCATTTAAACAAATTTTGACATAATGAGTCTTCCTTCCTTAATGGCTGCTGTGCCTAATGGAATCACCGAGACAGCAATTTTTACGGCTTCAAACTTAGACCATGTGATTCTGGGACTAGTATTGGGATGTGCATTATATCTCAGGTAATCTGATTATATACATTAAAAAAACCAAGAGAAAATATTAAGTTAAAAATATAGGATGACTATATAGGAAACTACAACACACAATGTCTTTAGCAATGCAATACTTGGAACAACTGCTGCAAAATGAGTTTCACAGAGCACCTGGAACCTGGGAATTCGAAAATTGATTAAACATCAGTAGAAAGATCCTTGTCACCAAAAAGAATAGCATCACACAATGACATTTAAATTTTTCCTTAAATATTTATGAAGTTTCAGTGTGAGAACAGAACATTATCTGCAGAACTTTTGTGAACAATGGTTGAAGAGAGACCTGATGCAGGAAACACAGTGGAGGCCCCTACCCAGGAAATTGTCAAGGTTCAGCAATAGTTTTATTTCTCATTACTCTACTCTAATTTGATTTGTAATAAATTAAATTAATTAATTTCCCCAAATCAGGTTTGGTTTGCCTGTGAAAATAGTTGCTGAATGATGTATCCCCATCCTCATGTCAACCCATGAGTCTTTCTTACATTTAGTCTCTCCTGTCCAGAAGTGATAGAGCAGCTTTGGTGGCAGGGAGGAACATCCAGCCATGGTTGACCCACCACAGCACATAGCAAAGAAATTGTTCCTCTTCACAAATCAAATGTAATGGGGAAGAAAAAAAAAAAGGTAAGGTATGCAATCATCTCACAAAATATGTTTTCTGCTGTTGAAAATGTCAGACATTCAGTGTAAGATTAATCTGCTTTAAAGTCAGCATCTCAAAAGATGGGTACTTCTAGACATAATATCCTGTGTTATAGTAGATATTTTTAATGGTGCCTTAAATTAACACGGCTTCTTCCAGTTCACCTTGGAAATCAAGAGGACAGTCTCTGCACTAGGCATGTACAGTATAATATTACTGAATCCCACCTTAAATGTCACTGAGTGTGCTTTGGTTTTACCCATAAAGATGTTTTTAAAACCCCAAAAAATGCCAAACAGAGGAAGCTATGGTATAATCTACCTCTGTCAGATCTTCAGTACAACCATAGCATAAATTTCATGTCTATATTCTGTGAAAATGCAAACAGATTCTGTATTATTATTCTCACTAACCAACAACAGAATTACTAGAGAAGACAATTGCTAAATTTTCAACCTCAGGTTGGTGCAAAGGTGTTGAATGAACAATTAAACAGCTAAGAAATCAAGATCTTCATTTGTCACTGCACTATTTTTTTCCCAAAATGCTTAGTGTAAGCTTTAGGAGGAAAAAATTTGCCTATATGGTCACTGGTTATGAAAACAGAAGTATCAAAAATTTTCCCCAAATCTCTTTTTGTAAGAAATAGAATGCATACTGTAAGAAAAAAATTACTTTAGCTAAATCTTTTCATATAAACTACATCTATATCATTGCAGAACAGCACCAAAAAAAAAAGATAAATTTTTAAAAAGGTGTTCCTTGCTCCTTAAATCAAAGGCAATTTAGTACAGAGGCACAAAAACCTCTCCCACAAAAGAATAAAAAAGACACCAGACTTTTTTATTTGCCAAAAACATCAGAAAAAAAGCATGCCACAGAAGAGCCAGTGGATTAGACAGCAGGAAAGAAAAGACCGAGGAGAACAGAGCAGACAGTAAACCCTGAAAGATTTTGAGATCCAAGTGATGAAGGATGATGACTGAGAAATATACAATATTGCATTTTTCCAAAAAGATAATATAAAGCAAAAGCAATTGGCCTTTTGAAAGTGAAAATCTCAGATCCACTGAACACGAGCTCAGACTGGACCATGCACTTAAATACAGAGGCCTCTCGCCTCTTGGAGAAGCTCTTCTCTCTGATGCTTGCTCGGTACATTAATATAATAAAGGTCTGTAACAGCTCTAAGCTCAGATCTAGATTTTTCACTCATCACTGCCTGAAAACAGCCTGTTTGTCTTTCGAACCCCCATTCCAGCAGTTCGATCAACAACTTTTTAACCTGCAACACCTTTCAAAACTCTTCAAAAATTACATACATTTTTATAAAAAGCAACTTGAACACGTTTGCAGCCAATTCTGTTCATGCTTTCAGGGAAGACAGCAGCTAAGTGCAAGGAGTAGTAACAGCAAGCTAAAATGTTCCCTCCTACTGAGGCCCCTAAGTTAAAACCCCTCCCTGCATCTCCCCATAAGCTATAAGTTGGCCCAGACTGATGGCATGCCCAAATTAACATAAAATTTAAGACCTGCCTAGGGCTGCAACACCAAAAATGAGTTAGAGTGCTGCACAGTTCCATAGGAAAAACCTGAAGAGATGAACCTGTGCCCATAACCATGATGGAAAGGGCCCTAGGAGTGTATTAGATACGTTTAAGCTACAATGGAGAGCCCTATTTAGTCATGCTGCTCTCAGACTGACAGCCAAACTACCAATGGAAATGGTGGAGAAATCCATTGATGGCCAATGGCAAGGCTGCAGCACAGAGGTGTGCCCAAAGGTTTTCCACAAAGAGGTGGTAGCTGAATTTGTGGTCACAGATGGGACTAGATTTTGTGTCAGGAGGAGAACTAGTGACAGAACATTGCATCATCCCCTGCAAAGCAGATGATAGGGGTCCATGAGAACAGCATGGGAATCATTTTGTTCACACATACGTTAGTACAAAGCTGGAGACTGCTTCTCCTCTACGTGTTTTCATTTATCTTTGATTCATATCTCACAACAGCAACTTTCTGTCCAGAAAGCGGACGCTTTTCTGAGACATGCTGCTTCCTGACCTCACCCTGTGTTCACTCAGTTTCATCTGCCTAAATTTACTCACTGAGAACAAAGACATCATTGTACACCAGTGGTCCATCTGTTCTAGAGAGCTGCTTCAAGTTGTAGCTAGCGCCAGATGTTTCCTAAGGAAGTGTCCTCATGGACAACATTCTGAATATCCTCAGTGAATGTTCAAATGCACTAACTGCAAGAAATACCACTGAGTATTTATAATAAAAGGCCTTTCTTGCCTGTTTTGTTACTATACTTCCTTAAAGGTAGGATAATAGTATTTCACAGTGAACTGTAACACATTTTCTCATTCCACAGTTGTCTGTTGAAATTTTGAAATATTTAAGATGGTGTTTTATTTCACTACTCACAAAAAAAAAAAACCAAACCCTTAGTATTTCTTTCTGCATAGAGCACTGTACTGATTTGTCTGATGCCTTTTCCTGGTCTTAAAATCAAGAGTCAAACATGGTTAGAAGGGGAAAAGAGATTTTACCTTGGTATTTATTTTTAGGATCCTTAGGTGCACACGTCCAGGTCAAATGCACCAAAATGCACCCCGCCAAATGCCCCCCCCTAAAAGATCTGGTATAACATTATAGGTTTTACTAATTAGCATATCTATCAAAAATTCCCCAATGAGAGGCTCGAGTGAGTCCCCTCCCCAAGGAACCTTCCCCTGGATGGCTCTATCTTGGTTTACAGAATATGTTCTGGAGAGGACCTTGGGGTCTGGGGCACACTGATCCCTAGCTATGAAGCTTCTAAAATGTTTAGTCTCTTAGCTTGACAAACAAGTCCAAGAATGTAGGCAAAAGCACTAGGAGTACAGAAGTTGTAAAAAAGGTGTAACAGGGGTACAAAAAAAAAGGCAAAAAATCTTCATGGCACCAGTCTAATGCTGAGAACCTGCAACAAACTGATGAATGCTCTAGGTTTTTATGCCCCAATGAAGGCTCTGGGAAGAATTCTTAAATTCATAGTCCCGAAACTTTTTAGAACCCACATTTTTCACCTTGCTCCTGTGATACTGCCATTGCTTTCAACAGTTTTGTCATAACTTAGTGGATTTTGCCATTTAATTGTACAAAATTAGTGAAATATGGGCTGTCATCTATAGCCATTTAAATACTGAGTGAAGTCATGCCCATGCAGTTCAAAATGCAGGGTAATGAATTTTTTTTATTATTTTTTAATAGGAAATTAAGAAGCAAAACTTATTCATTATGCATTTCTTTAATTGCTATTTGCTTGTTACTGAGTTCTATTTCCACTTGTTTAATCAGCCTGTTTCTGCCTTTCGAGACTCCCAAAAGCTTATTCCCTCAATTGTAATACATATATGAACTGCCTCCTGAGCCGTATCTGTGCCAAATAACTGTTGAGGAGCTAGTATAAAGTCCTTGTTTCATTCAAAGCAGATTTTAAATTTTAGCAATTGTTCTGAATTGCATGGAAAATGTCTCTGAGTTTACTTCCTTTTCCAAATTAATAATTTTCTTTTGTGCAAAGTATTTTTACTTTTCAGAAAGCCTGAGAAATTACAAAGCTAGTAAATGAAATCCAAATAAGCAGAGATGGAGCACGTGTTGGTTTTAAAACAGAAGGCAGGTCTTTCTTAATAATTTTATCAAGCTGTCATCTCAGAGTGGCCACCTCCGAGAAGCTGTCAGCTTCGCTGATATAAATGAAGTTGGAACAAGGGAAGATTGCCAAGCACAGGCTGCTCCAAAGGACCATAAGCAACTGCAGCCACCAAGGGGCAGTGGAGTGAGCTTCAAAAGAGTATTCTGGGCACACCCCAGCACTCTCCAAAACTCTGGGGCCATGTAGAAAACAGAAGTCCTGTTGAACATGCTGGTGGTATAGTGACCATAACACTTTACCTTGTACAAGCAGTCGAGGTCTGGGCCACTTCAAGTGTTTTTAACTCTTCTGAAGATGTATAATATTTATTTCTATTTAGAATTAGACTGCTTCCCTTTTTCCACTGCTGGATCCTGTTGCCAGTTTGGCCTGCTAACCAGAAGAGACCATTGTCAATTTTCTATTCCTCATATACTTTCCAAAATTTTCCCTTTATATCTGCTTTTTTAAATATTTTTTCTTTCAGTGAGAAAGAACAAATTGATAGGCAGACTCATCTTAAAATCATGTTTTCCAATTGTTTAATAATTCCTGTAGTTACTAATAGCCTTCCTTTGAATGTGGATACCAAAACCAGAGATAGAATGCCAGGTATGTTATGCTAAAAGCCAAATGCAAGTCAAAAAGCTTCCCAAACGCTGCATTATCCACCTGCCTATGCATCTAAAGATCACATTAAACCTTTCTCCACTGCAGTGCTCCGGGAACTTCTGATTCACCACAAGCTCAATTTTTTGGTCCCACTCTTACCACCACTTCCATATTCCTTCCATTTCTGTCTGTACATAAGCCAGAGTTCCATATTTCTGGATATCTGACTTCTCTAAATTCAGTGATTCAAATCACTTGGATCACTCTTCCACTCTTGGTCTTTCTCTTATTTTTTTCCAAATTTATCAGTAAGAAATCATATGCCTGTGGCCAGAGCATTTTCTCTCAGTATACAAATCCGCATCAAAATTCAAAAAAAAATCCACCAGGATTCCTGGTATGTAATACAGGAATATGTGGTTTCATGTGCATTGTGAAGCATTAACAGAAAAGTAACAGATTTCTAGAAATATTTATATCTTTCTTTTCAAAAAAGTGAAGGCTGATTTTAGGTTTCCACTGCTTCAATGGTTTTTAGAAAAGCACAATTGGAAATCAAGGCTATAAATTACAGGAGTGGAGAGCTGGTAGAGCACTAACAAAAATAAGACAAAAGCTTTGAGTGACCTGGAGGAAGGAAGCAAAACCACTGGAAAATGTTAAAAAGAACTGAAGCATATCTTAAAACAATTGGAGAAATTACCCGGAAGTAACAGACAAGCTGAGTTACAAGGAGGAAGAGCACGCGTTAGGAAGTCACATCCTCAGATAAATGGAAATGGAGGATAACTAAACAGCTGCATGAACTTACCACATTTCTACAGATGTTTAAAAAACCTACGCAGAGATGAGTGGTTTCATGTTAGTGTACACATTTAGCCAGGATACAAAAGGATTGAGTATTCATACAACTACACATTACACATCTACTCAGGTCTGCCATGTGTCTGCATTGGTACTTCACTTTTCATACGCCTATTCTCCTGACAACGGTGTGATGACAAGATGTAGCAAATTCATGCATGTTTAACACCTTTGTGTGCATGTGCACAGCCACACAGTCATCCAAGACTGGACAAGAGAGGTCTGACTGACTTCAGCTAAGTAAAACCTCTGTGGTGAATTGAATTCTTTCTTTAGAGAGTTCTGAATAAGCAGTCATTATGTCATATACTATTTTTGTTTTGTTTTTTAATGGGCAGTAAAATTACACCCATATACCTAAAACATCCTTGAAAAAAGAACTGTATCACCATCATCATCATCATTTCCACATGCAAGATGGTACATTTTTGGTGGTCTCACCCTACACTTCTTCAACCAGTAAATATTTTCCAGATACATAAGATTATGAGTGATTTAATGGAAGGCATATAGTGAGGTCTGTATCTGTCAATTGTCTCATCACTTTGCAAGTCCTGAGGGTATTCGGGAGCATCTCAAAGAGTCCCTTAATAAAATAAAGTCACAATGAAAGAAATATAAGCAAAGTATCATAAAAAGAATTAACAGCTAGTGCTGGTAGATATGCACTAAAAGTGAGGCAAATGCAACATTAGGGAGAAAAGATTACTGTAATATTTAAATCTATATTTGCAGATATTTTTAAAGCCTTTAAATTCTGGAAAACTCATTATTCACCCATTTACACACAGATGCTGACTTCAGATTGCATTTGTTTTTGTGGGATCTTCTTAGTCCCCCAAAAAAGAGAAATTTACAATATTCACCTTAAAATGCCTATAGAATGTATGTAACAGCATTTTGATGATCAGGTTGAATTTTGAAACAGTATAGTTATAATGTTTCTATTTCTGTGTCTGTTCCAAGAGACCATGATCAAGCCTATGATGGATTCAATATTTGTTTAATGTAGAAACTTCAACAATGAAATGAACTGCTTGGTTTGTTCAAAAGGAAATACTAGCCATTTCTGAATCTGCATTACACAGTTCCTTCAGTTTTCTGACCTTTCCTTGTAGTGACAAGGAAAACCCCTTCCTTCCATGTATTTATTGAGTAAACTAAGCAGCAGGATTTCTCATCAGATAAAATGGCAGCTGCAACCATCTTCAAACACTTCCCAGAGCTCTCCCTTTGTTTTTTTTAAGAAAGATTTTAATCACTCCACTAAAATCAGAGCTCTTATATTGTTGATTTTCTGCCTGGATTAAAATTTGTCCTTTCCATGCATGCCACATTAAGGATTTGCCCTTGTATGGCATTTAGATTCACAGATTAACAATATTTCATTAGAGCCACATTTCTTACTTACTGATTTATCAGTATTTCAGAGGACTTCAGTACCTATATTGGTTTTAATCCTTTTGCTTCAAATGAAATTTTTATAGAAAATAATTTACATAAATAGATTCCAGTATTAGATTACTAAACTCCAGAAGCTTTCACCAAAAAAAAAAAAAAAAAAAAATTGTCCTGAGTTGTCTAAGAGTGAATAGAGAAAAACTCTTTCTACAGACCAGATATGAAGCCCCTCCTCTGTGAAATCTGCAAAAATGTGTAAATAAACGTGATGTATTAAAAGCCAGGAAGGAATATTGCCTCCGTTTTCAGAGAGCACAGGGCTTGAGAACGTGGCACATAAAAGCCATTGCCTAGCTTAGAGTTTGTTGCCTAGCTCATGGTTTATCCCTGCCTATCCCTCAGACTTCCAGCTTGATTTACTCCTGGCTTTATCAACATTAAACCCAGCAAGCAAGAACTTGGAAATTTACTTTGTAAAAGAAATTAGAACTAAAGGGTGGCATGAGAAAGCAAAGTGCTTCTAAAGTAGGAAAACTACTCCAATTAAAAAAAAAAAAGAAAATAAAAAAAGAAAGCTCCAAATACTTAAAAAAATAGGGACAACAGAAAATTTATGCCTGGGTTAGTTTCCTGTAAGGCCAGGAAGGCAGGTCCGGCGCTCACCCTGTGGCAGGTGCCGCAGCACCGCTGACGGCGGCTCCCTGAAGCGCCAGGAACCGACGAGGAGCGCACAGGCGCCTCCCGGCTTGGATGTCGCTTTCTCTTGGTTGTTTCACTGACTGAAACAACCAAGAAACTGAGAAACAACTGAGAAACTGTTGGACTCTTGAGTAGGAAACGCTTTCGCCATCAGTGTTAGCTTTGGCTGTCTGGCAGCAGGATAGCTCTCCTTTGGTGCTGCAGGTCAAAATGTCCTTCCAGCACGTTTACACACCCGCTGGGCACTGCCTCCAGTGTGAGAGAGTCCTACAAAGGCGACCAGTTCGAGCCTTGTTTCCTATTCTCATCCACCCGTAAAGCTCCACGGGGTTCCCTCTGCCTCCTGATAGTGGGTTTCTGGGATACAAACCCCCGAACAGCAGTTCTTCCCTGAGGACACGTTCCCCCTGCAGGCACACGGCGGCTGCTGACCGCCCTCGCCTCCCCAACAGCGGGGAAGGAGCTGAGGCCGCGACCCTCCCGTCTGATGCATTCCCTTGGCCCTCAGTCACTGCGCTCTCCGCAGTCTCACAGAGAAGCCCTTCCCTGCCAATGCCGCCGGCAGATCCAGGCGCTCCCCGCGCTGTGGCGGCCGCGCAGGGCACTCGCACCCTCTGCTGGTGCTCCGCGGGGCCCCGCGGGCGAACCGGGAAGCTATTAAATAGATTTATCTGACCCTCATCCTTACCCCTAGCTGTCATACACTGACTGGCTGGACGGGTAAACAACCAATTTTAAGGAAATGGATCAATAAATGAAATTTAATACGTCTTTCTAAGATATCTCCATTTAAAACCACTTTTATTTAAAGTGTGTTTTTATTTTAAGGTCAAAAGGAAAGAAACTATTCAACATCTAATGTGGAAACAACATACGGTTTCAAAGACATGGAAAAAGTTTATTTCAATTACAGTTTCTAATTTTTTTTTAATAAATAAACTTTATAAGTATTTCCACTAGTATATTTTACCATGATGATTTTAAGTTAGCTTTGTTACTTCCAGTTAACTCAGTAGGAGAAAACTACAGGAATAATATCCCAGGAAATTCCCCCTGCTCCAAGTGAAACATACTGCTATGGATCATAATCTATAGTAGTAAAGCCTATATAAAAAGATGCCCTCAAGAACTTCCTGCACGCTTTCTGGGACAAATCTTGGAACAGGTGGAAAAAAACAGTGAAATCAGCAGGGTCAAAAGCTTCTGCGCCATCTTTTTCTTTGTCAGAAACATCTGAGTCCTTCTCACGGCATGACTGCATGGCTGTAACCCAGAGAAAAATTCAGCAGAAGCAGAATCTGTAAATGGCAGCTCATATAGACTGACAATCACTTTAACTGGGTTCATGAGTAAATATTTTGCATCCAAGAACACCCCAAGTACGGGCACCCTGACACGTAAGCAAACTTTCATTTATGGAATTCTCTGGTTGACAAACACAAGAATAAGAACATATTTTTTTACACTTCCACTTCAGAATGAACATTGATTCACACTCAGTAGGCTGTCTTGTTACAATAACTGAATGCAAGAAAGAGTTTTAATATTTTTCTCAGCTGAAATGTATTTATATTTATTTCGAATGGTTATGTTACTTGTTGAACATTTCATGTGTAAGCCCCTGAAAAGCCACAGCATTTCACAAGTGACTATCACACCCCAAACTGGTTTTTACATTCTCTGAAAGTGAACCACGTTTAGAAGTATTTAATGTAAACCTTCAGAACTCACTGCAGTTTGTGCTATGATTGTGAAAGGCTCTGCACAAACATGAGGCTGTTGTCCTCTGTAGGTCATGGATTAGAAAGAGTTAAGAGGGTGAGAGTGGAATGGTCTCTACTGTCCCCTTAATTCAGCTCTAGCTGGACTCCAGGAAAAAGATGTTGCTGTTAAGGAAGACAGTCACACTGATGGATAAATGTCTCCACGGACTTTCCTGTAGGGACACAGAGCCAGTTTTAAACACAGAATTTCTAGGCAAACCTTCATAAAGTGGCTGGTTCCAGAAGAAGACTTGAAAAATGACATCAAAGTCATTATAGGTCCTCATTTTTCCTTTGCTGTGAACAGGTGCCTCTTTCAGCTTGCCTTTGATGCAGAAGAGTCAGAAAAAGGTTTTGTTTTTTGTATTATATTGCATTAGCACTGGTCTTGCCAGGAAGATGTCAATAGTCCAGAGACTGCTACTGACTGAACCAATAGAGTTATAAAGAGGTATTACTAATGCACTTCTCTCTGTGGCATCAAAGCATTTGTCTTTATGACCTAAATCACTTAAATCATTACAGCCAGGTCAGAATATCTACTATACTGTAAACCAAAAAAGTATTAATCTTTTGGGAAATTCTGTTTTACACAACTCCAAATCTCAGAACCTCTTGTGTTTTTCAATGAAAATTCAGGCTTTGTGTTTTTATTTTCTATTCTACTTATCAGTATTCCCAAGCTGAATGGGAAAAAACAGGATGTTTATACAATATTTGAGTATATTAAAAAATAATAATCATCTCTACCGCTGCTTGAAAGATATTTCTCAGCCCCAGTTTTCAAAAGCGAAAGAAATCAGACACAGAAACCTGATTGAAATGTTTGTGTGTATAAATGTGTAATAATTTAAAAATCAAAAATAGCCACTTTATTTTAAAAGTATTGAAAAGGATAATCATTGAATTCTATTATGTCAGTAAGCAACTCTGCCAACATGCAAAGTTGAATTTTTTTCCAGGTAAGAATATGAATATTTTCAAGTCTTCATCCATAGACATCTGTGTTTTCTGGTGCATAGCTTTATGATCTGTGCTCTCTATCATTAATAAATGAAAAATAAGTGATAGATGTTGAAAGCAGATAATAATGGTTGTTTCATTTTACATTTCAGCCATTTGAGAAGCACTTGGTCATAGCTGATGTGAAACCACATCAAGCATTAAGGAACAGAATGTGTGTACTGAGGGAACACAGCTCTGTAATGCTGAAAATTAGTCTTTTGTCACGGTTATGGAGGTCAGCAATTTCCAAATCACAGAGGGCAGGGGAACTATGCTAATGCTCATCATTTCTAACACTCTTTTGCTGTAGCCACATTTAATTGACCATTTTGTTAACTGTACTTCTCAATGCAATTCTCTGGGTCATAAAACTGTCCACATGCACTATCAAGCCAAATGAGGCATCCTCATGTGCCCTTTAGTTCCAGTGAGTGCCTGTTTCCTCAGTGACCTCCCGACTCTCAGTTTGAGAGCATCCCAAGACCTACAGCACGGGCCATCGTACAAAGCTGTGCTGCCTGGGAGAGTTCACAGGCTCTAGCACAGGGCTGAGGCTGACTAAGCCAACATCTTCTTGTTCTCCTGCAGCACTGCAGAAATACAAACATGAAATACAAAACATCCTCAGTCAAAAAAAAAAAAAGAGTTAAGCTAATACCTTTTGCTGTGGCTGCTGCAAGAGACACTGATTCCAAACAGGTTTGGTCTTGAAAACAGAGAAATTCAATCCATCACAAGGGCAGAAGAAACAGTTCAACCTGCACAAGAGCATCAATAGGATGGTAATGTGTCTACCTGCTGCTAGAATGAGGTTATGAGTATTTAAGTGATAATACAGAATACGAAAGGGAGTAGAAGACAGAAGGAAAGTTTTCCGATATCTATGCTTTTTAATACATAGTGGAGGAAACTGCAGCTCTTTTGAGGTTGTTTTTTTATAAAGATGGATCATTCCTGCATTTTTGGGGTGCTTTTTTTGTTTATTTTTCTGAGTAAGACCATTTATCTGTAGTGTTGAGTAATGGGAGACCTCTTACAAAACATAATGTTGTGTCAGCAGGTTCATGGCTCTATCAAATAAAAGATCAGTGGCAATAGAGCGTGATGGGAAAAGAAGTTTTCAAAAGAAAACAAACCTTTGGATCATGTGACAAAGCCCTCCAGAAGCACACGAAATGGGTTTTTTTCAGGATAAAACTATGCAGGGAGATCCATTCAGGACCACAGAAATGCACTCCTGCTGCTAAGTGAAGGACAGACTGCAGGCTACAGCCTTAGTTTAGCTAAGCTCTATCTTTTCCATGCCTTGTTTGCTGTCTTGGACCCAGTCATCAGCTCTGAACCAAAGCAACAGCTGCATCACTGGAGACTTTCTCTGGCCTTCAGCATTACCTCTCTTAAGCAAGGCACATCTCTGAGCTCAGAGACCTTCTGTCTGTCTCAAAGCCCTTTGAACCTGGATATCTGAGCACATTCCTAACCAATTTTGGTTGGCTTTGGCTTTTGATTATTGACAGGTGAGCAACAAGCACTAAGAACAAATACTCAGGAACACAGGAACACACAGTGTTTACTGAAATAATTCAGGGCATCTTCCACATGTATTCAGAGTTCAGAGAGTTGTCAGCAGTTGCAGCAAGACTGGAAACGAGAGGGTGGCCTTGAGAAAGGCAAAGTTTGGATGTACTTTCTCAGAAACAAGCAGGTACTGAGTGTATTTGGAGATTTGTGGCTAAAGTGGGTTGTCATGTTCTTACCCAATTCAAATACAACCATTATAGTGGATTTTAAATAACATAATGGCTTTTTTGGACATAGAGGCATATGAAATATAGAATTGCTATTCTTGAAATTGCCCTTTACCCTCCCATCTCGGTCCTGTATATGAAACAGTAGTGCTCTGTTTCTAAGTTGGCTTCAAATCACTGGTGTGTTTCTCATTTATAAAATACTTTTTACAGCCTAATTGGGAGCAGTTTAATTCTCAGATTCTCAACTCCTTACTAGACCAGTTAAGATTCCAATTGACTGTAACGACTCAGAAAGAGGCTCTTTTGGAGCTTTTACAATATGTCATGTAAATTGGTGTTCAGGGACTTTAAAAAATGATTTATATTATATTTAACTAGAACATTATTCACATGATAGGAGCCCCATGACATAATGGACAGTAGACGCTTAGAAAATTGGTCACAGTTTATGGCCTCAAGGCCAATGAACCTTTTACCCTGGAAAATGGTCCACAGTGTAATGCATAAGCCCAATACTTTATCACCAGAAGCACCTAGAAATCTCAGATGCTCATGACTTGTCCAGCCATTGAATTCTTTCCCTACGCATTTATCAGCGTTCCTGAGTGTCCCACCTAATCATGTTGTAATTATGAAATCATACTTATTCACCATTTCCCTGTGATGACTGGACAAACTGACTTCCTAGACAGGACGTACCTTCGGGGATCCATTCTAAAAGCCCTGTTAAACTTATTTATTTCTAAATTAAAATGTTCAAAAATTGTGAAGCTTTTCCTATAAATATAATTGCTACGCAGTTTTCAGCTGCAGCTGTCCAGCAATACAGCATGAGTTACAGCTGGAAAAATATACAAACAGGTTTGATTTTTTTAACTATTTCTAAAATAAGTTCTTCACTACGCCCTGCACTTTGGCACTTGGATGATTCTTAGGAGATGCGTTACAGATAGAGGAACTTTTGCTGCATGAGTGAACTGCCCAGTAGGGAGAGGCAGAGCTTGTTCTGCAGAAACAATTAATACAGATAGCCTTTCTCTTGAAGGGCTTTTTGTCAGAAACAAAAATGGTGCCCGTAGGATTCACGCATTTGAACTGAATGAGTCAAGATGCCAAGAGGTACCAGTGGCAGGATTTGGCAGGTTCTGCTGCTTTGAAGTGGCAGAACTGGACTTTTTCATTCCATTCCACTACTAATCAACTGGAAGGTTGTCATGGTCTCCAGCTTGTGGGTGCTGGATGGTGAGGTGCTGCGACCTTCCTAAAAGTGTCTCCAAGGCGAAGCTGCTCAGCAGGACCACCACACACTCACGCACGCGTGTGCGCACACACACGGATAGCTCCTTAAGATGGGTCGACGGCAAAGATGCAGGTGGCTCCAGCTGCTCTGTCTCCTGAGGAGAACTCAGACAACCAGCTGTGGTAGTCAGCAACTCAAGTTTAGCACATAACTTTACAGTCACGGTGAGAACCCATGATTCCTTTGTTCTGCTGTTTGCATGTTTTCCCCTGATTTGTTAATGATTTTCTCTCCTTGCTTTATGTATGAGGTTGTGTATATTCATTTTCCAAGCTTAATATGTATCAGTTCTAGAAAGTTCTTTGTTCCTCGATGCCCCATTGGTTCCTTCCCTAAATCCCTCCTTTGTGTTATTTCCATTGGTTCCCTTGTGCTCAACCCTGCCTCCTGTCAAGTATCCCATTTGCTTTCCTATTCCCACTATAGAATCCCTGGAGCCTTGTCAGATCCTCGGCTCTCCATCTCCTCCCTCCATTGTCTCACCTCAATAAACCTTCTGCATAGAAAGAAGTCCCCTCTCTGTCCCTTCTTTGCCTCTGCCTGCGTGCCTCCACACCCTGTTCAGAGAGGGCCCCCTCGGGTGAGGAGCGCACCCCCGTCTGCCTGTGCCTTTGGGTGTGCCTGTGCCTGCCCTAGTGCAGTCGGGTTACGGCTCGACCTCCGGGCTCTCTTTGAGAGTGGTTTATTGCAGCCACACTGGTGAAGGGTTCCAGGGACAAAGACAAAAGACAATGGAGGGTCGAGGTTTAAGTACGGGAGCAGGGAGAGCATCAGGGACCAATGATCTGAGGGCATGAGGGCAGTACACAGGCAGGACTAGGGAATGGGAGCCAACGGGGAAGCCCTGGGGGAGTGGAGAGGGGCAAGGGCCAATGGGGGAACCTGGAGTGCAGAACTTTCTAGGGCAGAGACACATAAGGTAACAAAGGGGTAGGGTGGCCAACGGGCCAGCCAGGGAAGCAGAACTGGGGCACATTAACATAACAGAACAGAGCATCCTGGGGGAAGCCTCTTCTGTCACCCTAACCTGGGGAGGATCTTTTGGTACTAGGTACTGTCCCACCAGTGGACTCTCTTTGTCCCTTGTACCACAGGCCCACCAGCCACCACAGAAGGTTACATTAAAAAAACATCTTCATCTCTCACTCCTCCAATTCTCCACATCCACCATCTGTTTTGTCTCACTGGATTTTTAATTCTGTGGAGCAGGGTCTGTTAATATGTAGTAGTGGTTCCAGATCTTTGTAGAGGCTTCCAGCAGAACTTACACTACAATTCATGAACAATAAAATCAGTACATTTTCCTGGGAAATTTTCTTGACATTGCTAGTACTATAAACAAAAACATTCTTTATCTAAACAAAAATGAATGTTTTGAATACCTGTGAGAAATAAAAATGAGATGTTATATATTTCCTGTTGTGGGAATTTCAACCCAATCCTCCTCCCCTCATGTTGATAGAAAGTCAGTCACCTATTAACTTTTTTGAAAGCAGATCTAGGTAATACATTTCTTTTATTTAAAAAAATGCTAATATCACAACATGCTGCGTGTGATCATTACAGTCACATAAGGCATCCCTAGTTCCAAGGAGGGAGGAATTACCTGCCAGAATTTTCCAATCACTTATTGTGGCAATTTTTTGTAGTATCAGTTAAAAAAAATATCTGAAAAGCAAGGAAGCATAACTTTGTAGTCCTTGGTCATAGTTCAAATGTGCAAGCATATAAATAAGCTTAGATTTCCTCTGTGTTTCAGATACAGGTAAAGCACATTTACCTGCTCTGTGGCACTCAGTGTGCCATCATTTTCGAAAGGAAACAGTCATGAATGCCTAGCAGTAGCTAGAAGCCAAGAAACTTTATAAACCACTCCATGCCAGACTTTCTAGCCTGGCAGCTTCTCTTTATGGCAGGTCAAAGACACAAAAAAAGCTAAAACACCAGAGGCACTTTTGGAAAATTTGGTTCATGTAGTATACCATCAGATTCTGCTGTCCTACACCTCAAAATAAGAAAGGAGGAGTCAAGCTGATGGTGTGAAGCCCACCTTGCATTCAGTGTAAGGGCTCTAGGAGACAGCATCAGTGCTGCAAGAACAGTCATAGAAGACACCATATTAAACTTACTGCTCAGTGTTACCTTAAAGACTAGAAACAGAAGATTAGATTGATGCAATAGCAAAATGATGAGTTGTACCTAAGTGCAGTCTGATTTCAGAAAGCCCAAAGGGGCTACCATGCACAACAAAGTAAATGAAAAGTAAGGAAACATTGTTTAGTCCATTCTTTCAAAACAGATATCTTTGGAAAGAGGGTTGCTTATTTTACCACAGAAAGGGCAGAACTCAGAGTATATGTGTAGGAAAAATGCTGAAACTAACCTTTTCATGAAAGGTAGCTTTTTCTCACGAGCTGGTGAGCACCTTCTGTAGGGACAATTACCTTAAAGTGTATCATATTGATCTGCAATATACTTTGCAAATGTCAATATATACCTAGTCTTGCTGCCTACAGCATATGAGGAAGTGAAATAAAAATGAGTCTGGACTTAATGACATGTAACCATCTTGGATGAATAATGTATATATGGTCAATCCCCAATTCTCAGGAGACCATCAGCCTAACTTTAATGTTTGAGACAAGCAACTGTATGTTTTAGATTTATCACTTGAGTCCTAATGCACTTGCCAAAGGACATTAATATTTAAATATTGAAAAATATACTATCAGCAGAAAAATAGGCAGATTTACAGTTAGGGAGGTTTTCTTTGGTTAGCCTTTAACACATACCTCCTTTTTTTTTGAGAGTTTAGGAAAACTGCTAGTCTTTTAATCTGATTCCATATTATGGAAGATATTTAACTTCCTCTTTTAAGCCAAGAAATATATACAGAAGCCAGTTTTAAGGTAGTTCTGATACAATCAAGGGTCCTGTATGATCTCCCCACTAAATTCTGGTATATGTATATAAGATTTGTTTTAGAAATACATGAACATGACAAACTTCTTTTGAAGTCATGAGACCTCAAAACATAGAAAAACAGAATAATCCAAATCAAGCAATAATTAGATTAGAATCTCTTACAACACATGTGTTACCAAATAAGCAATGATTTTTGTTATTCTTCCTGAATCATCCTGGAACCTGTTAAAAACGTAATGTACTTCCTACAGATTGGATTTGGCTCGCCTTTGTCTCTATTTCCTGACTAGTTAATGTGGTACTAGATGACATACTTGGGAAGTGAATTCCCACGTTATTGCCAGAACAGGTAGAGAGTGAGCAGCACAACTGTATTTGTCTCCTGGCTGCCTGGCAGACATTGATTGAGATTTTTTTAGGAGAGACTGTCATTGTTGGTAAAAATATTCAAATTGTGAACCTATTTTACATTTGGTAGTACATTAGGATACATTTGGTAGTACATTAGGATTCGTGGTAGAGACACTGTTTTCATTTGCTCCATTGCTCTCCAAAAACAGTAGAGAGATTGATTTCACCTTTAGAATATGAGTATAAATTGTTATGAGGTATTTCTTCATATTTGAATTTCATGTTAGAAAAATGTGTTCCACTATGCCATGAAGTAAAAAGAGATCGTTTTGTTTGTTTCCCAATGTGATGAGTATAGTTAATAAATACTTTTGGATAGCTGACTGTTCTGTTCATTAGAACCTGAATGTAAAGAAATACTGAGCAATAACAAACAATTTAGATCAACTTCAGTGCTGGCTCTAATAAATCAAGGTCTCAGAAAGTTTATAGATGGATTCTGTTCTCATGAGCTCAATAAGAAAATAGGTTTAACAGGTGGCGAACGCTCTTGCCCCACTGTTTTTCCAAAGGTGCTCTCAGAGGGCCCATGAGCAGCAAACCTCACAGCAGATGTTGTTGTTAAGTAGCAACAGGTGGAGCGTGACTCCCGGCAACTGGCTAATCCCCCTTGAAATGACAGAGATGAAGGGATTGAGTGCACTCTCAGCAGGTTTGCAGATGACACCAAGCTGAGCAGTGCAGTTGGCACACCTGAAGGGCAGGATGGCATCCAGAGAGACCTGGACAAGCTCAAGAAGTTGGCCCAAGGGAATCTCATGAGGTTCAACAAGACCCAGTGCAAGCTGCTCTATCTAGGTCAGGGCAGCCTCCAGTATCCACACAGGCTGGGGGATGAATAGATTGAGAGCAGCCCTGCTGAGAAGGACTTGGGGGTGCTGGTGGGTAAGAGGATGATGCTGGACATTAGTCAGCAATGTGAGTTTGCAGCCCAGAAAACCAAACGTGTCCTGGGCTGCATCAAAATAATCAGCAGCAGCAGGCTGAGGGAGGGAATTCTGTCCCTCTTCTTCACTCTGGTGAGATCCCACCTGCAGTGCTGCATCCAGCTCTGGGGTCCCCAGCACAGGGAAGGATATTAAAGTGTTGGAGCAGGTCCAGAGGAGGCCACAAGATGGTAAGAGGGATGGAGCACCTCTCCTATGAGGAAAGGCTGAGAGAATTGGGATTGTTCAGCCTGGAGAAGTGAAGGCTTCAGGATGACCTACTTGTGGCCTTCCAGTACCTGAAAGGTGCCTACAAGAAAGATGGGGGAAACTTTTTACAAGGGCATGTAGTGACAGAAGAAGGGGGGATGGATTCAAACTGAAAGGGAGTAGGTTTAGATTAGATATTAGGAAGAAAGTTTTCACTGTGGGATGGTGAGGCACTGGAACAGGTTGCCCAGAGAAGCTGCAGATGCTGCATCCCTGAAAGTGTTCAAGACCAGGCTGGATGAGGCTTTGAGAAACCTGGTCTTGGGGAGGTGTCCCTTTGGAAGGTCTTGCTACCCATGGCAGGGGGTTGGAACTAGATGATCTTTAGGGCCCCTTCCAACCTAAACCATTCTATGAGTCTATGAAATTTCTTAGACATCATTAAGGGGCAGGTTTATCTAAATAATGTCTGTGGCACTATGCAGTAGTAAAATACTATCCAAAGTATATTAAAAGTATATACACATTAGACATATATGTGTGTGCGGATTTTATATAGTTTTATTGAGCACAGCATAGTTTTTACAGTCTCCTTTGTCCAGAAGAGAGATATTGAAGACATCCTTCAGAATTCTTCCAAGGCAGTGAACCAAGCCTGTAGAATAAGATGAACATAGATGGGCTATTACTGCATAGAACCTGGTCCATTATTGCATTTAGATGTTAGTATTCACTAAGATTTTAGGTCATTCACCAAGTCACAAGTGATCTCTGTCACTTACCTTTTCAAGGGAAATACTTCCATTTTAAACCCATATTTTATTCTCAAGCTGTCCTTTTAAAAATTATCTACTTCATAAAGACTCTAGATCAGTTTTCTGAGATTTAACAAGAACATATTCACTACTGAGCCTTTCCTAATAACTTTTATGCTACAAATTACTAAAATGGCTGAAGCCTCCTTTCAAATGTTGAAATACAGAAGTGCAGGGCTATAAAAATTTATTCTGTAATAATTCTGCACTGCAAGAATATTTAAATCAATCTAAAATTGATGGGGGAAACTTTCATCCATTAATGTTTAACTTACACCACGTCTTTTGGGAAGAGATGAATATCCACTGGAAGAAAGATGAGGCAATGATTTATTTTATAGCCATTCAAGTTTAAAGACTTTTAAAGATGCATTCTGAAACCCAAAGATTTAGTTACAGGAAAGAGGAATGTCTGCAGTCATCTGTAAGCAAATCTTAGATGGAACTGCAGAGTTATTTTATAAAATAAGCTGAGTAAAGGACAACTGATGATTTTTATAAAATATTTTTCTAGAAAAGATCCAGTTAATAATAAAATTTAAGAATTATAGAAAATTGAGTTTGAAAGGGAAGGTTAAGGTTATCCTGGGAGTTTATAGAGTCACAGAATCATAGAACCATGAAATGGTTTGAGTTGGAAGGGACCATAAAGGTCATTTAATTCCAACTCCCCTGCTGTAGGCAGGGACACCTTCCACTAGACCAGGTTTCTCAGAGCCCCATCCAGCCTGGCCTTGAACACTTCCACTGATGTGGCATCCATAGCTTCTCTGGGAAACCTGTTCCAGTGCCTCTCAGAGTACAGAGTCCCTTCCTAATAGTCAATCTAAATCTACCCACTTTCAGTTTAAAACTCCTACTCCTTGATACATCCCTATACTCCCTGATAAAGAGTCCCTTCTGTCTTGGCAGGTCTCTAGAACAGCCCCTCATCCAGCTAAAATAGTAGGAGTTAGGCTCCTAAATAGGCTTTAAGCCAAACATTTCCAACATTTAGACTTTTTGCAGCTGAAATTGATCTCAGTATCATAAAACACATCCTTTACTCCATGTAAATCTTGCTAGCCCAAGAGTTAATAACTTTCTTCATTGCTCAAAGTTTGGAAGAGGGAGAGAAGGGAATTAGACAGGTTTATTGATGACTAAAGAAAAAGTTTTAAAGAAACATAACTCTTCACTCATACTTAGTGTTATTTTTAGACTTACAAGAATAAAAAAACCCTTTTCACACAGTCCAGATCTCAAGACTATAGTTAAATAAGCATAGTTATACAGACACAGATCTTTTAAATAAGTTAGCTGTGTTCCTAACTTGTGAAGTCTCCTGGGGGTTCTTTTTCAGTTCTCAGGAACGTAATGGATGCGTTAATGACACTCTCATGTAGCTTGGCTGTATTTCCCTTTATTAAAGTTATATCATCCAATTTAGGCACAATTCACTCTAAATCCCAAACTTCAAGCTCTACAAAAGGTTAAAAAATGTATTTAGAATAATGAAATCCAAATTACATAGTTTCTCAAAGCCAGTGTGCTTGTAAAATGAACCCTCTCACTGCAGCAGGGATAAGTGAAGCTTAAAATGACATTATAAAGAAAATGCATTTTTGCCCTGTATGGGTCAACTATTTTGTAAAATATTCCCTCTCTTCTGAAGAGAGATGGAAACCTGCTGTTTCTGTGAAAAACATGAGTGATTTCACCTAGGACAGTACAAGATGGGGCCAGTGAGGGAAAGACCATATGAACTTTCAAGTCCAGTATGGCACCATCCGAGTAATTCCCAAGTCACCAGAGAATTGACTGCAAGGAAAGGAGATGAAATGAGACACAATAATCACAGGACTTAATGCTGTTGAAATTAAAATCAATGGAAGAATGTCTTAAATTTCCTTTTTTTTTTTTTCTATTTCCTATTAGTAATTGTTTGTGCTACTTTTGTCTTATGAAACCCTCCTTTGTGTTTAGGTTGGCCAGTCACCAGGCTTTTATTTTGGTGACTCTCCAGTTGGAGACTTGGTTCTTGTTTGAGATCCAAATCATGGCTGCCACATTTTGAACAGAATCAGAGGTCTTTCTGTCTTCTTGTGTGTTTTTTAAGCAGTTAACTGATAGTTAGAACTTTCTGGTATGTTTCCTTAAAGTGCATGAGAGAGGTGGGGTCTACATAAATTTTGCATGCGGTAGAACAAGCAAAGAAAAATTTTAACATGGAAACAAGCAAATATATGTATGTAACATTATCAGGGGAAAATGTAACTTTATCAGGGGAAAATAACCTTACCTGAAACAAAGGTAATGAATGAAAAAAGAAATTTAAAAAATCTACCAAAAATTTCTAGAGGAATCAGCAAACCAGTAAATTGGACATGAATCTGTAATGAAATAAGGTAAGAGAAAATTAGTTGTGTCTGCTCTGTATAGAGGATTCTTGTGATCTACACATTTAATCTTTGCCCCTCTCTGTCATGCTTTCTTTCTGAATCTGGCAAATAATTTTCAGAACTAAATGGTTCTTTAATTAAAAAAAAAAAAACAACAGAAATTTGTACAGAATTACAAAAAGGCAATAGGATAGAATTTTTTAACATTGAAAACAAAATCAAGTAGGAAGGTTTATATAATATGACTAAAGAAGAACACAGGAAAGAAAAACAAATGCAATTAGGTTTTCTGAGTGTAAATTACTAGGATGTAAAAAGAATAATGGCTGTCTTTGAGGAGAACCGTTTATTCCATGAAGTGTAAGTAAGAATAATTAGAAATTAAGATGGAGAAAAACTGGGGGCAATGCTTTTCACAAGAAGCTGTCCAAAGGTGTGAAAGCCTCCCCAAGGCAACACTGGCATCCCACCCCCTTAACCTGTACATTTGCCCTGGACAAAGCAATTGAAATTGAAAGAACAGCCTTGCTGTTTCAGGGGAAAAGTAACTACCAAGGAGAGTGTTGAGGAGAGTAAACTTCTTATCCTGTCTCAATAGCCCAAGCACAAGAAGACTGTCCACAGACTAGGAAATCCATATCCAGGGCAGCAGAAGGCAGTGCACATGGAAAAGAAGAACTTCATGAGGCAGATCTAGTACCTTCCATGCCTGATATTCTAGGACTCCGAGACTGAAGTACCCATTACTAGACCGAGGACTGTGGATTGACTGTCCCTTCTGTTTTGGGCCATGCACATTCTTACCATTGGTCTAGACAGAAATTTAAATTTGTATGAAATATCTTTTTCAATAAGATTTTGAAAACGTTGTCCTGAGGACTGTATCAATGGTTAAGCAGTACCTTGCAGCTAACATTTTCAGCAGCGTAACAGCATTTGTTTAACCTATTGCTTAAGTAGAGGGGGGGAGGGGTAGGTTCTACATCTGTATTTTTATCAGATATATGCTTATTGGAAGTTTTAAAGCAAGCCATTTTGGCTATGGCTAATGGACTTTTAAATAACTTCTAATGCTAGCTTGAAGCAAAGCACCCTTCTTCAAATACACATATACTGTTTTTTAAGTGACTAACACTGATTTAAATGGTGATACGAAAATAACAATCTAATACTCAGTATGAGTTAATAGCAGTGAAAACAATGTTAGCTAAAATTCATCACAGCAGCTCAGCAAGACACCTGTGATGACTACAGAACTACACTCAATTACATCCTGACTGATAAGTCACCTTACAGTGAACTTGGTTTTATATGTTTTCATAGTTAGTTGCCCTCCATTAAAAAAAAAGTCATCAAATTATAGGTGATAGAGCACCCCAGAGCAGAATGAACATTATGACACCACAAGCAAATTTTATCTAAATATCATAAAGTATCAAAGTGATTTCAGTAGAACTACTTCATCTGTTTGTATGTCCATATGCTCACAAGTTAATGGAGGAGTTATAAGCACAATATCCTTTGGTTTAGTGCATCTTCCAAAAAGCTTTAATTGTGAGGGCGCCGGTCCTTGAAAGCAACTTGAACATTTATTCCCTTCCAGTCTCCTTCATTCCATTATATTTTAAGTACATATGTGATTTTCATGAACAGTCTTATTGCATGGGTCAGGTTAATCAAAGACTGCCACATTAATGATTAAGTCAAGCATTATTACTGGCAGGTATTTTAATCTTTTTCTAATTGGTTTTAACTGATAAATGACAAGCCTACTCAAAGAGCTTATATGTTTTTGCTATGATTTTTATCCAACTCTGCTGTCTTTCCAAGTGTCATTGGCTATTAACAATGGCCTCTACACAGAGAACTGTAAAGGGCAGTGATTCACTTTAAAATATTTTCTTTTCTTTTACCAAGAAGAGATGTAATCATCCAAATAATTGTATTTATATTGCCTCTAAATCTGCTATTTATGAAATAATTTTCTGTTAAGGGACTTTCATTGGGTTTTCATCCATTTTAAAAGAGGTAAAAGCTGAATTAATTCATAGATCTGGCTTTAGTTCAGTAGTAAAAGCCAAAAGAGTCCAGTTACAGAGTACTTATCCAACTCATTGGAGAAAGTGACTGAAGGCAGAAAGAAAAAGGTCTAGCTCTTTCTGACATTTGATACAATTTCATTTTTGAGAATTGGAAGCAAAAGCCAGGCTGCAGTGAGACATATTTTTATACCATATAAATATAATTGTCCTGCAGTAAAATCCTGTGGATAATACTTTGGCTTGTTCATAAATACGACACCATGTTGTAAAGCTGCATTCATTAGCTTCACACCACTTTAAAAGCACACCAGGTGCTTTCACCAATAGTAAAAAAGACATTCTTACACATTAGATAATGGCATAGCCTCCAAGAGGAATGAAGAACAGCTTTAACAAAATAGTAAATTTAAAAAAAAGACCATTGAAAAAAAATCTGTTCATACATTCATGATATGAACCTGCCTCAGAGAGCTTTCTGACAAATAATTGAAAGAAATTGAAATACAAACACACTAACAAAAGAGTTTAATTTCATACAAATGGGGTTTCTTAAGTGGCTGATTCACTGACCCTGTACAACAGGCAGCCTCACAAGTAATCTTTTGCTTCTCTCTCTTTATTTTCCATTTTTGCAGTTTAGTTATCTTATAGTAATGTTGCAAGCTGTCATCCTCTTAAGAACCATGAAGGTCTCTAGAAAGAATTAATATATTCAAGTAAATGTACTGAGAAAGAAAGGAAAGATAGTATCATTTCAACAGCAGGCCTGCTAATGGGACATAATAGAGAGAAGAAATGCAATAAAAATATGGGAAAAGGAAAAATAGAGTGAACCACACCTGTAAAACTAGAGAGATAAGTGCACTTGATAAGGCAGACAAAATTCAGTCTGCAGGGAGAGCTAAAAAACAATAGAATGGAATAAAATGGAAGAGTTAATAGCACTTGGAATGCATTTGAAACTAATTAAAGGCAAAAGAGTAATGAACTGTGTTGAAAGCAAAAACTATTAAAATGTGAGGACATTACAAATGGCCTTCTGGAGCTGGCTATTTCATATTTGCAGTAATCACTCTGGCCAAAAAAAAAAAAAAGCTAGTTAAATGCACTCATTAAAAACTTAACCTTTAGTGCAAACACAGGGCAGGACTGCAGAATGACATAAAAATACAGATTTGAGAAATTAAGCTAGAGAAATCCAATAAAATTTAGTAAATAATGGCAACCATTTGTGTTATGAAATAAGATCTCATCACCCAGAAAAAACACAGTAAAGGAAGATCCACTGGATCCACTCAGTATCCAACCTCAGAATAGCTGTTGGAATACAGAAAGGCATGTTAGGGATATTAGGGATTGCAGTATACCAGAACAACAACTGCAACAAGAGACTAGGTTGTTTAGCCCAGAAAAATGAAGGCTGGCAGCAAACATGAAAAGAAAAAGGTGGTTTGAGGGATGTTAAATAGAGAACATCGATGTTAAAGACGGAAGATAATCATGTAAAGAAGAATTTTGTCTAAGAGAAAGTGAATAATATGCAGCCCATGAAAATAGTTAAAGACTAGTATCTTCTTTTCATCAAAATGAAATCTTCTGGTAGGAGAAATGAGGAAAAGCAAAACCCAAATTCTGTTACAGTCACCACCAAAAGTTACATCTAAATTATAGTTCTTTTGTCCTTCTTCTGACATTTAGATATTTACCAGGAAAGGTCAGTGTTAGCATATTAATTCTATAATCCTATTGAAATTCCTAGCATAAGACGTTATTGCACTTAATTTTAAACCTCTGCAGTAGGAGTTTCCTTATCAGCTAGTTGTCTAATTTCATTATTAATGAAGAGAAATACAAAATCCTGGAACAAGATATATCTGGTCAATTTGTGTGAGACAGTTTTCCCCCTCAAAATTGTTATTCCTTTCTCTTCTCTGAGAAGTGTCCAGGTAAGTAGATAAGATATTATCTAGAGTGTAGAAATGTATATTTGATCCACAGCAGGTACTGTAAGGAACAAACGACTAAAATGGAAGAACTGTCTAGTCATTTTCAGGGCACCACAAGAAAATTCAGGAAAGATAAACAGAGAAAAAAGTAATTCCTTGTAAAGAATCTGTTTCCCTCTTTGTCAAAGTATCTGCTTTTACAGCTGGAGAAGGACGCATATTGTTGTCATTTTACACACTAAGATACTGAACTTGGAAGCACATTGTGCCACCTCTATGACAGGGTGCAAGAGAAAGATGTGAACAAGTGACTGAAGGCTGGTTTCCACAAATCTCATGACTTCGTTTTCCTTGCTACATTTCCAGACTTAGTGTCTTTGTCACTAGCGCAAAGACTTCATCATGGCTTTTATAGCAAATTTTTATCACTAACTTTTAAGAAGCTTGAAACAAACCTTTCTGTGCCAGAAACGGCTCAGCTGATTTAATTTCAAAGAATTCAGAACAAACACAGAACAATATCTTCAACATGCAAGGTGCTGTCAGGAGGTAGCACTTGTTCACCACTTAAGTGAGAAAAATATTATTTTAAATGAACACAGTCTCTTTAGTTTGATAGTTCTTGTTTCCTGGGATGGATCGAGGGACTAGAATCCCCATATGGAAAATTCATTTGACCCCAAAGATTTTCCTAGGAAAAATGATCTCCCAAGTGTATGTGTGAAGATTCCAAAAGCACATTTGCAAATGTTAGCCTAAAAAGTCAAAGTCAAAGAAATTAAAGCAATGTGGTTAAAACTTCCTCTTCAACTAGTTTGAGACAACCCCAGTAGACTGCAAAAGATTCCATGGGCAGTGTTAAAGCAATCAGGGTTAAAACAAACCCAGAAACTATTTAGTTTGACAATATTTCCTAACCAGCTTAATGGGTTCGTGTAGAGGGGATATTGGCTTTTGACATGCAAGCATTTGCCGAGCCGGTTTGTCATCCTCCTATATTGCACGGGCAGATTTCAGCTAGCACTGCGTGCTTCAGCACTGCCAGGTCCCACTGCTCTGGTGGCAGCAATGGATTTAAAGACAATAAGCTCAAAAGACTGGAAAGAAGACCAGTGACCCTGATGTGTCTGAAACTATTTCAACACAGTGCTACAAAATACTGTCCCACAGGGAGAGAAGAAATGCTCACACAACAGAGCTACATTAAGTGAATCATGTACTCCAAGACTCCAAGTCAATTTGCTGAAATAAAGGGTTACCATGCTTCCTCAGGAACACCTTGAGATTATTTTAGTGCACGTTAATGCTTGAGGACGTAACTATTTTTTGCCTGTGTACTACACTAGACAGCCTTGATTTGGTCAATGGCCCCTGGTACAACTGCAGTAGAGGTGTCACATGAATCATCACATTTTACAGTGACATATCAGCTAGTGGCAAAGAAAGAAGGAGTCAAGTTCGAAGTCTGCCTGTGGGACACCCTTTTGAGTCTCTGCATAAAAGACCATAAGCACTGTGATTCACACAAGCCTTGGTAGTAAACAAAGGGCTTCCTTTGGTACTTCCAAATTCTGAGTTAATTCAAAGCTTATTTCAAGGCAGCTGCAGCTGAGGAAGGAAGTGCTGACACCGATAAGCAGTGCTGATGGAAAAAAATACATCCTAAAATGGAATTTGAAGCAAAGGACCTTTTTCTTCACTCGACTGCTGCAAAGAAACTTAGAACTAAGTATATGCAAACCTAATGGGCTTTGCAGAGATTTAGAACTACCAAAAAGTCAAGCAACTCGGGAGGTATGAATCCATCAGAAACAAAAGATTTTCTGCATGTCCTCTCCCCCTGTTTTCTATTGCCATTTTCAAGATTATATATACTACATCCTTATTAACACATACATATGCATACATTTCAATATTTAAATTGTAATATTTCAGCCATTTGCTAAGTAAGCTTGGATTCTATTCCATCTCACATCCTACACCTTTGACAGAGCAAAGCTTCTTACGAAAGCACAAGACATAATAAGGAAGTTGACATTCTTTTTGTTTTCTAATTCCTGAACAGGTAACTAGGATGCATTTCTTTTAATCAGCATACAAGTCTTAGGTGCTGCTAATTGCAGAATAGCACAAAACAGAAAGTACTAAGAGATCCATGATGATTCTCAGTGTACCTTCCAGGGGATTTTCTTGGATTACTTTCCTGGATGAAACCCTGTAAATTGTATCCAGGGTGTTCTTAGTGTTTCCTTACATGTCATAGCCTAATCGGATCAGTAGGGAAGCCCAGTAACTTCTACCTGTTACCACACATTCTGGCATGCCTGGGGTTATAGTGCACAGACCCCGTAAACGCAATTTGTTCAGGAAAACCTCAGAGTTCCAACATAACTGCACACCACGCACTCTCTTGGAAGCACTGGACTTACTGTGCTCCTGCTGCCTGAGCATGTACTACGTGTCACTGGAGGATCAGATTTACCACATCTGCAGGCCACCTGTGCTGTGCAAACACAATGAGCTAAAAAGAAATAATAGAAAGCTTATTTCTTAGCCATTTAACCCATGCTTGTGATACTGATGTCCACAAGATTATGCTTGGCAAATATTTTCAATGTGCTGGGAAAGGGGGAAAGCTTTAGGTGATAACACACCTTCTCCTGAGGATAGTATAATGTATTGACAGAGGGTAAAAAAAGAGTTAAGGCCTCATTAACACTTCTCAAATGAAGGGCCTTTGTTTTCCATAAAACTCACCATCTCAAAGTGTGTCACACAGATGAAGTTACAGTATGGAAAAAATACAAGGTTTACAAGATTTTAAAGACAAGTTCACAAGCACAAGGAATTAATCTATACTTAGGAATTAAGTTGCAAGCAGCAGTTACACCCCTAGCACCTCTGCAGGTGGAAATGAGAGCAGAGATGCCAATGCTACCTGTCCTGCCCCGTGTGGCTCCTGGGGAACAGTGCCTTGGGCTGCTGCTCAGAGATTGCAGTGAGGAGACCAACCCACCCTCCTCCACTCCTCAGGGAGCCTCCAAAACTGGGGCTGCTGAGGTCCACAACGTTCCTTGGCTAAACCAAATACACACACCCCTCCTTAAATATGTCGTCTTCCATACCTGTTTGTGTATTTTTCTCTCTGTTATAGCACCTGTCTCTCTTTTTGTTACAGCACAACAGCTACCAGAAGGCACGATTTTTATGCACTCCTGTGGTTAGGGAGACTGTACTGACCATCAACTGAAGTCCCAAATCAGTTGCCATTTTTAAGTCACATAATGAAAGAACAGGCCCTGACAGTTAAGCATAGCAGGCCTCAGTATCATACTCATGAATAGCCTAAATGTAGAAAATATTTCTATTAGTCACATGTTTCTGAAAAATTATGTCAGTTATTTAGACTTCAGCTGATTTCATAAAATTCTCCTTAATTGAATGTCTTTTGTTCTTTGTTAAGCATTAAGGCCATGATGTAATTTTGTCCCATGCAAAAATAATTTCTTTTTTTGTAAGAATTTCAGCTTTACTATTTTGCTAATTACTTTCAGTTGAGGAAGCTGAGCCTTTTAGTAGAGAACATGTACATATTGCCAAAGGTAGTTCAGGAGTTCACTAGCAGATAGGCGCAGGTATAGAGCACACAACGGCTAAAATTACATTTTTAAAGGGCAACACAGCGTAATTTTTTAGACTTTCTGAGGCTCCCTCATCTCCTAAAAGTTCAAGTTTAAGGGACTGAAGTGGTCTTCATTGGTCGGCGATTGAATCTCGGACCCAGAGCGGCAGGGAATCTGAATCGTTTGTTCAAAGGAGTGAGTTGGTTTTACACCCCTTTCCAAGGCACAGCATTTCCTTACATGGCGTGACCTATCCCATGTTGCCACATCAGCAACACACTTCATAGGGATCTGCCCTGTGACACCTCCTCCCCCCAGGGCCCAGAGCAGACAAGCCTCTCTGTGCTGCCATGTGCTCCTTTGTGCTGCCGTGTGCCTCTGCAGGCAGCTTTTACAGCTCACAACCCAAGTCTCTCTTATAATTCGCCATAGTAGTCTAGTCATTTTTTTGAGAAGATTGCGAAAACAACTATGGCTAAATTCCCAGGAGCTGTTACATGTGAAAAGCTAGACTTGACAATACCTTCTGAGTTCTCTGTAATTCTTTATTTATCTGCAAGTCAAACCACCACTGCATCAACAAGCAAATGCTGCACATTTTTCAACATTTAAGAACGATAAGGGGAAATAGAAAACAGGATTCATTGCACTACTTCTCAAGAGGCTTCTATGGTACCGTGAGAAAAAACGTCAAAGTGTGGTCAAAAATCCTATTTCTTGTGAAAGCTGCGTTTTAACTTCCCAGTCTACATCTATGCTGTACTTCATCTGGTAGCCGCCAGGATGGACCTAAAAAACAACTTTCCCAAAACCCTGCTTCCAAGTTCTTATTTGCCCTGCAGCCAGCCTGGATCAATGTGGTCACAGGGTGTTTATTTTCCTTTCCTGAAGACAACACCACAACCTTTCAAGAAATGGTGCTGGATTGTTTGTCTGCCTGGCATCTGTTTTCTAGTGCTGTCAGACACCAGCACAAAGGCACACAGGAAAGCAGCTCACTGGGCATGGAAAGCCACAGCCCAACCAGACTGGAAATAATCTGGCCTGAGCAAAGTGCAGGCGTGCTGGAGGCTTTACCTGTAAGTGAACCAGCTTGCTAAGAGATACCCCAACAGATAAGCAGTGCAGATAGTCTGCAGATTAGTTAGTTATAAGCCTTGTCCTCAGTATTAAAAACTAATAGACACTGCAGATTTAAGCATACTGTATTACACCCAACTTTTTTATATGTTATCTTCATTCAAAGAACATGTGGACACAATTTGGAAATTGTTCTAAATCTAGAAAACCCTGAGAGGGTTGTGGTGTAGGAGGTATTTTGTTTCCAGAAATTACTGTAACTTCTTTCAGGCATATCCTGAGACATAATAGCAGTCATGTTAAAATGAAATTGTTTTAGCTCCAAAGGACAAAGGTTTACTTTTTGTATGAAAAGTGCAAGACACTTTGATAAAGCTGTTGAAAGAAATTAAAAGAGATTGAGTCCTGAAGTCTCTGCTCAAAGTTTTCCTGGATTTCATTATGTGTTGTGATACAGTAGTTCTCTAACAGATATTGACTTATTCCCAGTTTTCTTGAATATTACATATTTGAATGCATTTTTAATGTTGACTGCATTTTCTAATTTTGATTTTGAACAGTTCTATATGACCCCTAAACTATAGTTTAGGGATTTCCAATATAACACATTTGAGGAGAACAAGGAAAACTAGAATTAAACACAGTTTCATCAAAAAGTACTTCAATAATGTTATAAAAGAAAGCTCAGACTGGTCACCTACCTATCAATGAAATGTGGGTGGAACTGAGTTAGAACAGATTTTTTATAGCCAATTTTTACAAGGCTCATTTAGAAACCCCCATTTAATAAAACAAAACAGAAAAATATTTTCCAATTCAAACTACCTGGAACGTGTTCTGCAGAAGGCAAAGTATAATTATTCAAATACACATTTTGGCCAGTTTACAGAGTTAACATCCAGTGCCATGAAAAGAGCCATGGAATTCTGATGAAGCTGTGAGACCTTGGTTTTAACACATCTCCTGAAACACACAGCACCTCCCACGGCAGCACGCTGCTCAGTGCAGGGCTGTGCAGGCTCAAAGGGAAGAAATCCGCCCCCCAAACCCACATGAATCACCCTCCCAGCGCCATGCCTCATGGTGATTTGTCTTCATCTTGGTATATTCTGGGGGTTTTTTACAGCAATATCACAAAACAGAAGCTCCAAAACCTATCAGGCTAATGTTTATGTTTTGTGCTGACAGTAAATGACAAAAATCACAAATGGCTCATTCCCTTTCCTCATAGTATTATACCACATGAAGATCTCAACAGGATACTCCACTGAAAGGATATCCAGATCCCACTGGCAATATTGCTGCTTAACAGCAGCAGATAAATATTGACTTAAAAAATCAGTCAAATAAGCTCAGTTTTCCAATTCCCATGATTCTGCTTCTTTCTTTCTTTTTTCTTGCTTCTGTATCAGCCCTTCCTAATGCTGACACCTCTGTGCCCCCTCCTCCCCGAGCTTCCTTTCCTTCTTTCCTCTGCAGATGAAGTAGCAACCTCCTTCACCACCTCTACACACCACTGGGGGTTTCTCTTGGAATTAGTTCTGTTTGCTTTCCTCACACTCCTGCACCACCTTCCTGAATTTTTGTATCATCTCTTTTTAGAGAACAAAATTCTAGCAGCCTTTATGTTCAGCTAGGGCCAAGAGCTAGAGGAAGGCTCAACTACTTCTCCTTTCCCTTCCTTTTATTTACTCTGTGCGAGTCAGAAGCACAGAGCAGGCAGCTGTAAAACTGACTGAGGGACTACTGAGGGTTTGAAATCAAAAAATTTTAATAAATGAGACTTATTCAATCAAAGCAACCATAAGAAAAACAAATAATTTTATTTGAAAACAGTATTCAATATTCCCAATGATGGAGCAATAACAGTCCATCTCTCTCTGTTTTCTGAAACTACGTATGAACATGTCAAATTTATCCACAAATTAGATAACTGAAGAAATATTTTTCATTATGTATGGAGGATATCACACTTTTAATGGAGAAAATAATTCCATTAACTACTCATCTATGGGCTCCTTGTTTTCATCACACTGAATTTTTTACACATTATTCAGAATATTGTCAGACTAAAAATTCTGAGAGTGCAAGGACATACTTCCATTTAAAAAATTATAATTACATCAAAAAATTTATTTCTCACCAATAAGGCTTTGTTTTAATGACATGCACCTCTTCAGCATAGCCTCCTTAGTTTAACACACATTAAGCAATATGAAAAAGGAAAAAATACTTTTGTCTATTAATCTCAAAAAGTTTTGGCTAGCCCTGCCTATTTTTTGTAATTTCTGTAGTACAAAACAAGTATAACAAACACTAATTTTTGCATTGTTATTCCTTTATTGTTATTATTTACATATGATCTATATTCAGATTTTATTTTCTCAGCTATTTTCTATCACCTTGGTAGCATTATTTTAGTTTGATGAAACAGTTTATTTATTGAGAACTGACATGGCAGTTTTGTAATATAGTCAAACATAGAGGGTTTTTGTTAAATAGCTGTAGTGACCTGGTCCAAATGTCTGCTCTACCTGCATACCAGTGTGGAAGAAAAGGAAAAAATAAAGATTGTTTGTTTGTTTGCTTGTTTCTTAGAAGGAGTGCTAGCAGTTTATGAAAGAAATGTTTATATCTCGTTGAATCTTGGATTGAATTGGAAACTATAATTATAATGCATAGAAAGTGTGACCTAATAGCTCCTATAAATTTAAAAAATCTCTTCCCAGATGACTTCAAATTTCTGATATAATTGTGAATTTCATGAAAGCAATAGTCTTTGTATATGACATAAAAGCTATGATATTCCTCGGGCTGGAATCAGGATCAAAAATTCGTTATACATCACCTGATAGTCTCACAAATTTAGTTAAGTAAATTGATGAAAAGTCACCCATCCTGTGAGGCAGCTCTATGAAAAAGCAGTTCTTTGCTCTGTATGAAATCATTGTTACTTCGAACTTAGGTATGCCATTCAGACTGACGGCAAGAGAAAAATTCTCTTTCTAAGGCCAACATTGCCCCCTTGTGCTTTAAAGGAGCCAAGACATGTAACTTTCTGATTCAGGCGTTAGGAGGTTTGGCTTATCTACACACGAAGGTGTAGTGAATTTTAGTCCTTTTTTTATTTTGCGTTCTTTGAATTTCCCGTTTAGAAATTTTAAAACAAAATTTCCTTCTCATAAATATTCATTCCCTTTCCAGATCACATATAGTCTCTGTCTTTAGAGACTGCTTGCACGGAAAAAGTTTTCACCACCTACGCTTTTCTGTATCTCTAAGTTCCACTATCAAATGACCTATGTAAAGATACTGGAGAAACAACAGTGGGAATCCACATAGATGTTATATGAAAGTGAAAAGAAAAATACTCATCAAACTTCTTGGGATTTCACAGCTGAAAAAGAAAGGGCTGAATATTTTAGAAACAGTGTTTTAATACTGGACAATAATAGGTAAAGCTATTAGAAGAGAAATCTTGATTTTGTGCCTCTTTTAGTTTAACACATTAAGAAATTGGACTGCGCTCAAAGTCTCCAATATCAAGCATCACTCCACCAAAAAAAGTCTATAAATATTTCAAAATACTCCAAAAAAAAATGTAGCTGGAGCTATTCTTAATAATAATAGCTACTAAATGTCAACTTTCCTGACCACTTTTTTCCAGTTTCTTCCTAGAGATGCCAGGAAATCTGTCCACAAACTTCCTAAGAAAGGGACCCTATCTCTTTTAACACTAGAAATAAAAAGCAAAAACCAGAATGTTCCTCTAGATTAACTAGACTGCAAAGGCAAATTAAAAGAGTGAAAACCCAATGAACCATAGAAAGCCATTTGCTTTCTCCTAAGAAGTTGATATACTCATCAACCCAATGTTGTTGGGTTATTTTTAATAAAACTCGATCATCGTCCTTGTGTGGATTTAAGTCAGCTAGCAACAGTAGGCTTCTCCAGGTCTGATCACAATTGTTTTAAACCTTCTCTATCTCAGACATTTTCAATTGGTGTAATTACTGGCATATTTTCATCTGCATAAATCGAAACACTAGGATCAAAATGTTTTGCACCAGCCCAAACCCAGACAGAGAATTTTATATTACAATACCTGGGAGAAATCTGAATCTTTATAACACATTTAAAATCTGGGCATTCTCCTAGGCATACAAAGATAAAGTTGACTTGCAGTCACTTTTGTAAATAAAAAAATCTAGCAACTCACCTAGAGTTCAACAGCAAATATTTTTCCTAAATCCACAAAGGGAAAGGAAGGGTCAAAATTGCTTTTACTGCCAATGTACTGATATTTTCTTTTCCTTGTCTATATTTGGTCATCCTCAAAGATGTGTAACATTCACAGCATATTAATATTGACAATTTGGATGGATAAAGTTGATCCAGTGAATAAGTACACAATAACTTTTTATTTTGGGAGTATGGTTTAATCCTGCTGCCTGAGCCATACCACTACCAGGTACACCTAAATAATTACTTCTCCCCACTTCTTTAGTAATAACAGCTGCCAGTCCACTCTACCAATACTGTTCCTGCTTAGTTTCTCCTCTTTTGCTGCTTAGATTCTCCATAATATTATTGAAGCCTCTAAAGGCAGTGGTTGGATCTCAAAGGCTACTTTTAAATCACTTGGACATTACCAAGAAACTTTGAAAATCTTGCAATTAGTTCATACAGAAGACTGCAATCACAAAACTGACATTTATGTGAGCATGAAATTCAAGCTAAAATGGGTATTCCATAACCAAAACAAATTGGCTAACCACCTAATTTTAAATGTGGATTCTAAATTTTGCACATGTATCTAGTAGGTTCTATTGGTTCTCACTCACACAGCGTGCTTCAGCATGATTGCTATTTTTTAGCATACCTTATCAGAGAGTGACAGAACACCAATATACTGGAGATGAATGCACCCTACCTGAACACAGCATAGAGCACTAAGTTAACAGAGCCCAATGTTTTGTAAATTTGTACATTCTATTCTTAGACCCAGGGTTAGGTCAGAGTATCAGCTACGTTCCTTGTAAAGAACTGTACCGCTGAAGCTACAAAGCACCAAGTAAAGGACATCGTTTTAAAACAGAAGCAGACCAAAATTCTGAGTGTGATGTAATCAATGAGTTGTAAAAAATAAATGCATGTGAAAAATGGAAATTGATTCTTCCCGTCAATTAAGAAGCAACGGGGTAATGACGTGCACGCATGACCCTGTTCTTTCACTGCAGTAACAGAGTGATTACTACGATAAGATGCTGTGATATGGCATATTATGTTACAATACAATCCCTTAGTTTTGCCCTCTGACAACACTAAGTGGTGCACCTCGTGAGCTGAGGTGGACAGACCTGCACCAGTAAGCTGACAATTCAATAAAGATTACATCCTCAAAGCTGGAAGAAAGCTTGGATAGAGAAATGTCCTGAACAGCACTCACATCCAACCAGGGGGGGTGGCCAAACAGCACATCCCAAAACAGATTTTTTTGGCCTCTCTGACACAAAACTCCCATTCTGGGTGGAACAGAGAGGCAAGAGAGCAAGACTAAAACAAGCCCCAGCAGAATTCCAGCAGCTTTTTTCCATGTAGGATCATACCCCCGACTTTGGAACCCTGCTGCTGCTCCAGGAAGACTGCAGGGTGCTTGCCGCTCCATCAAAGCTGAGACAGGCAAAGTGCCAAAGCACAACAGGGAGTAATTTTTTTTTTTTTAATTTCCTCTCTAAAGCAAAAAATAAACACATTTTCTGACACCAGCTTTCAGCATGTACAAGGTTTGAAAACTTGCAGCTATCCTACTCTGCTTCCTTTTGCAGTGTATGTTGGTGTGCCTTGTCCTTGCATATCTGTTTGAATTTGAAGGAATTAAATCCCAGATTAATGGTTGTTTCTTGCACACTATAACAAAAACGATTTTTAAAATGTGGCATCCAGATAGATTAAATATTTGGAGTTTTACAATACTTAAATATATATCAGTTAATAAATAACAATATATTACATTTCACTATTAATTATATATATAATTAATTCTATTGCATCATGTTATGCATTATAATGTACAGTGATGTTATTAATTAGTTTCATGAGACCAATATTAATATTACTTCTTGATAAAAGTAATTGGCTTTTTATGTTTTAAGGTTTTTTTAAGTTACATATTTTAAAACTGTTTGTTCTTTAATGTCATTGTAAACTGTGTGCTGACAATGTCTAAATAGCTGAGCTATGTTGTTGCAAACAAGAAAAAAAGGCAAAAGAGAACACTATCCCTCTTTTCATTTTGTGGTGTGCCAAACAGGATTAACTGAGAATTGGGCCCAAAATCCTCATAGTGTCCACAGGTGCCAAATACACACTTTTACCACAAATAAGGTGTATAGAAAATGACATTTGTTCTTATTAGGTTTTCCACTCTTTGTTGAACTTGTCCCCAGATGCTTTGCATAAATTACAAGCTATAATTATTTTCCCTGAAGCTGATCAAAGGCAGCCCAGAGAATACAGAGCATGTTTCCTCTGTCTTATTTGAGTACAGGAACGGCCAAAAGCAATCCCATTGCTGTTGTGACACTGCTCCAAAGCAGAGGATTCTAACAATTCCAGCAGAATTTGGCACCTCAGAGGCTGTGGTCACTCACACCCATGAAACAGCTGCACAGTGAACATCCAGAGAAAAGATGTGTTCTTGAGCAGTGATCAGAGGCCAAGAAGCCACCTTGCTGACACAGGAACATGGACATACATTCTATAGCTCCCTGCAGCAGCCTTGTGCCCCACGACAACTTAATCCACAAGAACAGAATAAAAAACTGTCTTGTGCACTCTACCTTGGTAGAGGTGGATGGTAGAGTTTTATCAGAGGCTGCATCCAAAAAATAACATGTTGTGTCTAAGGAGATACGGCTTTTGTCTTCTCCAACAAGGTTCTCTCACAAGCTTTCTCTGTACTTGGAATATTTAGTTGTACTCATTCTGCTGCCTACCCGAGGTGCCTCCAGAGGTATCATCCAGTGTTCTTTTATGTCACCAATACAAAATGACCGCCAGGGCCTAGCAGAGACATCCCTTTCCCTGAGGAAGCTTTTCAATACAAAGTAAATGGAGCCGTTCAGAAGGTTTACAAAATGAGAGCTTGAAATGACCAGCAACACTTGCCCATCCACCTATCACTGTCAGCTTTCTCTTCTCCTTCAAATTCAGCTGCCACTGGCTGGTTCTCCCTGGCTATTGGACACTGCTTCTCATGTCCCTTCAACACCATTAGCTAGCCTTCATAAAGGGAAAGCCAGCACCAAATGCTGCTTCTTAATTTCATGGTCCAGATCAACCCTTCATCAGTTATTCAGGTTCAGCTCCCTCCTTATTACATTTAACCTAACCCATCGATTCAGCTCCTTCTCTGGAGATGTTAAATTTGACTTGGCCTTTTTTAAGAGTGACATTTACCAAACAGGAACTTAATATTATTATCATACTGGTTAAATCCTGTACAAAAAATTAAGTCCTCAAGTGGCATGGTGCTTTTAGTCTTGAACTTGAGAAATATTCACCTTTGTTGTGGACTTCCTGCATTTCATTTAAACGTGCATGAAAAGACACAGTACAACAATGCTAGTTTACACAGACATATGAATAAGATTAACATATATCGGATTTCTGACAATAATCAGTCATTTCAGAGTGGCAGTGTATTCTGGATAAACTGACCTCCTCTCCCTTATTTTAGAGATATTGTGATAGATACAAAGAAACTCTTTCTCTTTACTTGTACTTCAACGATGTTTCAGAAACATCCTGTGCAGAATCTCCTGTTACCCCAAGTTTTACCTTGTAAATGCACTTGTCAAGAAGAGATACTGATTCCATGACGATTTTTTGCCTTTTTTTATACACCTTTTATATACCCTTTTATATAGCTTTTATGTATCCTTAGTGCTCTTAGAATGCATACTTGTAATTCCCTAAATCTGATAATTTAACATAGTCCTAATATTCTGTTACACCAGAAGACCAAACATCCTGGAGGCCTCGCAGTTAGGGCCAGAAAGTCCTATGCTATCCTGAGAAACCAAGGTCCTCTCTAGAACACATCCTGTAAAGTAAGATAGGCCCAACCAGGGGGGAATTCCTCAGGATGGAGGGATATCACACTATTCATCCAAGCCTCTCATTGAGGAATCTTTGATAGATATGCTAATTTGCAAGGTCTATAAAATGGTATATACAATCTACTGTGTGTGTGCATTTCAACGCATTCCGCCTTGCCAAAGTGGTGCACCATAAGGATCCTTATTAAACACCAAGGTAGAAACCTTTTTTCCCTTAACCGTGTCTGGCTCTTAATTTTTAAGACTAGGAAAAGGCATCAATACTGGCTGAGAAATTAAGCAGCCCATTAATCCATCTAAACAGACAAAATTCTAATTAGCATCATTAAAAAGTGCAATATGGCATTATATTTACATGGTGTGCATGGGCATATTTCTGGAAAAGGCTGTGTATTTGTGTCGTGCAGCATGCTGCATAAGATATGTGATCAAAATGAGAGAAAAGTGTGAACGTGAAGGGCCATTCTGTAGATGTTTTTGAAAATTATCTCACAGATGGCATTTCACTCTATGATGTAATTTTTTATGCATCAGAAGAAACAAGAGATATGGACAGCTTGGTAGTTTAGAAGTAAAGGAACTCATTGCCTCTGACAAAGGATAATCTCCAATTAAGAGTACAGTCTATCTAGGCATTTCAAGTAGGAATATATCACCCTTCTAAAGAAATTACTTTCCTTGCCATTCACAGCTTGCACTGACTGGCACTGTGCTAGCTTTAGTCACCACCCCACTGTAGAAAAATGCACATGTATAATCCTACCTCCTTCATTCTACAAAGGCCTTTCTCTGGCATTATTTAGAAGAAGATTACACCACTAACAGTATAGAGAGTTGCCATTGTCAGTTAGGATGATGTCGTTTTAGAGAGTTTGTTTGTCGGTTTGTTTGGGTTTTTTCCCCAACAAAACATCACACATGAAATGGTGTATGGAAGATTCTGGCTTTGACAATCAGGATTCAAATGATATCCAACAACCTTTATAATAGCCCAGTACAAAGGGAAAAAAAAAAAAGGGTTTTTTTAAAGTTCATTGATTTTGAGCTCTCTCCTAATTCTCACTATGGAAACAATCTGTGTGTATGAAAGCACTGCAAGTTTATGACAAGGGATGCAACTTCAGTCTTGAGACCTACACTAGTTTTATGGCTTTCAAAGCCTTCACATCTATTCCAGCCTCCCACAAGACCTTCCAGAACACCTTCTCTTTCCATGTACTATTTTCTTCCTCTTCCTTTGGCCCTGTGTTTGGAGGCAAGGACTCTGATAGTATCCTCCTTCATTCAGTATCCAAAACCCAACTGAGCAGTACTAGGTTCTCTGTACTGATAACTTGCATATATCTCTGTTTCCTCAAAGGCCCAGCTCTTTGCAGGATCAAGGAAATGGATAATTCAATGAAGCCCAGAGAAACTCTATTATATAAGAACTAGAAAAAGAATAAGTCTGTCTTTCATAAAAGAGAAGGAAAAAACAGGGGTTTCCAATGCTCCTGAGTCTCCCTTACAGATCTGGAACCTCTTATAGAAATAGTATCAGCTGCTCTCTTTCTACAAGCATCACCAGACTTCCAAAATGATGGAGAAAAAAGGCAAAAGAGCTCTGACTACCTCCTTTGGAGACTATGACCATCTGTTTTTCCCAGAAGCAGGAGAGAGAGTTAATTAGAGTGCTTTTCCAACATCAACACTCCTAAAACTCTTGATGCCTGTAGTTTCAAGTTCCAAAGGGACCAACATAATTCTAATCAAAGTTGTTGACTACAGTGACTGGCAAGTGCACAATGTCTTCAGCTGCAAAAAGAAGTCTATTGCTGCCACAGAGGCACACAAAAACAACTTCCCTCAGATAACAAACTCAGACAAACTAATTTGCAACCAAAACCAATGGCCAAAACTAACAAACAAGAGGGGTGCCAATGACATATAACAAGTTACCAGTTTGGTATACCAGTTGGGAATATTGTCACTACATGGACAAAAAACCAGATGATCCAAAGCACGCACACAGTCACTCATACACGAGGGAGGCCTCTCACTCCAGGGTACCCAGAAGCTCCTTTTGCTTCACCCAGAGGGTTAAAGAATCACTCAGGGGTATCCAGCAGTAAAATGGTCACTCAGGAAGCAGGGGCACAGTGGGGGTGAGGGCATTCAATCTCAGGAAATTTCCTTGGGTAGCATTCCATCCTAAGGGCAGAGCTTCCCCTCACAGGCCCACTGCTCCAAGGAAAACCACGCCCAGGGCATTTCTGGCAGGGCCCTATTTGCATGTCCAGAGAAGGGCTGTGAAGCTGGTGAAGGGTCTGGAGCAGAAGTCTTGCGAGGAGCAGCTGAGGGAGCTGGGGTTGTTTAACCTGGAGAAAAGGAGGCTCAGGGAAGACCTTATTGCTCTCCACAGCTACCCAAAAGGTTGTAGCAAGCTGGAGGCTGGATTCCTTATCCCATGTAACAAGTTACAAGACAAGAGGGTATGGACTCAAGTTGCACCAGGGGAGGATTAGATTGGATATTAGGAAAAATTTCTTTGCTGAAAAGATGGTCAGGCATTGGAATAGGCTGCCCAAGGAAGTAGTTGAGTCATCAACCCTGGAAGTGTTAAAAAAATGCGTAGATGTGGCACTTGAGGACAAGGTTTAGTGGTGAACATGACAGAGTTTTGTTAATGGTTGGATTTGAGGACCTTAGAAGTCTCTTCCAACCTTAATAATTCTATAATTCCATAACCTGGTTGTGTCAAGGCTCATGGTCATACCTAGTAATGGTCCAGAAATTTCTCTGGACTGAGGCTCCTCATGGAGACCCTGTCTGTTCACCAAGAAGTCCTGCCTTCTTCATTCCTGTCACTGGGGGGGGACAGGGCAAGGAAGTGGAGGTCGTGGTGTGTGTGCCACAGCCATGGACTCGTGCTGTAAGGGCAGAAATACTGGCATCAAAGGCTGGCAGCCACCACATTTTGGCTGGGGGCAAATCTGGGGGGTGTGTGCACCTGCCACAATCACAGATATGAGACCCCGTCCCAAGGTCTCCTCTGACTCCTGCATAGACACTGAGGGCTCTGTGAAGAGTTACAAACTTGTTTGAACTTCAGATCTCACCCTCATGCCCAAGTACAGCCATGAGAAGACATCAAACAAGCATGGCCAATGCATGCTATGCATTCAAGCAGCTGGGGAGCTTCAGAAATGTATCCTAGAGGCAGGAGTGGCAGAAAAGCCCTGGGACCCATCTCTGCTTACATAATACAGGCAGCAGATCAGCAGATGATGGACCCTTTGCTCCCTAATTGTGTTTTTAGCAGCCAGATTTTACCTTACTACCAAGAAACAAAAAGTAATAATTGTAACCTAATTTTTTCAACTCAATTAATAATAAAGAAAATAAATGAGTTAAACAAAGGGAATATGTTCCACCTGAAACAATACCTTCACTAACATCTCAGGAAACTCTCTTGGGGTTTTTTGTAGTGTTCACAGTTAAAAATGTCTAAGACACTTCCCAATGCTGGCTTGGCCACCCATCACTACTATAGAAGAGAAAATGCCTGTGATAGCACAATATGGCTGTGAGAGCCACAGTTCAAGAAATAAAATCCTGAGTCCTGCACATGCAAGTACCACACTTTTCACCCACCTTTTCCTCCCTGCACACCCTGGTTTCAGGGTGTTGACAGCCTAATGACCTGCATGATCCTGGACATAAGCACAGTGCTGAAAGCTGTGCACTCCACACTAAAAATAAAAATATGTCCCTTTTAGAGAAGAACGACTGAATTCTACATTTGCATTTAGATAACATTAAGGCCGTCATTAAGGCCATTTATGAGTGAATAATGGAATAAGTTTTTGCAGGTTACTACTGCAAGACCCAACCTAAATAATGGTTAATTAAGTCTATCTCAGGTTGGACCTGAAGTTGCTCATAATGACCACTAGAGGAAAACTAATATACAGAAAGCAGAAGTCCATTGTTATACAATTGGGAGGCTTTTTTTATCACTGCACTGTTTTTTAGTATAGCTTAAATGAAATCAGATAGCAATTAGTGACACTTTCAGGTAAAGCAGAGTGAAATTCAGGTACAAAACCCTTTATTAAAGGTAGAAATATGTAGGGTTTGTCAATTATATATTGATAATATTTATCATCCTTTGGGATTTAAATGCCCCTCTGAAGCTACTTATGTGTAATTGCATTTTTTGTCTTTTTTTTTTCTCTTTTCCAAATATAATGATGTAAGTCCCTCTGTATATTCTCAAGAATAATGTTCTGTGCATATTTTCACATCTTCACAGCATCTCTGCTACTAGCACATAAAAATAAATATTACCTAATAGCAACAAAAGAACTTCCACCATAAGCAGGAATCTATTCAAGATAAACTGTGGCATTCAGGGACACAGCTGCACCTTTATGTTGCAGAAGTATTTAATAATAACCATGAAGATTTAATAAAAATCTTTAATAAAAAGCTACCAAACCTTTCCTTTGCATCACCTGGGTAGAACCTCTTTAAAATAAGAACTTGAAAGGTGAAAGGCTTCATTCTAGCTCACTGTAAAGCAGCTACCAACAACTGTCACTTGCAGGATTTCATGGGAGATCTTCTGGCAAGCTGAAAACCTCTCCTTCATGAGAAATTGTAGGAATTCAGTGCTGATGTCACCTGAAGCTAAGCAATGCATGGGAATGCCTGTTGTCCTGAGGAACATGTGCAGGGGATTAACAAGGCCGTATGACTATTTTTAGTAGTATTTTGACTTTAAGCACTTTTGTGTTCTTGAAAGCTGCCTGGTATTTCTATTCAAAGAAGAGAATGAAGGCTAAAAGGAGAGAAAAGCAGAAGATGAAGAAAGCAGATGATCCTCTCTGATTACATTTTGTGAGGAGAGGAAAGCTTGTGTCACTCTAGATTTTGGCTTTGGCATAAAGCTGCTTGAAAGGGACAGTCTCGCTCTAGCAAAGAGAAATCTTGAGGTATTCAAACTTCTCTGCTGTGTCAGTCCTGAGAAGTGTGGGAAGGCTGCTGAGAATTCAGGTTCTCAATTTATTTCCTTGATAATGAATCAAAAAATGAATAAGGGTAAGGCAAGGGAAGAAAGGAATGGGAAATTTTCTTCCATGTTAATTAAATTAAGCTAGTACTGGGGATCTAGAAAACACAGGACAAAGATATTACTATTACAATTATAAAAACTGCTCTGAGGTTTCCACCATTGAATGGATTTCTCAGTAAAAAGAAATAATTAATTTCACTAGCCATAAAAATCCAAGAACATTTATCTCATCTTCTGTTAAACGACTTCAATATTTTTAACCTAAGACAAACATCATGTCAACATATTTTTATAAAGTCTGCTCTTCATTTAATATTCCTTCCTGCTTTTTCTCTTTGATTTCTACAATAAGCATTGATTAATTATTTCCCTTTTTCATTGCTTTCCCGAGTGTAAGCTATTTCAGTCCTGTTAAGTGGCTAGTCTTGGAAGGAACTGTCAATCCTGATGAAGCCTAATTTAATTTTTTGATTGAGTATTCTGATTTTAACAATTCTGTCAATTTTCACCAAAAAATGCACTGCAGAAAAGAATTATTTTATGAGCCAAATTTTATAATCTATTCCTGCTTATGTTGTTGTCCTCTCTTTGTATTAGCTTCCAAAATTCACATTTGAACTACGATACCCAGAGTTCCCTTCCAAACAGCACTTTTTCATTAACCTATTATTCAGTATATTTTTACATTGATTCTCAGTTGAAATAGAAAGAATAATTTGCTTACTATTAAAATGAAAGTTAAAGTTTGTATGATGATCTACGTGTATGCCTCAGCTCATCTGTTTTCTGTTCTCTTGCCTTAATTTAGTTTTTGCTTTAAAGCAGTAATCTAAATGGATCTTCTAAAATAAAACCATTTTTCCAGTTATTCAGAAGGTTCTAGAAGCCCCTGTTGCTTGCTAAGACTTTTTTTTACAGATCTGCTGGCTGTTCACATCAAGAGCAGCAAGTCCCCAAAACAAACAGCTTAGTCTGGAGAAGTTGTTTGTGTGAAGTTGAAGACTGCATCATGATGAATATTTATATGGAAATGAATTGAGGTTGCACAGATAAAGCATGCTTCCCTGACTTAAAAGAAATTCGGTATGCGATTGATACATACATTATTCACACGCAAAATAGGATCAGAATCTTTTAATAGAAATGTTCCCAAAGCCACGTTCTTTCCCTCTGCCTAGATCAGGTCTGTAGCAAGTAGGACTGCTCCTCACAGTGAGAGCAAGCTGTGATGGCTTTTTGCTCTGTGTTTCAGATGGTGCAAGTCATATTTTAAAAGTGTCACAATTTAGTCGGGTTCGGTCAGATTTTCTCGGAGCAAAAAACCCCTGTTCAGAGCACAAAAAGTATCACAGACCCCTGATTTGATGCCATGGGTCAGCAGTTTTTAATGAAATATTTACAAAGATATTTAAAAGAGATCATTTAGAGACTTATAAGTTTATTATTCAAATTCCTTTAGAAGTAGCAACAAACTAAATGCAACAGAGACAGCAGTAGTTATGCCTCCGTAACAGTGCATTATGTTGTCTGGTAACACTGCTAGGCATACAAAACCTCCAATTTTATTTGTTTTCCTACCACTCTTTCTTTCCCTGCTTTATGCAGTACCACAGAAAAACTACCTTATCCCACAATTTGCATTTTAAATCTCTTTCTAACTGTTTTCTTACTCCATTTGCTCAGAACCTAGTTTTCAAGCAAGCTGACCTACTTTATCTTATTTTGGTACTTGCAGTAAATTCCCTTAAGCTTGTCTACTCTGACATTGCTTAAAATGTCTTCTGTATCCTGGTAATCACTTCTCTTAAAGCAAAAAGGTCTACTATGACTGATACAAGAATGATAATCTATTGGCCCTTCTGAAAGCCAGTAAGATGTTTTTACATTGCAACATTATGTTTCTCATTAAACTCTCTGTGAAAATGGCTGAGGTATTTTAAAAGGTAAACCAAACAAAAACATTCATGTCAAGACAGATTTCAGCAGGTGCTGAAATTTAGCTGAAATCCCATTTTTGTACAGTTTTAAGCAAGAAAAAACGATGTCTAATAATGGGAGGTACAGGGCAACTGTACTACTGATGTCACTAATGTCTTGACTTTTAATAAACTAATACCAGTTTTTTTCAGCAGGGTACTTTAAGGAGGATGCTTTAAGAGCTGCTAAATTGTTTACAGTATTTACATGGAAAGAGCACTCCAAAAAGAAGTGGTAGATGGTTTTACTGCTATCTTGCTCAGATATGACAAGGCGCAAAAAATACCATGGTGATGAGTGAGAGATGATTTGATAAAATTAGGTTTGAATCACTGTTGCTCTACAACTATTACAGTTGTAGCTGAATTCCCACTATAAGGCTTGTTTTTTCCCCCTTTAAAAATCTTCAAGCAACCAGTAAAAGTGTCACGTAAAATTTGTGGTGAAGGTTAAAGTTCTGTGAAAACAGAGTGGGGGGGACCGGGAGAGAGTTTGTATCTATGTCTCTGTGTGTGTCGGTGCTTAGGATGGATGAGTTATAAATCCTGCGATGTCCTGTGAAGAAGACCAAGGGTCTTTCAGTGGTCTTCTGTCTTTGGACAAACTGAGGCTGGTAGGAGATCAGGTGACTCATCCAATCTCTGGACATTTCACATAGATATTTGTTATTGTAGCTGTGCTTACTAGCAAGTTTTCTATCAGCAGCATAGGTTTCAGCCTTTAGAGAGCAAAGCATATATCAAAGAGGAGTATTTTCCTCTTCCTGTAAACCAGCGAGGATACAGTAGGGCAGCACTGGCACACTAGTGTTCATTGTAAACTTTAAAAACAAGAACAATAGTATTTGTTCCACAAGAAGCAGGTAGATTTTTGATGAGTGCCTATCAAAGAAGATAAGAGATGTTTATTATCTGATGGCAGCTGGGTAAATCCTAGACCTTTCATCCATGAGGAAAATTAATCTCAACAGAAGGTTTGCAAATATCTAGTGGTTGTCATGGCACATGATTTTCTACTTTTTTTCTTGTAGCACATAGTTTTCCTCTTTAATAAACCCAAAAATCTTGCAGCATTTTTCACTAATCATCACTGAGGCTCTGAAAAATCTCAAGGAGCATATGTCAAAACTGTTTAGAAATAATATCCCACTGCAGGTTCTGGATTTATAGTTTCTGAATTCATAGCAGTATTCTGACTAAGATATAGAAAAACAATATGGCAAAACTGTAGTCAGAATATGGATAAACTCATTCATTGTCACAGTGACTAATCAAAGCAAAAAGAACATAAACAAATGTCCAGCCCCAAAACAGCTTCTCCTTGCTTTTAAGATCCTTGCCTTATCAAAATTCTTACAGATTCATTTAGCTGGAGTCTCTTCAATTACCACACAGTTATATTTTCAAGGCAACTGCATTTACTATATTTGTTTTAGTTTGATCACAAACAATCATTTCCTGGTTAAAACTTAGAACATTGTATAAATCCCAAAAAGTTATATAGTATAGATAAAGATTGTCAAAGCAAAATTATTATGAAACTGGGAAAAGAAGACAAATTATTTTCATATGAGTGTACAAGAAATGCATAACTTGCACTTCTTTTTAAGAAACAGTAAAGACACATCTTCTTAGGAATAATATTTAGAGATTTACTTAATAGACTTGTATTACTCCTTGGAGTAAATAAAGGCATCTCATGGACATACCCAGCTCCTGCATATGACTGGATAGCACCTCTAATTAGTCATTTTTTAGGTAGAACTATACCTTGAAAGCAAAAAACAAAAAACAGTTTAAAGTGGTCTACTACAAGTTCAGATCTAAAGATACTTATTTATTAACTGTCCCCACAATTCAAAAAAGATGGGGATGGACTGGAGAAGGTCCAAAGAAGGGCCAAAAAGATGATCCAGGGGCTGGAGAACCTGCCGTGTGAGGAGATTGAAAGAGTGAGATCTCTTCTCCCTGGAGAAGGCTCAGGAGTGACCTTTTCTCCTTGGAAAAGCAAACGCTCAAGACGAACCTCATCACAGTATCCTTGTACTTAAAGGGTGGTAACAAAGACAAAAGAGCAATGCCACAAGAAGCTATGTGGAGAAGACAAGAGGCCACGAGTGCAAGCTGCACCAGGAAATGTTTCATTTCAATGTAAGAAATAATTTTTTACAGTGAGAGCAATCATTCACTAGAACAACCTTGCCAAGGGCATGGCAGAATCCCCATCGTTGGAGGTTTTCAAGATGCAGCTAGACAAGGTACTAGATGATCTCATCTAGGCTGCCTTTCCCATGAAAGACGGGGCCAGATGAACTTCTGAGGATCCCTTCCCCAGAGAGCAGTCCTGGGCTGTTGTATGATCCTAGGATTCTAATTTCAGTAAATACAATGAGACTCATGGCTAATTAGTGCTACTGAAACACTGAGCCCATCATTAAATCCTGGTTTGGATGACTAACCTTAGAAAATGCTGAGCATTATTCCATGAAAGATTCTTCAAAGAGAAATCAGATCAGACAACTGCATGATGCTGACTTTCTCGCTTTAAATTCTTGAAAATCTCATGGTAATCCGGAAGTAGTGATGATCACTATTCCTCTGGGGAAAGAGAGAAGACAGGCTGCTTACTGTTCTGTATTACAAATTGTAAGAAAAGAATTATGGAACACTTCTTTCTCAAGACACAGTTTGCTCTTGTAGGTCACTGAAGGATCTTTCAGTGAACATACTTTATGTGACACTTTATAAGGCAGAGCATCTATTTCAGTGTTTGGCAGAGCGGTCAGTTTTTTAAGGATCCTGCCTATACATAGTTGTTAATACATGGGCTGCTATTTCAAAATTACTTACAAATCATGTGATTTTACAGTGCCATTTTTTTCTGCCTTTTCTCTAACCGTGAATGTATCATTCACCTTCCCTGTTACTCACTGAGCATACACTGTACATGCCCAGGAGCAGTTTAGCAGGAGAAATTTTACCTAATCTGAACTGATTTCGCCAGGTTATGACATTTCTTCTACCACTTGGAAAGCAGTTCATGGTTCTTCAAATGCTGTTGTATGCATCAAACTCTAAGGATCACCTTCACAAAACTAAGTATGTCCATTGACATTTGGACCCCAAATATTAAATCTCTAACTTCCACTGTTTCTTTGGGTTTTGGTTGTTGGTTGTTTTTTTCCATGGTTTTATTGTATTGTTGGATGAGTAGCAAATTCTCCTTTGTGGTCCAATGACACTGGAAAGTATACAGCCACTAACCCCAGGATCCCAGCTATTCAGTCCGTTTAGATTCCTCTTATCTGAATTCCTGTCCATTCTCAGACAAAAGCTGTAATCTTTCACTCCCAACCTAAGAAATATTGTATCCTTATGGTCCATAAAGATTTTGAGCCAAGGCAGAGCAGCTCTGTAACAGTGGTGAAACATCCTCTGCTGTGATGTAACTGCTTACATGTTTTGCAGGAAGATTGCAACCAGCACACTGTAGAGTCATGTATTAAAACATACAACAGAAGCAAAAGCTGTGGGGTGGTTTCTCGGAGCTAAAGCATCTGTCTAAATAATTGGTGAGCATTTTGAAGGGTATAAGAGAACAACATATACAATGTGCTGGATCTTCCTAATATTTTCACTGGCAAAATTTCTTTGTGTGGTGCAATCACAGACAGTTGATACTTTCAGTTAAAAGGAATCTGTTTATTTTATGCCTCTGTAGGGTGTTGGGGGTTTTTTCCCAGTGAATGTTAACACACAGCTCACTGCTTGGTAAATACATATTTTATGGGACGTTTGTTAAATCATTTGACACAAATAAATCTGTCACAAAACCAATTCTGCTTCCCATATCCAGGAACTAAAAACTGTGCCCAATTTGCTCTAATTCATTAATTGTAAAGAAGTATGGGAATTTTGCATCCCTCCATTTCTTCATACTGTGCTATATAAATAATGGCATCTATTAACATAATATTGGCCACTGCAGAAAAACAGGAGACAAAACCAATGCCCTAATACAACAGGTCATTACGGAATCCAAAGTGATGCATGAAAAGAGGTTCATGAATGCAGTCCAGGTTACTGAAGTTGGAGTCTCTAAATTGTGCTAAGGTACACGTCAGTCATAATAGTGAACACACGACATGACCTTTGCTTTAAGATTCAGAGACCCAGTTTCATCCACTAGCCACGTGCCCCTGAAAAAGGACTGCTGAGCTTATGAAGAAAATGGAGGTGCATGAGGCAGAAGGAGACACATATTTGAGACACATACCAAGTAACTTGAATTTTTCCAGGTCTTGTCTTGAGGAGGGCTGCCACCGCCTTGGAAGTGGCTTTCTAGTACCAGTCTTTCCCCCACAGCCCACAGCAGCACGCTGCTGGAGTACTACTGCTGCCAACACTGACTGAGACAACGAGCAAACCCCAACATTGCCTATTATTTTCTCCTACCGTCGCACCCAAAGCCTTCCTCCCACGGCATCCTTAGTCAGCGCGTGGGCGAGGAGCGGCATGTGTGTGCACAGGGGCTGAGAACCGTGTTGTAGCTGTGAGGATGCCAGGCTGGCGGGGGCTGCCTCGGCCTCTCCGGGGCCGCGATCACCGTCCGGGGTCCCTCTCAGTGAGAGGCCTCCGTCTCGGCTTCTCCCCCTGGGATGCCGGGGCAGACGTTGTCTGTCAGGGGCATAGCCCTGCAGAGGGGTAGGGGTGTGTGCAGCTCCCGCGGCTCGCACAGGCGGCACGGCGGCCCTTACAGGCAGGGAGGAAACCAGGAGGGAGGGAGGAAGCAAGGAAGGTGGGTGGCGTAGGGGCCGAGGGTCTCCCAGGCAGGGCGCGGAGCTGGAGTTCCGGGAGACCCTGGCCCCCTCGGGCGGGCAGGCGCGGGAGGCGGGGGGCTGCGCGCCTGTGTGCGCCTGTGTGCCGGCGCGGCGCCCCCGCCCTTCCCCCGGCGGCGCTGCGCGGTGGGCTGGCGCTGGGGTATTTACGGTAACGTGGACCCGGCGGTGGCAGCTCGGTCGGTGTCAGGTGATCGGCGCCGAGGAGCCGCCGCCACAGCCCGGGAGGAAGATGCAAGATGGCCCAGCGGGGCCGTGAGGGGCTCCGCGGCGCCCCTTCCCTGACCGCCGCCGCCGCCTGCCCGGCCGGCGGGAAGCGCTGAGGCCAGCGCCGCCGCGCCACAGCCCGTCCCCGGCGGGGGCACCGAGCCATGGGGCTCTGCTACAGCCTGCGCCCGCGGCTCTTCGGCGACGCCGGCGGCGGCGGCTCCATCTCCAGCGCCGGCGCCGCCTCGGAGCCCGAAGCGCCGGCGGAGCCTCACGCCGCCCCGCAGCCGCAGCCTCTCGGCGTCCCGCTCCGGCCCGGTGGTAAGCCCGGCGGGGAGGCGGACGGGCCGCCGCTGCTGCTGCTGCAGAACGGCGGCGGCGGCAATGGGGCGGCCCCCGAGCGGCAGCCGGCGCTGCCCAAGGCCGGCGGCCCCGGCCTTGGCGGCGGGGGGAAGACGGCGCGGCAGCAGGCGCTGCACCAGCCGCCGGCGCTCCAGAGGACCTGGGAGAAGCTGCGCCTGGAGGAGCGGGAGGCGGAGAAGGAGGCGAGGAAAGTCAGTAAGAGCATCGACCGGGCGCTCAAGGAGCAGAAGCGGGAGTACAAGCAGACGCACCGCCTGCTGCTGCTCGGTACGTGTGTGTGTCTGGGCGGGGGTGTGCCGGGGCGGGCAGGTGCCCCGCGGGGCTCCCCGGCAGCGCCCCCTCCCCGGCTTCCCCTGTTTTCCTTGGGCACCCTCCATCCCTCCTTTGTCTCCCCGCTGCCCCCCCCCCCCCCCGGCCCTGCCCTGCCCTCCCGGGCGTCTGTCCCCGGGCTCTCTCGCAGACAGGTTTACACCTTCTTTCCCCTTCCTCCTCCCCCTCATCTCTCCTCCCCGCTTCTGGCCCTGGCAGTGGTTTTGCAATGGAGAACACACGATCGGCGCTTGTCGGGCGAGGGCGAGCGGCTCCACCCAGGCGAGCGGGCGGGAGCGATGCGGATGGAGGAGCAGCGGGGTCTTCCCGGGGAGTGGAGCCCTGCTCGGGCGGGGGCTGCCCCATCCCCGCGGCGGGAACTTGGCTCAGCGCCCTCGCAACTCGGAAACATTAACGAAAAAAAAAAAAATAATAATTTTTTAAAAGCACAGTAGAAAGGAGGAAAAATGGCCATGCACAAGATACGTGTAGCCTGTGGCTGGTCCTCCTGTGCCGCGTGTGACCAGGGATGGTTTAATGAGGAGCGGCTTGAGGCTCCCAAATGAGAGGAGTGGTGATGAGCAATAGGCTCCTTATTTAAAGAAGCAGTGAGCGGAGTAATGGGAAATAAGCGGATGTAGGTATGTACATTCCTCAAACATCGCCTCTACTACAAGATGTGTTCTTCAGCTGTTGGCTCTCAGATTTTTTAGGGATGACTTGCCAGCTTTTGTCCCCTCTTCTCTGAGGTGCTACGTGCAGTCTGCTATTGCCACTGCTCTTTCTAAGCATTAGTTAATAGTCCTCTCCAGAGGATTTGTACCAGCTGATACATTTACAGTATGAAAACCACAGGGGTATCTAATACAAGCATCTCATTTCCTGCAGGAAACAGAACAGTCATACTGCAGGGCTTTTTTTTTTTTTTTATGGGCTGAGCAGAGGGCTTATTTGGCCTCTTAGCTGTGGTCATAAATCTCTGTTTTCTGTTAGCGTGAAAATACTGATTTGCTTTTGCGTTAGCTTGCATTGCCTGTTCTCGAAAAGTTGCGTGGTACGGAGTTTTGGTGCTTATCTAAGTGCATTCCAGATTTGGGGTAGTCTTTACATCCTTCTTTATAAAATTCTGTTTGTGTTTTACTGGATTCCTTCATTCCCTTTGGTGCGTAAGGGGAGGAGAAAATATGAAATACAGCAGTGGACAAAAGGTATAAGCAATGTTTGCCAGAACAGTAGTGCTCCATTTCCAGAAAACAAATGGGCTTCATTATTACCCATAAAATACCAGCTTGTAGGGTACTAGTGTAGCTGGTAAAAAGGAAAGAGGAAAAACATGTAATTTATACCCCATGGAATTATTATTAGTAGTAAAATGTCTCTTCTGATTCTTGAACTGTTGCAGTATTTAACTCTTCAATACACCTTTTTTAATGAAATATTAAAAATTTTAATGTTTTTTCCTCTTGAAGCATCTGAAAGTGTGTTGTGACTAGTATGGCTGCAAGAAGGCAAAGATCCTGGTTGGTGGCCTTCCTCTGGAGAGCATTGTCATTCCTTGAACAAAAGAATTCTAACAAATAGATACTGTGTGTAGTCTGTAACATGGGTGGTTGTCATAGTAAACCAGAGCAGTAAACACCTATTCAGAAACAATACCGTTTGAAAAATAAATAATCTCTGACCTTTGGCACCCTAAAAGAAACTCAACACTCCCAAGATTCCTTGTGTTGAATTTTGTGTAAAATTCATGTCATAATCAAAAAAGATTCTCTTGATCTCCATATTGCTGGGAGGAAATGTTGGATTATTGTTTCAGGCCTGGCAGATCAGGGCCTGACTTAAATGTTTCATTTGGATATAGGGAGAGCTGCAGGTGCTTTGTGTTGCTGTTTGAAAGTAGTGGAAATGCTGCTCTAGATAAGAGGAAATTATTTAGAACAGCGAAGGGTTTGTTTGTCAGAGAAGGAGTAAAGCAAAATTGCGTTGCACCAGGTAGTAGGTTTCAGTCTTGCACAGAGGAAAAGACTTAGAATGTACACAAAGATCTTTTAGAATAAAGAATATTACTAGCCTGATATTTTATAGCATTTCAAGTTGTAAATAACTGAATCCCTGTCCCTAAGGTCTCCCTGGCAGAGTGAACCTGAAAAGCATACCTTTGCTAGAGAGAGGAGGAATATTTTTGTACATCAACATGGAGGAAATGCACAGCAGAGGCGAAATGGTGAATGCACTGACAGCAGAGCACCATCACAGAACAAACAAAGTTGAGCAACAGCGTTGGTGTGGGCTTTGTGTCTCTTTTTTTTAAACACAAGTTTGTAAGTAATAGCCTCATTTTGGTTTGTCCTTTCATATCTCGTATGTTTACTGGGGCAAGTTTAGAGGATATTATTGAAATTTTAGAGAAAAATACAGTGTATATTATAAGGAGCTACTATTAGATACCAAAAGGGTATGCAAATAAATGCACTAGTCTAAGAATACTAAGAATCTCTAGAGTCTAAATAAGTAGTATATTAGAAGAGAAGCTTCTATAAATGTTTGAAAATGGCCTTTCCTTAAAAGCACACTCATTCTTTTATTGTGTCAAATGAAAACAATCAGCTTTGTTATGATCTGTGCATATAAGTTATGAAGGTATTATGAAGTCTCAAAGGCTTTTTTTAGTGTATGTTGGTAAATATCTCTCAAAGAGCCTAATCTTGCCTGTCACAGCTTCCCCCCAGCTAATGTCTCGTGGTGCACATGATGTTTTGACACTCTCCCCTAACCTGCATTCGGAAGCACTTAATGGGTTTTGTCATAACCAGTGATTGTGAAAGGGGGGGGGTGTGAGGTAAGTGCTCAAGATCAGCTCTCTGTCTGTGCCTTCCACAAAAATAGGTGTTTCAGTATCAGGTGGCTGTAGCTGTGATGCAGAGGCTTTACTGGTGCGCTGAAGTAACAGCAAACATGGTTTGGGTCTATTTGTTTTTCTTCTTCCGAAAGAAGAACCCACATAAAATGGAAGCTGGCTTTCCACCACAATTGGCTGTTTCTTGCTTAACATCCACTTTAAAAATACAAGAAATTGATTGATTATTGAATTGTTTATTGGCTGCTGTATTATTTGGGGGGGTTTTTATTTCCTAAGTGAAGTGTTCATCTGTGCAGAATTCTTAGGATGCTTTTAGTAACCCTGAGATGAGGATTTTTTTTAGGCATACGTATTTATTGAACAGATTTGCAGGGCTTGATCAGTTTTGTAGCTTTGGTTTCTGTCTTGTTTTCTGTTGGGTCTTTTTTTTCCAGAGAATTGCAGTCACCCTCTTCTGCAAGAGTGTTTTAGCTGCTGATTTCCTAGAAACTGTAGAAACCTTACAAGTCACTTTATAGAAGCAATTTACGTTCTCATTTCCAGTCTCGTATTTTAAACTATTTTGTGAGTAAGTGGGGTGAAGGGGAATTGGCTTTAAACAGAGTGTTAACCATTGTGGTATAATTAAGGCTCATGTAATGTTGAAGTAAGCCATAGATGGAATTTTTTTTCCTAGAGAGCTGTTGTCTTCCAACCTCTGACTCCTATTTTTTCCATTTACCCTGACTCCTGGTTGCTATCCTAACTTTGGATGACTTTCTCAAGCAGAACACATTGTTTTACACTTCCCTGCTAAACTGAAACTGAAAGTGTTCTGAGTAAAAGCTTTTCTGTTCAACAGAAACTGAAACTAATGATATAGGGATTGAGGGAGAGGAAACAGAGATAGTAATTTTCTTCACTTAAAAGGTACTGGAACTACTTACGTGATATTTAAGTAGTGACTTGATAGTGAAATTTAGATACCTTTGGTGATGTTCATGCACAAAAGTATAAAAAACATACCAAAAAATGTAGTTCCTCTGAATTGATGGAAATCAAACACAAAGATGCCTTCTCGAGCTTAGGAAACTCCTACGTAGGAGATCCCAGAAAGCTCAGAGGTGTATAACAAAAGTAATGGGTTTTTTTCTTTTCTTAACTATGCACCTAATGACTGTTGTCAGAAATAAACTTTTTGTTGCAAAGAGTGTTTCTGGTCTGACAGTGGCTTTTGACCAAAATTGCAGTCTTATATATATTGTGCATCAGCAAATCTTTAAGTTCATCATACATCTTCAAGCCAATTTTGACGCTTAAGCCTAACAAATTTTATTTTAAAAATAACTTTAATTTTAACTTGTATATAGTGCCAACTCATGCTTTTTGATAAATACCTGAATATAGTTTATCTTGATGTGGTGATACTTTCCCTGTGTCTGCATGAGATTGAATGCTTGAGGTATTTTTCTCTTGCCACCAGAGATGACTCCCTCCCTGGTCTGTAAGTGAGCTTGGCATATTTAGGATCCTTACAGCCAGCTACTTCTAACATGAAGATAATGAACAGATATTTTCAGGACTTTGAAATCCCGGGCTGCAAATACTGACCAATGTAATAATGCAAATGGGTTTTATAATCCCTAATCCTTTGCATAATTTGCATGTCTCTCCAAATGCTCTTCTGCTTTTCTTGTAACTTATGGCATCACAGGAAGTGGGATATGCACTCCTTGCAGATGAGGAAACCAGTGGGCAGAAGTCATCAGGACATTTGGGAATCAGTTCTTAACTTTGGGGGTTTTTTAAACCTGAAAAAACTGAAAGCAATCCCTGATTTACAATACTTAGCTTTTCTTTATCTGTAAATTAAAAACTAATTAGATTTAGCCCGTATTTAGGTGTTTTAACTTATTTCCATTCTTTGATTGATTTTGCTTATCTTTAATCACTTCATATTTAAGAAAAAAAGTAACTATTTCATTTTTTCCCTGTGTTAGGTGTAGAAGTACTGGAAGGCTTTAACTGCTGTGAAAGGGTTCTGCAGCTGTTAGTTAGAACTTTCAGTTATTAAGCAAGTTTTGTGTATCAATGTGTATTCCATGAATGCTTATTGGAATGCAGTGTCTTAATTAAGCAAACTTTGCAGATATGTTCTATGTGTAAGTTCTGTAACTTCTTGACTGCTGAAATTTTAAAGAGTATGTAAAACTCCTGGATTTGAATAGTTATTTTCCCTTTTCCCCCCACAACAGTTTAGAAGAAATACAATTTGAAATATTGTTACCGTGTTCATCCCTTTGTACTGCCCAACCCATACACTCAATTTCTTGTTCTTTCGCTTTTTCATTTTTGACACAGTGCAACTACAAATTTGGGGAAATACTTAATGGTGGGGTTTTTTTCACAAAATCATGGCTTCCCTCCACTTATTTTTCAAGTTCAGGTACTGTTTGAGCTTGTAAAGATGAATTAATTTTTTTTTAAGTTATTCTTATTTTTTTTAATCCAGCAGTCTGTCTAGCTGTGGCAGAAACCTGGCCTGCCTTCTGCTTACCAAGTTTAGTTTATTTGATAGTTATACCTGTTCTAGAAACATTTTACCTTTGCTGAGTGGTGTGGAAATGGTTCTTCTTTGTGGATTTTTGAACAGCAGTAGAGAATTAAAATGGTGTAAATAAGATAACAGAGCTGTCACTTAGTCTCACATAAAAGGGATAGAATCTTATGAGTTACCATTTTGCACTGGGGAAGTCTTGACCATACCTTTTCTTAAATTCTTTGTGGTTTGGATCTCTTGTAATCTCCAATAAAAGGCTCTTCTTAAAGTAGATGTTTGATGGGTTGCACAGGTTAGTAAAACAAGCATAGAGCAGTAGTTACTCAGTCCATTGACTGGTGCCATGGTCCAAAAAAGTCTGAAATTGGCCCTTCATCAAAGATACAGATCTATTTTAAGAGATGGAAATGTATACCAGTAGTTATTACTTACTATAGTCTTAACAAAAAAATGCCTTTTGTAGATAGTTAAAATCAGCTGGTAATGGTTGAGATTTGCAGCCTTGCGTGGTTATTCAGCCCTGTGCGAGTTTTGTTGGGTTGGAGTCATCCACACAGCTTTCACTTCCTGGGCAGAAGCTTTGTCTTACTGTGCCATTACTTACAACTGTCTGTCACACAACTGTTCTAGGGGGGTTTTTTAATACTTTGGATGTTTTCTTTTAACTGGTAATAACATAAATCAATAAGGTAGGTGGGGTTTGTTTACTTGCTTTTTAAATACCCAGGAGTGCAGAATCTGGAAGAAATGCAGCCTTGTGTCTGGCCTGTGCACATCATACTTACGTCTTTTCCAAGAGTGGATGAGCGTGTTAAGTACACTGACTAGCATATTTCATATTATCTCTGTAGCACTGTATGAATGTATGTGTAAAACTCCTGTGTCTTGTGATTTGTCTGCACATGAATATTAAATAAAACTTCAAGAACTTAAGCTGTACAAAGAAGGAAATGTGTGCTGTTTGGGACCAGAATAGGTAAAAACTATGTAAGAAAGCTTTTATTATTTTCTTTTTCTGTGTTCATGTGCAGAAGATCAAAAAATCTGAGAAAAAAAGCTGCCAATTAATGTGTGTAACAGAAGACTAACATCAATCACCTGTAGTGGAACTTCTTAGCTGATAAGATCTCTTTGAAGTAAGACTTGAATTGCTTCCTCAGAATCTGGTGTTTTACACTTGTTTGGTTTTAAACTTAAGTTTGAAGAATTATAAATCCCACTTAAATGTAAGGTAATGTTAGGTTTCAAGAATAATAAATTATTCTTTCTGAAAATACCATTACTGCAGTAAGTCAGATCCAGGTAGAATTTAAAATTCTGTGCTGTTATCTTTATTTTAGAAAAGAATTTACATCATGTGGGAACAGCATGCATTTTGCAGCTTAAAGGTGTTTAAAAATAGAAGGGTTTTTTTTCCACTAAGTATTTAAAATAAAAAGGGAAAAAAACCTGAAAAGTCTTTTACTTTTTCTATGATAGACAATGCACTTTTAACAGTTTTTTGTTTTTAAGAGGACTCCATCCCTTTAAAGGGCAAAAAGGAAGCTCTTCTCAGGCGTCAAGTCAATTAAATAATCTAGTTGGTCTTCAGAAAATGAGACCATTCCTTCTGTGATATGGGTTAGTGCATGCAATGGAGATAATGCAGGCATGCAATGTAGCAGACTGAAAAACATCTGTAATAAAAACCTGACAATAAATAGAGTCCTCACTCTCTGTGGGTATCGTTTCCTCACCCCCAGCCTCTCTTTCTTAATTTGAAAATGTGTACTTTTTGATACATGTAATATACTCCTTGTTTAATTTGTCATCTGTGGGTTAAAATGGATAAGGAAGAGTTGTATTTTTCCATCATGGAGAATCATGAAGGCTATGTTAACCTGCCAAAAATGTGGGTGAACACGGATCTTTAGTATTGTGTGCAAGTGTAATTTATATTGAGCAACTTAATCTTTTATTGAAAACTGTCGTGAATGTTGCTGAGACTCTGCCAACTCTGCTATGCAATTCTCTTAACTACAGGGAATTAATCATTCTGTGTCTTGGAGCAAATGCAGAATGCACTTCATGATGTTAAGGCAATGCCTTCTTCAGAATCATCTTTATTTTCCCAAATGCCTCACATGTGGAGGACTAAACTATAACAAAAGCAAGTTCCTTTTTTTACTTAGGTGGGAGCACTCATTCCAGGTTCATGTTTGAATTAATTTTTCTTGTTGATTGTAGAATCATTTTCTATTCCGAATGATACTTTTTCAGAGAGATGTGCACACGTGTCTGTGCATGCACACACGGCCACTGAAGTTCTTGTAAAATGCAGGAGATCGCTCTGAGGAGTCCAGGTGAGATAAACCAACCTTCAAGAATATGTGGTTGGATTATGTCCTGGCATATCTCATAGCCTTAAATCTTCATAAGCACAGGGCAAGTGTAATGGATTCTGTAACAAGATTGCTTTTTTTCATCCTTTGACTCACTGGACGTTTGAATTACAAAATAGGCTTATGGTGTTATCTTCTGCCTGTTCTGAGCTTCCTATATTTGTCTAATTCACTGTCTAGCAGAGATAGGAACATGATGTTAAGCACTTCTAACACGTGTCAGCCTTTGCAAAGATGTATTTTTTTTTTTTTTGTTCTTATATAAACTATAAACCTAAAATGCAAAGAATATAATAATTTGTATAAAGGACATATGCGGAATTAATAATCTGAAAAGATACGATTAAAGAATTTGGGGGAGGTTTTGTTTTTTTGGGGTTTTTTTAAGGTTTTGGTAGGATTTGGTTTGTTTGCTTTTTTCTAAATCTAATTTTTAAACAAGCAAAAAAACTCTCTTTTCTAAGTGGGAGGTATTTACATCTTGTAATGTGTCTCTTTGAATTTAATTTAGTCATTTCATCACCTAATACTAAAAACTGAATAAATTTAAAAATTCCTTGATGTGTATGAGACATTCTTCTGCTTCAGCTGTTCTTCAGAACCTGATAGTATACTATATTATAGTACTGTTACATGTGATGATGTGCAACTTAGTCATGTATAAACAACCAGGAAAATGGCATGAAGGACAGGCTATAACTTAAGATGACTTTCAGATCCTTTTATTCGTTGGGTCTACTGACTTGTGAGCGTGTCTTAAGGCAGAAGAGTAGCTGTTCACATGTTTTGCTTTTATCCCTTGAAAATATTTGCATGAATGAGAACAGATGGGAACTACAGGACAATAATTCTGGTTTAGATTGAGTAGTTGGTCTTCCTTTGATTTAATGTTTTGAAAGAAGAACAGAAATCTCAAATGCTTTAGAGTATTTTCTCACACTTGGAATGGGGTGAGGGGAGCAAAAACACCCCAACCAACCAACCAACCACCCATCTGTCATGTAAATTCTGATGGCTTTGTTTTGTTTAACAGAGGTGTACTTCAAATTCATATTAATCTGAATTGTCCCTGAAGATGAAATAGCACTGAGAGGGAACACTAGCTTTTGAAACTTGGAGCAAGACTGGATAACAAGCTGTATTTAAATAACTGCCACGTGTTGTTCCTTTTGATAAATACATTTTTCTTCTTAATTTTGGGAATATTTTTACACTTTCTATGATTCTTCAGTGTTGTAAACTATTTATTTTCTCTTAATAGAAGATCAGTAGAGAAACACTAGAGTGAGCTTGATGTCGTGCTTCCTGACATCTTGCTTCCAGATCAGGAGCCATAGCAGTCCCTCGTCCATGAGGTTCCAAGTGCACCCTGAGTACATAAAGCTGTTATTCCAAATTATATTGTTGCTTCCTCCGGTTTTCTTATTCTGTTCAGTGTGACATCTGATTTCATGAGCTTGTCTGTTCAGTAGTGTCTTTCCAACTTAAATACTATTGAAACAGTACAGTTGGTGTGTTGCTGATTTTAGGGTTTGGGTTTTTTAAATGGGGAAACTACAGTAATATTTTAGGGGGCTACATATTCACTCTGAGGGCCTCCTACTTCTTAACTCTATGTAAAGAGGTGAAAATGTTGGCTCAGCAGAGGCAAAGAACAAAAAACTGAAAAACTGCCTGCAGTGGTGTTTGGCTTGTGATATGCAGAACTCTCTTCTGTCAGGGGATCCTGACTCCAGGTGTATGTCAGCTATGTCTTTGAACCACCAGAGGTGGAAAGAAAACTGTTTCATGGAAAAGCTGAAATGGAGAGAGTAGTTTTTTGATACGTGAGGTTGCTCATAATTTAATGCAGAAAGGATCACCTGAAGAGCACTCTACTCCAAATCGACTTCCATTTGGCAGTAGTCCTTGTCTAATTAAAGCAGATTCACAGATATGTGATCTATCTGTCAGAGACTGAATTAATGCTTTCTAATATGTCAGGAAAAGCTAAAGCAATGAGTAAAAGGTCAAACAGCCTTTCAGATGTGCTAGAGAAGGATTAGGGCAGGGAAGATGGGACTATCTTTTCATGCTGCTTCATACTATGAACAAGTACCACTGCTTGTGATCCTGGTCCAGCTGTTTGAGGAAAAGGAAATAGGGGCTCTGATGTTCTGAAGTAGAATGTGCAGTTGTTCCACACTTGGTTGGATTCCCTATACAACGCTTAAGAGCAAGTACGTGTTAATACCTTGTTCTGCTCTGGGGGGAGGCCATTCATCTTAATACCACAGTTTCTCTGGGTTTTTGAGCATTAGTTGTGGCTTGAATGAAGTGACTCCACCATTGAGCGCTGCTGTGCCGGACATGTTGGAGCTCCAGTACGAGTTGGAGTCCAAAGCAGCAAAGTGGTACGCCACTATTGACATTGCCAACACATTCTTCTCCATTCCTCTGGCAGCAGAGTGCAGGCCTCAGTTTGCTCTCACCTGGAGGGGTGTGCAGTACACCTGGAACCGACTGCCCCAGGGGTGGAAGCACAGTCCCACCATCTGTCATGGACTGATCCAGGCTGCACTGGAAAAGGGTGAGGCTCCAGAACATCTCCAGGACATTGATGATATCATTGTATGGGGGAACACAGCATCAGAGGTGTTTGGGAAAGGAGAGGAGACCATCCAGATTCTCCTGGAAGCTGGCTCTGCCATCAAAAAGAACAAAGTCAAGGGACCTGCCCAAGAGATCCAATTCCTATCTGTATATATGTGTAAGCATGTGTGTTTAAAGTTGAAATGTATTAATTTGGGCATTGAGCAAACGGTATGGAATAAGGGGGGGAATGTCCTGGGGTGATGTTGTGAAGCCGCTTTATTCCTTAACCATCCACTCAATGCCCAAGGATGCTGTGCCTTTAGGATGGACCCGAGTGCAGGGCAGTTGAACGGCCGGGGCCCAAGGGCTCGGGGGCTCTGGGGCTCAGGAGGGAGTGCGCTGGGAGCACTGTGCTGCTTTTTGGGTTTCTTTTGTGTTTTGGATAGCTGGGGAAAGGTTCTGTTGGTTTTTTTTTTTTCTTGTTTTTTCCCTTCCCCTTTCCTCACTGCCTCCCTTCCCTCCTCACTGGTCCAGGGAGCCTGTGGGGGAAGCCCCAGCTGGTCCGAGCCCACGTGTCTGTTCCCTCTCCGGGAATTTGTTGTATTTTGATTTTGTTGTATCTCCAGGAATTTTGTTGTATTTCCCTGTTCTACCCTGTTTTGTTTGGTGTTAACAAACAGTTTGTTTTTTCCACTCTCACTTGCTGTGACCCACTTGTCTTACTGGTGGAGGAAAAGGGAAGGAAGGCCCTTTTCCCTTCGGAGGAGACACTTATTCCAGAGTGTTTCCTCCTGAAGTTTTGTCTCCAAAATGAAGACAATTAGTTGTGCAAGCAGTGTCACAGTCTGCCAAGGTTCTGCAGCACCTCCTGTTCTAGTACATGCAGACTGTGTGCAGGACAGAAGAAATACATAACCTTCTCAAGCCGAAACAGCATAACATCAGTACATCCGACTATGCTGACTGCCACTGAAATGTAACCTTTTCTTAATAACAGGATTTCTCTTAAGATAAAGATGGCTGGACGAGTATGGGAGCAAAAGTTTTCATTTTGTTTTTCTGTTCTACCCTTACTCTTAAAAGTAAGAACTTCAGCTGTTTTGGGATTGTTGGTAGGAGCTTTTTTTCATATGTATTCTTGTATCCTGATTCCCTGATAAAATCTGTTTCGATAATCTGATAAAAGAGTAGTTAGAAACTTCAATTAATTGGCTGTTCAGATTATGTGCAAAGAAATGTTGAATTAATCTCTCTTAATTTTAGCTCAGAAAAAAACAATTTGAAGATACTACTGAGTTCCACATAAATAAATAGACAGCATCTTTTGAGTTCAGTCCTTTATTCCCTAACACAGTTCTCTCTAAAGTTAGACTGATAAAGCCTTTGGTATTGGTAGCTGCTTCATCGCCTTGAGATAAGCAATCAGACAATAGGAGTTTATGAATAATTAGACTAAAGTCCAGAAGTGACTAGTAAGATTTTTCCATTTGACTATATATGTAACCAAGACATTGTTTCACTTCTTCATAGTCTCTGTGCTCTAAACTAATAAGTTGCTTGAATTTTAATGTGCGTATTATACTAAATGTTCAAGCAGTGTTATTGTTTTGAACCCTAGTTCAGAATAGGACATACTTTGTCCCACCCATCAACTTCAGCTTCTGCTGGTTTGGAAGCTGTAACTCACATAGTTACTCCGTTCCTTGAAAGAAAACAGTCTGGAATATATTCTTTAAAAGCTAAATGTGCTCATCACCTATTGCTTTTGTCTGACTGTTTTTTCCAATATGTCAGAAGTGGGCAGTGCCTGCTTTAATGGTGTTTGTATTTCTTTCCTGCAGGAAGCATTGGTTTTATTTTTTGAATTTGTTTATCTGACAATTTATAATTAATATATATCCAAGTGTTTCTGAAACTGGCCTATAAAAATCTTTGTACTCCGCTTCTAGAAATATGACCTTGCAGTGGCTCATGGAAGAATACTATTGACTGTACCAGGTTTATCAGAGTTGCTGTTCTCCAACATTGCTGCTTGTCTACACTTGAGTCTTTTGATAAGCTAACATCATTCACAGTGGTATCTTATCAGTGGCTAAAAGTTTATTGTAACCACTTGATGATTTACACTTGATTCTTGAAATCCGTATATTATCTGATTCCTGGTTCACTTAAAATGTGTTGTATCGATTGTTTGCAGAATAACATCAGGCATACATGTGCTGCTTATTTATAATATCAAATGTCTTATATTGACATAAGCCTTCAACTTAATCAACTGTGTTTGCTGTCAATATCCCTCAGGCATTTATTTTTAATTAAGGAAATAACTTATTACTGATTCATTGGCATTAGATAGTGGATACCAGTCCTGTACTTGATGGAATGTGATTTTTCTCAAACTGTGTGTAATCTAACTAATGGGATCTCATACCTGAAAAAGTCTTGATTTTTCTGATGCCCTCAGGTTATCTCATAGATTAGGAGTAAATGTAATTGACATTCTTTACACCATTATCTGTTGTGATTTGCAGGACATGCTCAGATCCTTTCTGTAGAGAGTTATCCTGTAAATATTAAGAAAAGAACTGTTCAGCTCACGTTGTGAAGACAGAGGGCAAGAATCTCTGTTTAAAGAATTAACTTGTGTTGACACGCAGGGCAGTTTGCTGTTACTGTTTTAAGGTAAAGAACCTAACTTGGCATTTCTGGGTGAATGTGAATGTTTTTGTTAAACAATGAATCTGGTTGACAATGAAGTCTTGGTCTAGCATGGTGCAGAAGAGGAGACTGCTATTATGATTTCTTGTAAAACAAATAGTTTTGTTAACTTGAGATACTTTGGAAACAGCAGTACTTTGCTTGGTCCTTTTCACCTCTATTATGTAGTCTGGTTTTAGGGTGTTTGAAACTGTCCACTTCTTTGTCCTTTTCTTAAAAGAGAAACCAGCTGCTTATTTTTAATTTGATAGTTTCAACAAGCTGAAAATGCTTTATCAAGATCAAGTACTAGGCCAGTTAAATACTTACTGCTACTAAAGACCAGCACAGGAGAAAAAAGATAACCTCATTATGTTGGTTTTTTTGTTTTCTTCTTTATTTGTTACTGGCTGTGGTCCAGAAGTGTCTTCTGTACCATGGTAGATCTTGCAGGCAGTTGCCTGGACCTTTTATGAACACTGTCTTTCAAATCAGCTGACTCTTGTTACTTTTTGCCTTCTTTGTTTATGCCTGGAAAATTACTTATTCAGGTTTTGAAACAATCTTTACCATAAAGGAGTCCAACTCAAAATATTAAGCTCTTAAATTCAAGCATTTAGTAAACTAACACTTTTATTTTAGGTCAGGTTTATGGTGGCTTTTTTTTTTATAGTAGTTAGGAAGGGTAACATCTGTTCCAAAAACTTCTTATTGCCAGAATTCTTATATGTGATACATGCTGCAAGTCAATTTTTACTCTAACCTTTTACTGAAATAAAGGAAGAATTCTTACCTTCATAGTCCTCTTCTTTATTAGTAGGTATTTGACTGATGAATTAAGTCTCTGTGAATGCATTGGGGTAGTCTCATTTTTTAACTCATGCTAAATGTGCACTAACAATTATCTCAATTCATAAAATACCTGATTTAGTCTGTCATCCCATCATAGACAGTATGGGTTTTGATTCTAAGGTGTACACATTTTTTTCAGAGCATCAGATGGCTTGAAAATCTTTCTTGACCCCCATCCCTGGCTGACAATGTATTTAACATTTCAAAGGGTAGCCCTTCCTCTGTGGGTGTTCTGATAAATGCTCTAACTGGAGCTAGGTCTTCTAGCATTTTAATTAACTCTCCACACAGGGACCCTTCCTATGGAGAAAACATGCATTTTCTTTTAAAAGAATTTCCAGAATAGATTGTGAGAATAAACTGTGGAGGAGGAAAAATTACTTATAAGTATAGGAGCAGTTGTGTTTCTGATTTTGCTGTAGTATATAAAGATCTGAAATTCTAAGTCAGTGTAGTATAAAAGTATGTAAAACACACGCTTTTACACTGAAAGCATAGTAAGTTTTGCTGTGACTGCAGGAATCCCAAATGTGAGCTTAATTTTGCAGTGTCATCAGTCTGCTCAAGTTGGAAGAGGTAGCTGAGATCCAGAAGCATAGCTGAAAATTTTCTTGAGTGTCTGATTTCTCAGTTTGGTTATGGCACGTCATCAAAAGTGCTTCAGAACTACTGAGTGGTTTTGTCTTCTACCAATTTCACTTGGAGTCAAATGGTCATCGCTGATTAAGCCTTACAAAAGTGTTTTGTTTCATAGTCTGAATGTATCAATTCCTTCAAGAAGAATATTTTTTATTTTTGTTTTAGTGGTATTTTTGACACTCTGTACTTGGCTCAGTCCTTGAATATGTATTAAGTGATGTTAATAAATTCATTCATTTATTTTGAGTTGATTTTATATCTTTAAGGGCACTCTTATTCTGAGCCTTAAAACAGAAAATACAGTATCTTTTGCAAAGCCTGTAAAATGCAGCGTGCAACCCCTGACTCAACAGCAGGGTGCTGACAAAATTAAGGTAGATTTCAGAACAGCAGATTTATTAAAATATTGACAGAAGCGCTTCTTTTGCTTGTTTTCCTAATTTTCCCTTCTGGTCATAAATGTCTATTGGTATTAATGATGGAAAACTGAGAATCAGCTGGATAGTGTCATATAATGAATATCATTAGGAAGACTCAGCTATAAGGTTTGATTCTACCTATAGTCAAACTGTCAAATGTACATGCAAACATTGGGCATTCCAAACTTTGGTACCTGTGCTTTATTTCAACATGTGTTGTCTTGGATTAAATGACTGACTGCTTTCTTTCTGCATTCCTCATAGTATTCTCATTCCTTACAGCATGTACAGTATAGAATAAATAATAGTAAGTGAATGTGACATGTTGACTGTATGTCATCTTTTTTTTTTTTTGATGTGGAATAATTCTTACACTGTATACCAAAGTCTTTGGTATCTAGTGGGGATTTTTCCGAGGAGTGGACCATTGATGTATTTCCTCTTGTTCAGACGGAAAATGAAAGTAGAAGTGGATCATGTTCAAATTTACATATCATCTAATATTCAGCTATTAGTTTAGATGTCTACAGCCTGGCCTACTTCTGAAATTATTTTAGAGAGCTGTTACAATGAGCTGCTACCTTTGGTGTCCAAATGATTATGCTGATATTTACTATAATTTCTGAAAATTGCTTCTCAAATTAAATAATCTTGTGAGTGGGGAAACATAGCAATAATGCTGCAGCTGTATGGCCTCCTCTGATGGTTACACATCCAAGATGTGAAAGCCCAGCTGTAAAGAAACTGAACTTTCTGGTACTGTTTTTATGTCCCAATGCCAGCCTAATGATCTGGGCCTCTCAGCTACTGGTCAGACAGGTTCCCTGTCTTGACAGCATGAGAATGTCTTCAAGTCTTAAAAGTACAGTGTTCCTGGCTTTTCTGTATTCAATCTCCACTTCTAGTCCAGTGAAAAACGATAACTGGTAGCAACTGTTGATATTCTCTTGTCTCGCTTCAGAGAAGCATGAGATGCAGTATAGTGGAGGGTGTCTTGGCAGCAGCATGCCAGGTTGGGATGACTACCCCAGGTTGTCAGGAGATTATCAGACTGCATTGCTGCTGCAGCTTTCCATAACTGAAAAGTCTCCATCTGACCAGCTTTGGGAGCCAGAGGCCAAGCAAAGAATGAGTCCCTTACTGCACCGAGCAAAGGTTTCTGAGCCTAGACAGATAGACAGCCGAACTCCTGTGAGGGAAAACTTTGTCCCTGCCCTTTGCTGCTAATGCATGTCAAGAGTGCATGGAAAAAAAATGAGGCAGCAGCTCGTTGTTGCAGTCAGTAATCTGATTTACCCCAAGATGAAGCAGATTCCCAGTTAATGAATTGGAGGTTACCATGATTTTCTTGTATGGTCAAGTTCCTGCGTCATGCTCATGGCCTAAGTTTACCGTCTCTGGTCATAGAGCTGTTTATGTAGTGGTAGAATTTTTACTACAAAGCTTCTGTATAATTATTTGGTCTACCTTTTTTCCTTAGAAAATGCGTGTGACTGTAAAAGTAACACTTCACAAATATTTCTGTGTGCAGTATAAGTTATTGAACGTGTCATCAGTGTAGATTGGAAATCCTTTATTCTTTTACTGGAACAAAATGGGATCCAAATCTCATTCAAAAAATGATGCAATTTTATCTTTTTATTTTAGATCACACATCTATTCTGTTGCTCAGTGCTTGTCTTCTATCTGTGGTACTATGCCAGAACTAATGAATCCTGTGGGATCTTGTCTAAGCTGAGGTCAGTGTTGGATAAACTATGTCAGTAATTCAGAAGTAACTGAGTCACAGGGTATTGTAACTTCTGGGTATTGCCAGTTGCTCTAAAAAAGCCTGAGGAATTACCAAAAAAAGTTCAATAACTTGTTTACAAATATGGAATAAATTTAGACAGAATTTGAATGACTATCTGAACAGACACTGTGTACTCAAAAAGAAGCTGTGACGCTCAAAGCTGTCTCCACCCGTGTTCCCAGTTACCTGCTGGTTCAGGTGTGAAGAACAGTGCTGCTGGATATGAAGGCACCTGCGTGTGTGACCTTCTGTGCAGTGAAGCAAACATCTCTGTGGCAAAAAAAGAGGATACAGTTCTTATTTCTCAAAGAAAACTGTAGCAGCCTCTTGGCTATGCCAAATGTCTTCTTACACCAGTTTCACCAGTTTATAGGTACCATTGTACCACCTCTATTTGCTGTTTACTCACCATTTGCTTTGCACTGAATGAAGCAGGATTCTGTAGCTAAACAGCCATGGCTTATACCACAGCATAATTAGAACTGTTAATGCTGTCTTTGCAATTTGGAGAATCAGAAGTAAACCGGGATAGAAAACTTGTGTTAATTTTATTATGAAGGCAGCATTGATTTTAATTTTTTTTTAAACTTGGGGGGTGCATGGTAGTTAATTTCAAGATCAGCTCGTGAAATACCGTATTCTGATGACGCTTCTGTACAAGACGGAGGCTGGTCTAACGTTTTTATAATGGTAACCATTGTTTTTATTTCAGACTGAAGAAAATTCTCAGCTTCCTAATGGCTCTTTGGTAAAGAGATTGAACCTTCACATGGCTTAGTAGATGTTCTTTATCAGTTTCCACATCTTGCCTATGAATGAGAATATGCAAAAGTCAGCTTTTGTTTATGGTTGTTTATTTTTCAGCCCTGTATATTTTCAGTCATCTTCTGCCAAATGTAAGTTAAAACTTCTGCAAGGCGTTCTCCCCACTAATGGTAGGAAATAGTTCCTTTTGGGAGGCCAAGTGGTCTTTAAGAGCACTTTGATGGAGTGAGGTGCACTGGATTGGCACTCATTCATCACACCGTATTATGGTAGATGCAGATGATGGAACACTGTGGGTTTACCCCAAAAAGGCAGGTGCAGTAGTCATGGACACAGGGATGTGAAGACAAAGATCTAGGACCTAATGTTGGATGGTATCTCACTGTGCAATACTCACATGTTGACTGTTAACTCCTTTAAATATTTCTTAAGCTATTTTGTGACGTTATATGAGGAAGACTTTTTCTTGCATCTCAAGTCCCAGATAAACCCATTGCCACCAAAACAGTAATTGCAAAGACCACTGTGAATAGTCTTAGTGAAGATCTATTGCACAGGTTGCATTCAGGCTTTGTAGTTAAACAGTGATAACTGGTCCACTGTAGACATGGAAACAGCAGCTCTGAAGATGTTTGTCAAAGTTTATTACAGCTTGTGATTTACTCTTCTTCCTACTCCCACCATGCCCCCCTCCAGGTTACACCACATTTGGGATGAAATACATACATTTCCATATTAATGCTTGGGTAGCAGGTAGCCAGGCAATTCAGTTATTTCCCTCCTGTCTCACAGTTTCTCCAACTTGGCCATTTTTTAGCAACCTCTTTTAAGGAGAATCTTCTCTGGTTAAAGGTAGGTACTGAAGACATTGAGAGCTTTAAAACCAGTTCATGCACCCTTCATGTTTTCTACAACTGCTGTTCCTGAAGCCATATGGGAAGGAAGAATGATTGGTGATTGTCCTTGACTTAGTGGAAATGGTTTGAGTGGTAGCGGCATCCAGTGTTACTCAGGGTTATAACTGCATTACCCTATTTCTTGTAAAAGCAGTAAGTCTAACCAACTTTCTTAGACAACATTGGTGTTGATTCAAGGTGCATCTGATTCTTCTTTTGCAAGCTGTTCGCCTTTCATCTCTTGAGCTTTCCTCTCACTTTTGCACTGCTGAATGCATCAGACGTAGGTGAGATCACCTTTAATCATCCTGAAAATAAGTTGATCAAACAGACAAACTCTTCTGCTGACTGGCCTTCCATCTGATATCCTGATTTAAATCTCATAGAAGCAATGGAACTCACTGGAGGAATTATCCATTCTTTAGAGATAGTAAGATTCCCATCTGTTAAACTTTGTGTTGTAATAAATCTTAGCCAAGATGTGGTAGATGTATATGATTCTAAAATCACATCACTTTTCAAGATACATGGCTTTACTTCTGTGTACACAAACGTGTTGAGCTTGAGGAAAGCTCGAGTAGAAGTGTTCCCATAGGTCCATCCTCTTTCTTTTTGAGCAATGTGATGTGCACACTTACAGTACTAGCATGCATATTAACTGCAGGTATCAGTCATTTGAAACTCATTCATAATGAATAAATAATAATAAACTTGCAGGTCTCTAGGTGGGTGTTTCTAACTTCTTGAAATCACCCTAAATAGTTTTCTTTAAACGTGATTTTACTTTGAATTTTGAGAAAGAACTGATTCAAACTGAAAAAGGGATGTCAAGTTTTGGGAGAAAAAGAAAAGCTGAGAAACCTTTCCATTTTCTGATGCAGAAGGCATAGCATATTATAACTGATACTTGGATTAGGAAGGTTTAAATACAAATTAGGGGATGTCATGTTTCCTTAAAGATGTTGGGAAAGCAGCAATCTGCCTTGGTATTTTTATGAGCAAATGAATAGTGTCATTGCAAGTTCTTGTCTTCTTAGGGGACCACACATCCTCAACTACTACAGTTTTGTGTGTATCAGCTTACCAGCACTATAAATATAAATGTTCTGATGCAGGCTTATTCTGCTACCAAAAGCTGTAGCTGAAGAATTTAAGAGAAGTCTGTCAACCTTGATAATCTGTAAAATTACCAGTGCTTTGTTCTTCTGATTTTAAAAAAACTAAGATGTGGTTGTCCTGTTATATTTTGAGAAAACTAATGACTAATTGACTGCTTGTGACTTCGTTGTTGTTGTTGTAAATTTGTGAACAGATTTGTTTATCAAAACAGCATGCATGACATTTTAATGGTGATGTTAATGAAGTAGTGCTACTGTCTCTAGGAATATTGGACTCTTTACCAAAATTTTTATGGTTGTATGGACCACTAAGAGGATTAGGAGGAGGCCTTATCTTTCAATAAAACTTGGATGCATAAATTGTGTGTAAACGTGGCAGGAGGAATGAGAGTGGTGTGGAATCTCAGCTGAAGACTCTCAGCTTAGGACATAGCCTGTTTGGAGAGTTTCCGTGCTCGACTTGTCCCTGACTTCTCCCTACTTTCACCCTTTCAAGGCTTTCAGAGGAGACTAAGAGTGATAGGCTGGAATGGGGTAACAAACCCAGAAATGGGACTGACCAGAGAAAGGTTTGCAGTTGAGTGTTGCTTTTCACCAGGTGTTCTGGAGGAATTCCGGTATTCTTTGCATTTTGTCGTTAATCCTCGTGGTGGCAGCACGCACCAAGAGAAGGGGAGCCAGCCGAGTGCTGCTGACCTGGGTTTTAATTAGTTAAAATGAACGTGCTCGGACTTATATTCTTAGCTTTTGTTTCCAGTGAGGCAGCTCAAAAAAAGAAGGTCAAAATTACGTCATCTGCGATTTCAGATTTTATGAACTTCTGAGAGACATTTAGTTGGGAGAAATATTTCTTCTCCTCTCCACCCTCTCACCAGCAGGTAAAGGCAGTATTTGTGAAGATCCTGAGCTGCTGAGAAAACTTACATGGCAGGGTTGGAGTTTCAGTTGTCCAAAATGTCATCCAAAGACTATTGAAGTTTTTGAATGGTGAGGGTTTTTGTTAGCCCCAGCATGAATGCCAGGACTCTTGTTCTAGGCACTGCACTGCCTGAGTCTTTCCTAAATTTGCATACAAAGTCAGGGTCTGTCTGATGTATTCCAGTTGGAAGCAGAGAGACAGTGTCAGGCATCCAGTGAAACCTATCAGCACAAGGCAAAGAAAGAAGTACAGATGTTAGTAATGAGGTACTGATAACCAAATAACTGGAAAGAAAAATCACTAATACACTGGAAAGTTGGCTGCAGATTTAACACTGTGCTAATTAAAGAAGGTAGATAGAACTACCTTTTGGTATCTGAAATAACCTTTTCCAAAATACCATGATAGGAAAATTTCTTACAGTAGTCTGACTTGATAATGTGAGTGAACAGTTATTTCAGAGTAGTAGTGTTGGTTTGTAAACCAGCACAGGGATGGGTTCATTTCATGTCATCTGCCTGAACTCAGAATCACACATCAGTTTCTTGAGATCTTTTTCACTTGACCAAAATTGTCAGGTATTTGCTCTGTCTTCTGTGTTTCCTTGGTGTACTGTGAAGCTCTCATCATGTATCAAACTCTTAAAACCAGAGTCAGTATTACTAAAGTTCATAAATAGCTAGAAGAAGGAAATAAGATAGGAAAACAAGCAGCAGTTTATGGAAAACAGGTGAATGTAGTCTGTACACACTTTTCACAGGACTACTGATATCTGACCTTCAATTGTTTAAAACTACTTCAGGTGTCCCTCACTCAAGTAAGGATGAAAATATGCTCTGTCTGCACTGTATTCCAGTTAGAAGATTTGAGAACTGGAAAATGGGTAATAAACATTTAAATGAGGGCATTTCCTGTATCTCAGAAGTGGGCTAAAAGGCCAACTTAATGGCTCTACCTTCCTGAGCTGTTTAGGATAGAATGCATTTTACAAGTAATACAAATTGAAGGGATACAACACCATTGTGCTTATAGACATCTGCTTCTTTATCTTTGCATCTTTATTTTAGTTATTTGAAGTCTTTTTTCAAATAAATTTGAGAGCTCAAGATGGAAGTCTCTGCAGAGCTAGTTATAGGACCAGAATAAATTGTTACTGTATGAGAATCAGGAGAAGGATTTTTTGCTTCTCATTCCATAAAGGCTGTTAAAATACTACCAGGGAAAAGAACTATATGTTCTCTGTATTCATACTGGTCTTACAGGGAGCATGCATCAAGCCCAACTCAACTAAAACAGGAGAATATTTTCTAATATGAGATAACTTGTATGTGAGCTTAGGCTGCATCCTGTAGAGTACAGGCTCGTGTGTGCAGCTTTTCATTTGCAGTCATGAAAGTTTAAGAGCTAAACCAGCAATTCTCCAGAAAATCACAGTGTTAGATCTTAAAACTACAGTGTTACTCAACAACTAGCAGATCACCTTATCTTTCCATAATACTTATTTTGCCTTCTTGCCACTGTCTCATTCAAGGAAATTTTTGAAGCTCAATAGCCTAGTTTTATGTTGTTAAATGTGGTAGATTTATGAACTTCCATTACCCAAATCACTACTTGTATTCTAAGTGTTAATGATGGGATTGCCCTTTCATGTAAATACAAATATAATACAGTCTACTGACCTTCACTGCTGAAAAAGCACTATTTTATGCAGTGTGGTTATGGAACAGAGTACAAATAAAGTATTCTTTCTTTCTTGGTGACTGAGATGGATATTCTTTTCCTTTGTTCATCCTATTAATTACACAGTGTAAAGCAAGTTTGTGGGAAGAGAACTTACATTAGACCTATTGGGATAGTTGGAAGTGGGCAAACTGTTGTGTACATAAAGATTTGTGTGTTTTATGGTCAGAGCATTGCTTTTCTTCTACAACCCAATGTATTGCAAAAGCTGAACCACCTTTGGAAGAATGCAAGTGTGGGGTTTTTTTCTGTATGATCAGAAAGGGGGGAATGACTTGATATTGTTTGTTTTGTTTTCTTTGAGCATGTTGTTTGTTTTGCTTTTTTTGCTGAGAGTTTTGAAAAACCTTTAAAGAACCCTACAGGGTTCTCCCTGCAGGGCAACCTAAGACTGCATTGAAGAACACATATGGTAATAGAAAATGCCCTGTCCAACTGTCTGACATGCAGTGTCCTAGAAAAATTGACAAGATGTAGGAACTCAGCAAAGCAATTGATTCTTGAATTTTGGGACAATTGGCTTCTCTGTGAAGTACCTTGGTACATATACTTGGTTACTTGTTTTGTAGAAGGGGCTGCTGCGTTGTACGTGGGGGAAGGGAATGGTGGACACTTGTGGATGCATTAAAACTTGGCCAGCAGTTGGTGCACTTATCAAATAGTGGGGGTTTTAATCAATGTTTGGTGTTGCATGCAAAACTGAAAGGTGCAGAAAATAAGATGTAATTGCTGTAGTCACTTATAGGCACTTGTATCTGTATAGTCTTTGGAAGCTGTGTGGTTTCTGTAGATGGGCCATAACACATCAACCTTTTATATGAAATTACGTACTTTTTTTTACTAGCATCAAAATATGACCTTATTGCCCTTTGATGCTTTTATTTTGACACTGTGCAACATACGTAACCTCTAATTGTTGGACAGCACTGATTCATGGTATTTGTAACAGATAAGTAACCATTCCCAAGTTCAGTAGGTGTATACTACACAAAAAGTAATTGCTTAAGAAACCGGCTGGTTGCTTCATCTGTTACATATTTTGCATTTAAAACTTTGTGGTTTTCAAACCACAATGTTTCAGTGGTATTGGCAACATTCAAAGACTAATATTGCTTATGGGTGGAGTCAAAAAGATTTCTGTACAAAATACTGGCAGCTGAGTCTGGCGAGATTCACTTTCCAGACTTAGTAAGCAAATCCTTTTAATTGGCCTACGATGTTATGTCTTTCATCACTTACAGAGTATGTTACCAAAGAGTTAAGGGCAAATACAATGATTCCCCACTTTGTTACTGTACAATAAAGTGACTATGGACACTTTTTACTTTATGGAGTCTTGCCGTGTCCAAAAATAAGTTTTTGGACATGTTATCCTTTCTTATATGGTGTTGCATGGGGAGGAAATCTGTTCAGCTGCTGAGAGCTTTGGGGAATAAAAGTCTAAACTACATCCTCCTGCAGCATGTCTGTCACTAAGTAGAAAATGTTTTTATATATAGCTATTTGACAGCATCTATAAAGTTCTCCATCACTTTCTTAGGCTATTCCTTTGGAGAGGATGAGTTGGAGTAAGTAAACAAAGACTTTGGGTCTATTTTGAAATCTCTGTATAAACATATGGTCTTCTGTGTCTTTAAGATTCTTTTAGGCATAAGTCAGGACTTTAGTGTAAGAAGTGAAAATATTTTTATTAGGTGGGAGTGGTCTTGATTTAGAGTTGGAGTATTCTTTTGCCTGTGGTACTGATAAATTCAGTTTGTATATCTGTAAAAGATGTATATGTGGAAGTGTATTGGATATAGTAAACAAATTTCTGTTTAAAAATGCAGTAAAATCCTTAAAAGGCCATCTAGCTGCATCATTTTTGAAGGACAAAAAAATACTGACTAACGTTAAGAAATCTGGTTTAGGTTATCTGTGTCACAGTCACTGAGCTCATGTCCTTTCCCCTTCCTTTTTGTTAATCATTCCCTCATGAGCTCCAGTCATCCATTTGGTTCCAGAGGGATCGGTCAATTCTTCCTGAGTTAAAATGCTGGATCTATAAACTGCAACTCTTAACATGTCTGTCGTGTGTCCAGATTTTTGAGACTATGTTCCTTGTAGAAGAAAGAGGATTCCTAACCCCTGACTGAAAAGTCTTTCTAAGGCACTGCATTGCCTGTTACAAAGAAAAAAAAAAATCCTGGAGAATGTCTTTTTAAAACTGTGAACATACCTACAAGTCTGCTTGTCTCTCTTCTGGGTCGGAGAGATCAAACCAGCTTCCCTTTGCAGCCCTCTTCTTCCATGTAAAATCTGTTGGGGTTTTTTACAATCGGTATACATCATCCTGTTTTCATTTTTTTTTATTTTATTTCAGTTTCCCTGCAGAGGAGCTTCTCAGCTCCAGACTCTGCTTTCTAATCTTTTTTTGGAAGAGTGCCTTTTGCAAATCCACATCGCCCTTTGCTGGAGGTAAAGCAGGGGTTTACTGAGCTCTGCAGCTTCCTTGGCACTCCTTCGCCTGTGTTTGAATGTTTGTATTTAGTAAGCCATTTTGGTAGTCTCGTGAGCAGGCTACAGTATTAGAGCATAAGGGGCTGTAAGACAGATCATTAGAATTAGCTACACGGGATGATTTGAGTAATCCATCAAAATTTACAGAAGCTTTACCTTTTAGAGGATTATATGCACTGTTCCTAAAAATGTTGTGTATTGGTGTTTTTCTATTATGACAGTACTAAAGCAGTCAGTCTGGTTGTATTTCTCATTAATGTTGAGTCATATATTTTAATAATAGCTGTATGTTTAGAATTTCCTAGGATTTTATACTTTCTAAAGAAAGAGTGAGGTAGGTGAATTAATCGTTAATTTAATTATGTGGCTATGGGCCTCAGATAAATTTGTTAGATAAACTGTATGTGTTACGAGAGTGCTGTATTTGTCTTATGTAATTATGAACTTGCTATTAGTGCTTGTTACGAAAAGGTATTTTTAAAGACTTGATGTCTGTAGAATGAACATTCAAATAAATACATGAAAAATGCTGCAGGTGCGGGTCAGCAAAGTGTGAAAGTGGATGAAGAAATGGTACCATTTTAATTTTTCTAGGTAAATTTTTCACAAAATGCCTCCCTTTTTTCCCTTTTTTTATGACACCTCCACTTTCTTCCCCTCTCCCCAATATTATAACACATGCATTTCAACTTTTTTTGGATCCTTGTAATTTGTGAACACTTGCACTATTCGCACTTCCCACACTTGTCAATCTTCAGTAAAAACGCCTTCATAAGGTAGATATTATACAATTTAAAACATAAAATCCCCTTTACAATTATTTGTAATAGCTGTCTTCAGCTTCACTGGGGTAGCAGCAGTGAAATAGTTCCCACTTGCTGATTTCTCGTCATGTGGCTCTAGCAGTATCCCCAAGTGCATATTTAGCATGGGTGGCTGGGACCAGGAGAAGTGGGGAAAAGGAAGATGTCCAAGGAGCACCTGGGGTTGTAGGAGACAGCAGTGCTTCTTCATTTGGTTGAGGGGTGCTTCTTTTTTTGATCTTGGAAAGACACAAAATTCACAGTAAATAAATGATAGTAGAGGAATGAAATGAGAGCCACGTAGGTAATATTAAAACCAGAAAAAGTCAGTCTTGCCTTTTTCCAAGGATATTGCTAAGTATGTGCTTTGTTCCTATTTCTTCACATAATGAGAAGGAGGTGAACTGCAAGCAGAAAAGTCTCTTCTGCCTAAAAATGGTGTTTTAAAAATCCAGGTTGGCAACCCTTGAGTTCATTGCAGTTGAGAGAAAATCATCTTCACTGGTATTGGTAAAGTGAGCTCTGTTTTCTGCTACAGCCTGGGCCGTTTCTTGTGCTCGCTAGAAATGTGACACTCATTGTAATGACTAAGTGAACTAATCTCTTTAATCAACCAGTCGGATTAAATCCTGCCTACTCAGGACCTTCAGGAGAATAGCATATGCTGAAACCTGTTTGTAAACGTGCAAAAAGGTGCAGTTTATAATGCTTTTCTTCATTAAAATCCACGCCAGTGAATGCAGGTGGTGTTACCCAGCTTCTTCCTCCTGTCGTATGCAGCTGAGCAGCGTGTTTTTCGCAACAAGGGTAGTGCTGTAACCAGCGCTGTGGGAATTCAGACTGTGGATCAGTTTTCCCTTCCAGACTAAATGACAGTTAAATGTACTTTCCCAAAATCTTAGCAGTGTCTTATCATAGCTGCAGGGTGTTGTTCTTTTTCTGTGTGTGTGTGCGTGTGTGTGTGTACACCCCCTTCTTTTAAATACACTCCCATACCTTTTTACTTCACTTTCTCCACTATTACAGCCCACCTCAGGGGTATAAAAAGGGATTTCCAGAACCAGGTTTCCTATCTCTAGGATCTTCTGGCATTCACTGCTGCGAGACAACTGGCATGATTGATTCTTAGGGAGCTTGAAGGCAGTCTTGGAGCTGAAGGGGAAGTAGGTCTGTTATAAGAATAGCTTAAATATGGCAAGAAGGCTCTGAAACAGTTTTATGTTCCGGAGCACTCAGCACCAGTGATGCAAAACTGAAGGCTTAAGGATTGCAACAGCCTTGGAGGGAATAATGCGTATGGGTAGGTAGTAAGAGGATTTATAAAAGGTCATGGGAGACCCAAGGCAGTCCATCAAACAGCAGTGACTAAGGACTGTTGAGAATCCCTCTATGAAACTCATGCTCTAAATGGCTCTTCTTAACTGCTCTGTCTTCTACCCCGGGTTCCCTGAGACAGCTCAAGATGGGCTGTTAGCAACAAAATTACTCCCATGCTTTGATAATAATTAATAACTCTTATATGCAAGTGTCTGGGCTGGGGTGTGGGGGTAACAACCAAAAATGGCAGTAGGTCATCTGTATCAGGATTTCATACCTGGTTTTTTGTGAGATGCTGCACTGTGTGAAGGGCTGACCATCAAAACTGCCCCTTAAGAGAGGCACTAGCCTATGGTAAGCCATGTACTAGCTAGAAGATGGGCTTGCATTGCACTACATGGCATACACCATTGTTTGGGAGTACTGGTCTGTGATCAAACTTTAATGTTTTACTGAAGAAAAAAACTTTCTGACCACCCGAGAATATTCAGTTCTGCCACAAATTAGTATTGTAACTTTTAATGAATGGCTGTGCATTTGCACACTGTGTGAAACTGGGGTGGTATCCTTCCATTAATTCCCTGAGAAAGCTAGTATTTGTACTGTTACTGACTTTGAGTTTTGAAAATAAAACTAGGAGCCATGTCCAGTTAGCAGCATGATGGTAAATTTTCTGCTTAGGAAGGACTCTTCTCAGGTGCCAGTCCTTTATCACATTTTGGAAAAGTGGCTCGTGGAAATAGTATGAAAATGAATGTTATTAAAGCTAGGGTTTGCTTTTTTGGGAAATGGTGTGTGTTTGCAGGCCCTGCATAAATATATGGTATGTCAAGTGCTGTGTTTTTGTCAGTTTTTAAAACTATGGTATCAGTCGTGGCTAATACTCCTTTTCAATAGGAAATAAAATTATCTTTGGAACACATTTCTACTCTGACAGGTTCATCTTCACAGTCTTACAGTGTCGCTTAGAAAAGCAGTAATTTATATAAAGACTGAATAATTACAAACTTTATGGTCATATTTTGCAAAGGAGAAGTTGCTAATAGTCCTCCAAGTTAATAGCTGGGGTTAATGTGTATTTTTTAATGGGACAGATTTATTTTCATGAGAGCCCAAGTTCTTTCTTGCTTAGACTGTGAATTCCATAAGGGAATAGTAAGGAGTTAAGAAGGAAACGTGATGAATTGTTGGTCTTTGCATCCAAAAGAGGATTTAAGTCATGAACTCCTGACCTTGTGATCCTCAATTACTTATCCCGGGTGAGGGAAATCTGTTCTACTTTAATGTTTTTATTAATGTGACTTGGAATGAATGCAAGCATTCCTTGCTCTTAGAACGTGTTTAAAGAAAATAACTCTGGATTAAAAAATACTAGATCTTTTAATTTTTAGTCCAAGTTTTTTTGCATAGCCAGTTTCTAACAAAAAAGAGAGGATTGATTGTCGTTTTACAGGGTACACTGAACCTTGACAGTGGTACACTGAGAGCTGATGGCCAAGTATATTAGAATGTTACCTAATAAAAAATATATTTAAGTCACTGTTATGACTTGCTTCTATGAAGAGCACTGTAAAGCCTCAATGCAAGGGTTAGCCAGTGGTTGCTTTACCCATCTTCTGCAGGTATAGGAAACCATCCAAAAACACTGCCAATTTTTACCAGATTTCCTACGAAAAGTAGGTTTTGTCTTTATTTCTAATGTGTCTTCTCTTTTACCAAAAAACAGAGAAAAATCAGACCCATGTTTTGTGTTCCTAAGTGTCTTTCTGCTAACCATTTTTGAACATCAGGGCTGTTTCCATGTACTGTGCCTTGTTTGCCTTTTTTATTTGAAACATGGAAAATTTCTGTGAAGTGTAGGAAAAGCAGTGCAGATATGTTTATGCAGCTGCAAATAAGTCCCCACTTTAGAGAACTCATTTGTAGGTCTCAGGGTTCAGAGCTTCTTCAGTAAAATGTGAACTCACATGAGGATGGAAGAAGGCAAAGAAATGAGTGCTAGAGCGGTACACTTTAGTATCACTGAAAATTAGCTCCTGACCTAGCAAAACACCCAATTTTTAAATCTTTTTTTTCAAATGATAAATCATGCTGTTGTAAAAGCCAAATATATTTTTTGGTGTGCTGTAGCTCGAGGTCTGCTTTAAATTAAGGTTACTTAACTTGTCATTCTGAATGCTTGTGTAATGTTTTGTTAAGTGTTTAAACTTCACAAAGCATTGCATGCATTTGCTTTACAAAGCTGTGGAAATCTCTGCAGGAAAGTAAGTGAAGAGAGAAGAGGAAATAAAATTGTCAGATCCCGGGATCTGACCTGATATCACCAATTGGTAGTTCCATCGATTAAGTTGCAGATAGGGTTTTCAAGGCAGACTATTGGATTTTTGCTGTGGACTGGGAATCTCATATTTTTGTGTCTAAGATGTCAAAGAATTCTTGTGTTTGGATTCTTTGTTTCATAATATTAATGCAGTAGATTTGCATGTATTTTAGCAAATATCACTGGTCTGAAAGCTATTTTTGTCAGGTGTTGGAAATGTGTTTTAACAATTCCCAAAGATTGCTTTAGAAAAAGTTTATATAGGCTGTCATAACTCACATGTCAGTTAACAACTTAACATCCTTGAAGTCTTTCTTTAATCATTTTTGCATGAAAAACTTAACTTTCATGAACAGAAATAAGTACAATTGTTCTCATCTGAAAAGCCAAGTGAACATAAGCATGAGGAGCAACTGCCTGAGAGGCAGCATATCTCTAGCAGAAGACTGCCAGTATGCTGCTGTGAATACTCAGGGCAGTGATAAGCTCTCCCTAAGTTACTTTCCCATTCATATATTGAAGTTAATGACATTTTCTCACTTTTTTTTTAAAGCAAAAGCAAAGTGTTAGGTCATTCATAACCGCTAATACTGGAAGCACGGAGCTCATGCTCACTTAAAACATGTGAAGACTGTTCTTCTTTTTTTCCTGGTTGATGCCTGCAAAGGCACTTGTTTTTATGCTTTGGCACAAGCAGCCAAAGCAGGCCTACTGCTGAATCCAGTCCTGGCTACCCTTTGATAGGAAGCTCCTTACAAGCTCTCTGTATTGCTCTGATTCTGGCAGTCTGATCCTCAGGCATCGTCTTTGCCTGAGCCAGGGCTGACTTGGTTAGGATGAGACTAACTTCTGTGACTTTGCACACCACTGTTTGCACAGATTTCCCAGGTGAAAGGTGGTGAACATGTGCAGTAATCCTACTTACATGATGAGGAAGGGTGGCACATGGCCTGCATGACTGGAAGGCTGGGATATTGTGCTAGGAACTGTTTAAACAGTGCTTTGGAGACTGATTTGTAGTTCTGAGGCTTTTTAGAGCGCTTGCCACCACCATGTATGTGGATTTCAAAAATACCAATACACTGATGTGCATAGCAGCTAACTGAGAGAAGATTTTAGTAGCATAGGCACCTGGAAACTGGATCTCATAGATTGATTATCAACTGTTTGTTAAACTGTGGTATGGGTTGAGTAGTTTGGGATTTTTTTGAGGTGGGTTATATTTATCTAGTTCAGGGCTCCTAAGACTTTCCATGCTTTCTGGTAAGCACTTTGAATTACATGTTACATTTTAAGTATTGAGCTCATGATACCTGGATATTAGTGGCATGGCTGCCAAGTCCAGCATCTGGGACACAAAACAAAAACAAAAAAACCCTCCAAAACAAACAAAACAAAAAACCAAACCAACAAAAACCCAACAAAAAACCCAACAAAAAACACCACATGCCAAAAATCTGAGATGAGTGCTTGATTTAAAATAATTGCCTAAATTCACACTGAAATCCTATGAAATTAGAAGAGAGTATTTTTCACGTTCTGTTCTGTTTTGAAGAAATTTTCGGTTGCTTTAATGACTTTTGCAGTTGATTAACTCATTCACTACAGCTTTGCAAGGGAGGAGTCAAGAGTCCTAAAAACAAGTACCCTTTACTGCTGGGGTCTCCCCCCCCGCCATGGGGTCCTGGGAGAGGGGCCCTGGGGGGAGGCACGGGGTTTCCCTGCCCCTGGTCAGCCTCGTTCCCATTGGTTGTTTTGTGTTCCCCTGTGCGGGCAAGGAGCCTCGGGTCCCGTGATTGCCTCAGTTCCTCGGCAGAGCCCCGGCCATGCGGCTGGAGAAATAAGCATCTCTGAAACATCTACCAAGAATCGGTCCATAGATATTTCTTTTCCACGGGCCTCGTTGTCTGATACACATGTTGCAGTATCCACACTGTAACAAATGGTGGTGAATTGCGAGCAGAACGATCCCCGATCCCTAAGGACAGTGACTGATTTGTGAGTAAACTCTGGATTTCTCTTCTTGTTTTTGTTTTGCTGTTCCACCTCTAAATTATGGAGGAACCGTGGAATGACTCTTGGCTCTCAGAGCCGCATATGGACATTTATCTTATACTTGAAAAGATTCTTGAACAACGATTTGTAAATTTTAGCTTAATTCAAGCTCAAAAGGAACTGAAACATTTCCTTTCATGGTTGTTTAAGAACTTTTTCTATGTTTCTTGGGATTTAATTCTTACCAAAGACTTTTGGAAGACTGTTTGGACACAGTTAATACTGGAGTCAAAATATATGCCGATGGAAGAATATTTTCATGAATATTATTTAATTAGCAGGACTGTTGAACAATGTCAGCTCTGTCCTGGCGAAGGGAAGCATGTCTCAGAGTCCGTGCGACCCGGGCCACGTGGACTGAACCCTCTGCGAGCAGCAGCGAGGCAGTTCCCTCCCGCGGGCGGAGCAATGCGAGCTGCACTGTCGGCAGCAGAGTGAGGTGTGGCGGGAGCGGCACGACCCGGTGGTGCCCGCCCGGCCCCGCGCAGCGCGTGGTGGAGCGAGCCCTGTGAGAGGAGCGGTGCCGCCGGCAGTGGCCGGCAGCGGTGGTGGTGGAGTGGAGCTGTGCCTAGGCGAAATGCGCGCTGGAGCAGGGCACGGGGGGGTCATCGCTTGGGGGCCCAGCCGAGATGTGGGCGTGGCGCCAGGCAGCGGCAGCGCAGCTGAGAGCAGAGGCAGCAGCACGTGGGGAGCTGAACAGCGCAGCCCAGCCCGGCCCGGCCTGGCCGGCCCCGAATGCGACCCCGGGAAGAGCGTGCAGGCACGAGCAGCCCTGATGGCTGCAGCAGCCCTGGCAGTTCCAACGCGGGAGTGAGCAAAAGAGAAAGCAAAAATTCAGCAAGACAGAAAACAGCAGCCGCTCGGAAAAAGGAAAAAAATCATTGTAGCCAAGGTTTTAGGAATAGTAAAATGGTATAATATTAAACAAAATTATGGTTTTATAACAATATGTGACAACCAAGAAGACATATTCGTTCCTAGAACTACTATTAAAAAGAATAACCCTGAAGAATGTATCCCAAACTTGGGAGATGGAGAGGTGGTGGAATTCAAAATTGTGCAAGGTAGAAAAGGGTTACAAGCATCGCAGGTCACTGGGCCTCATGGTGTTTCTGTAAAAGGCAGTATATATGCTAAAAACCGTAGTCATGTTAGACAATATCTCCATTGTAAGCCCCCCCTACAGTCTCCCTTTCCTAATCCCAGCTTTCCCTTTTACCCTATGTCCTATTACCCCCAGTGTATTCCCAATCTATCTTCTCACCCATGGTTTCCCTCACAAAACCATGCCTTTGCCAATTGTTTCCCAAAAAATCCCTTTCCAATGCTGAGTGGGGGATGAAGAGGGGGAGGGAAGAAATTAACTATTGTTGTTTAGAGTTCCAACAAGTACAAATAGAAGAAACCCTCTCCTGCCTCAGTTTCCCCACAAAGCATGCCCAGAGAGTCCTGTCTCCCTTCTGTCAGCCTTAAGATGTTCCACAGAATCTGTTTGGACATTTAAAGACTCAGGACGGTGGCTTGTTTTGTTTTGAAACTGTTCTTGTTACATTTATCCAGTTGTTTTCAATGTTAAGTTTTAAATCTCTTTTTGTTAAAAATAAACGGGTGAAATGTTGCAGTCCCTTCCCCCCTGCCGTGGGGACCTGGGAGAGGGGCCCTGGGGGGAGACACGGCGTTTCCCTGCCCCTGCTCAGCCTCGTTCCCATTGGTTGTTTTGTGTTCCCCTGCGTGGGCAAGGAGCCTCGGGTCCCGTGATTGCCTCAGTTCCTCGGCAGAGCCCCGGCCATGCGGCTGGAGAAATAAACATCTCTGAAACATCTACCAATAATCTGTCCATATATATTTCTTTTCCACGAGCCTCGTTGTTTGATACGCGTGTTGCAGTATCCGCACTGTAACACTTTACAGCATAACACTTGCTCATTCCCAGAGGAAGTCAGTTTTGTGCTTAGCATGAGGAAGGAAGCCTGCTGGGAAAAACAGGGCATTGTCATTTAATTGGACCTTGCATCATAAAACAGATTCATGAGGGAGAATGGTGTGGAGAGAATTAGAGTCACACAGGTATCTGTAGTTTAGAAGAGTGTGTCTTACTAGTTCTTGTATTTGGATTAAAATAAGCTTGTGAGACATGCTAGATCTTACATCAGCTTGACATGAGCCACCAGAAAGGTTCTTGTGTTGTGCACTGTCACATCAGCATGACCAAAACACTTTCTGTTTCCACTCCTCTAACCTCCTCTAGCATTGTGTTGTCTGTGATTGCCACAAATAAGTTCTGTCTCACAGGACCTTTCCGAGCTGATGTTTACTGCTTATCAAGATACTTGTCAGTCTCAGGTCCGTAGTTTATCAGATTCATTTCCACTCACTTTTCCATTTGTCTCAGTTTCCTTCCAGAAATAGCCTGTCTTTTTCTTTGACCAAGCTCTGGCTGACATCACTCCTGCCTGATCTGTCTTCCACAGTTACCACTTCTAGGTTCTCTCTACTCTTTTCAAATAATCTGCAGACCCAGTAACTTTTCTTGTAGGAGCCCCTGCTCCTGTTCTGCATTTTGGTGATACCACTTCTAAGTCCACGAAGTTTGAATCTTGCACAGAAGACATGGGGAGCATATGTTTTTTCTAGACTCCCCTGGTCCCAAATGAACTGCAGTTTTGGGAATACAGAAATTCTCATGGGTTGAAGCATTCCACCTAGGGAAAGCAAGTATGTACCAAGCAGGTGCAACATTCTTATCCTTCTTGACTCCACTTCAAAAAGAAAATGCTTGGAAAATTGACTAATTTTGGCAGATTTTCACGTGGATAGCAGATGGGTCCCATTATCTTAAAGTTTACATTGCCCTGCAGACTTCCAAATCTTGACGTAAAGCCTATGGATGCTCAGACTTGATTATATTGTGTTTGTGAGCTTTTTGTTTGATTTTATGATGTCATCAGAGTATGTTAAACCAGGCAAAGCAATCTATATTCTCTTTGTTCACAGAAATAACCTGTTTTGGCTAAATTTTCCAGAAAGTTCAGTCTGACATGACTCTCGGCACGGAACATTTCTGCACAGTAGCTAACATTTGGCAAAGTCACAAGCAGTTGATAGCAGGGTCTTATAATGGAAGTTGTCGGGCAATACAATTAATAGGCAAGCTTGGAAGCACTGCTGCTGATCCATCTCAAGAGCTCCTTAATTTGAGGTGCCTAGGTGTTTTCTACCCCAATATATTCTATAAAACCTAGTGTATATTTTCCATAAAACTAGTCATTCATGACAGCCACTGAACTACACGGTTACGTTGCTTATGCAGCAGTGTGGATGTGTAAATGCAGTTGTCTGTCTATTTTTTAAAGTCTCAGCATTGGTAAGGTTTTATTGACAGACTAAGGACTGTAAAAAGTTTAGGAGCTACTTTTAAATTTCTGCTATTGGGCAGAATTTTAATTTGAATTTTGAAATTTTCAAATTATTTTTTGTAGTTTGGTGATGAATATGTTTCATGCAGTACTGTTAGGAAGTCTGGATTTAAAAGGGGACACTATTTGGGTTGAGATGTCAGCTGTAACTTGTCAATGATGATGACAGCCTGCATATCCTCCTTAGTCTTGGAAGGACAGTCTGGACTGTTTTAAGCCAGGACACAACTTCCTGTCTGCAGGGCAATTTGGTCTTGGAAAATTTCAGGTGTTTGTCAGTATTTGAAATAATTATCTTCATAATAAACTTGAACCTGAGCTTACATCCATCAAAATAGAAGAAAGGTCAGGTTTGTTGTTGGAGCAATGATGATTAGGCTTATGATGATGGGCTTTCTTGATTAATTGTTGAGAAGTTCCATTTGGTTGACATACTGCATACACTATTACGAAATTCAAAGTATGCTCGGCAAAGACATTTGAATTGCCATGGTTGGACTTAGAGTAAAATAAGGTGTCCCTTAAAATAATAAAAATACAGGGTTAGAAAAGACCTTTCAGATGGACCTCCCTGATAAAGAGCTATATTTAAGCTCTACCTGACAAACATTTTTCCAATTTGATAATCCTCCAGTGTTAAAAGATTTTGTTGATCCTCTGAATTAACCTGTTGCAGTGCTTATGTGATTCTTGTAAGTAAGCCTTTTCCTGGTATCAAGCTGAACTCTCTCTTGCTACAAATTAAGGTAAATATTTCCTGTTCTCTCTGACTGAACTGATCAGTATCTTCTTTGCAATAGTCTCCTGCATTTTAAAAAGTATTTTGTATTTGTTTCAGGTTAATCTCTTCTATATTAAACGAAATTTGTTCAGTCTTTCTTTACAGATAAGGTTCTTTGTACATGCTACAGTGTCTGGACATTGTATTCCAGAACTGATTTGAGAAAATCTCATCAGTTCATCTTAGTAATTCCTGTAAAGTGTATTAAAGAACTTTGTCCTCTACCTATTACTGGAATATCCTCCTTTCTGTTAAAAATCTGTATTTAACAATTAGGATTAAACTTTGGGCACTATCCCACCTGTAACTACGCAACCACCCCAGTATTACCTAGATCATCCAAATGCTACGTAAACAGTGGTTTGACCTCTTGGCTCTTGTGACTCTTAATTTTTGACTGGCATGTTGGAGAAATTGTAAGTGAGCCTATCAAAGTAAGTGCAGAATAGAAACTGAAAGCTTCTTACCCACCTGAACAGTGTGGATTGGGACAGCAGGCTAGTTCACAGTGAGCTTGAATTACTTTATATTACCAAGCTTGCACAAAACCCTTTACAATGGATTAGGAAATTCCTATGAGGAAAAAAACCCCGTATCTGTAATATGGATCCTTATCTGTGTTGACGTATCCAATGAATTTTGAAAGGTAGCAAGACTGTTCATTTGTTTACTCTATAGTCCTTACATTTATCTGACATTAGTTCAGTTTCAGTATTCTTGACTGTGGAGGGAATTGCAGGGAACTTCTCTTTCCTTTTTTTAATTACACTTCATGCGTAATTGGAGTTCAGGCATGTAAATTTTTCTTTTAAGGAAGTCTTCGTGGTTATGCAGAAGATTTGGCTAGAGACAAAATATAATTAATTGCCTAATATGCTGCTGTGTGTGGTTTCTTGCCTTACTCGAGGTACTCAGCTGGTGTGTGCTGCTTGCAAGTTCATTAACACATTTCCTGCCTTGGCAGGAACCTCAGGCACTGGTGATACCCTCGACCTTGCTGTTCTTCCTGGAACGATTTAGAGTTAGGACTTTTGCTCTTTTCCGACATGCTCACATATATCAGCATGTCATGTTTATGGCCTGTGGAGCAGAGCAAGCACTACCAGTGTACTCTGGACTCTTCTGAGCTAATTGCCTTTGAATGATTGTCTGTGATTACATGAGCTCGTAATGTTGTTCATGCATTGCAGGCCTCTGTTCTTTGAGACACCATGAGATTCTGTCTAACCATCATCCATGAATTGTCCCTGCAGGTGTTTTTTTCTGATTTCTGTTTTCTTTATGAGTTATGCCTTTTTTTTCCTAGGGGCACTTCTTTCTTCATCTACTCTGTGTCCATGTCTTGAAAATTTACTTATTAGAAACATTTTTGATATCCTGCTACTTCATGCCAGTGCAAAGAAAAAAAAAATAAACACACAAAAAAAACCAAAACCCACCTAGTAAGAATCTGAAACTTTCATGTTCCTTTAATGTTCTAACTGAAATGAAAATAGTTCACCACATTTTTAAAATGGCAAGATTTTAAGTAATTTTCTTTAACAGAGCAGTGACTTCCTTTATAGATGAACTTGTTTCACTGCTGCTTGAAAATTCTTAGGAACTTGGCATTGTTCCCTTCTTATTCATATTCCTTGAAAACCTTTTTCTCTCCAACTGATGGTGCAGAGCAGTGAAATGCCATCCAGAGGACTGAAGTCCAGAGTCTATTTTAGCTACCAACTTAGACCATAAAAATTAGCATTGTCCTTCTACAGTAAGGCCAGATCTTTAGATTCCAAGTATCAGAAATGGTCATGTGTGTGTGCTGTAGATTTAGACATTTTATGCAGAAGACTCTGCATATTCGTTGTAGGACCTTTAGTTTTCACCTTGTATTGATAGACTTTATTTACACAGCACACTTTTAGTAAGCATATTTTCAAAATTACTTTGGAATTGTAATTGAGTCTAATTGAGTTTCCAAAAAAAAAAAATACAACCAACCCAGAAGTCATTAAATCTGTAGGTCTACATGTATACAGTACTCCTGTCTTACCCACTCTGAAAAGGTAGGTGGGCGTTCTTAATGCTAATACAGTGTCCAGAAGTATAAGCTTATTTAAATTTTGTGGGTTTTTTTCTCTTTCTTGCAATGTCACCCACATTCGTAATGAATACTGATTCTAAGTTTAAAAAGTAACATTAGTATTTGGATTCCTGAACGTCGTATGAACTGCACTTCCTGGTAAGATGTAATGTATGGATCTGTACAAAATACTGTAGCACTGCAGTTCTAGGCTGAAATCAATTTAAACTCAAATCCAGAATAGGCTGTTCTTAGCTATACCTTTGAAATTTATTTTGGTTCAGACTGTGTTTACATTGTTAATATCTGTCTTGAAATGCTTAGCAGACTTTAAAATGCTTCTGTCCTTGCTCGCTCTAACTCATTTGGAAGAGCACTGGGCTTTAGAAGAGAATTTTTTTTGTTTGCTTTTAATTTGGGGGAAAACGCTAAACATATTTTCGTCTATTTTTAATAGAAGCTATAATTATGTCAAAAATACCACAATGAGGAAATATTGAGTATGTATAATGGGTTTTTTAATGTATTTACCATATGGTAAAAATGGAGCCTGAAAAGATTTCTACGAGGATATATTAAATTAGTACAGAAACATGCTAAACTCCTTAAAATGGATAACAGTAAAAGTCCTTTCTATATTTTCCCAAACCATAATGAGTAACTTGGTGAAAAAAATTTTGCTTGCACAAAAGCACTCTTAAGGGAAATCAAGTATGCCAGAACTCTAGAGGATGAGTTCCTCAGTCAGCCTAGTAAGTACAGGCTTCTCAGTCATCATGTAACTTACCTGTTCTTATAACACTTGAAAATCCACAGAGTTAAAACAATCAGAATTATCAGGGCATGTATGGTAAAATGTTCAACTGTAGTGTTTGGATTATTAGAAAATAGCTGGTTTTCTGCTTTTCTGCCCATTAAAGTTACTTTTCAATGGGAAAGAGTTATTCTAGGAGGGAATTAAAATTGGGAGTTAGTTTAAAGGGTTTCACTGTTTTAATTTTGAAATACAGGATTATCATGATACCAAATACGTAAAATCTAAGAAATTAGTAATCAAAACTAATTTGATATGTAAAGAGAATAATAAGTAATGAATAATAAACTATGTTAGAATAAGGAAACTTAATTCTGCTTTCCTAGAATTTTGGACTTGTGAGGTCCAATGAGTTTAAGCTCTTTTAAAATGTGTTACTAAGAGACAAGGCAGTATCCATAACAGCATCACAATCTAGCAAACTTGAAGGAGTTCTTCTAGCATTCAAGACAGACTTAATCTTCAAAATGTACTCATGTCAAGCTGGGCAGGTATTTGATATTAAAAAAAAAAAAAGAAGCAAATGTCTGGAAAAGAAAGAACGTGAATATAAAATGCAGTGAAATTTCTGCTGAAGAACATCTGTGGCAGACAATTGAACCAGAACTTCAGCAAGACAAGAAAAAGAAATTAGTAGAACACTGCAGAGATATCTGTCTCCAAAAAAACTACCGTAAATGTATTAAATTAACAGAACCAGTTTTACATAATTAGTGATAAAATCACAGGTTAAAGGTATTTACAGTGCCCAATTTTAGACTCCTGCAATATGATATAACTTTCTCAACCATGAAACAACAATTTATATGAAGCATCTGAAATAGATTCTTCAAAGCAGTAAATGGTTCAGCAGTATAAGTTTAATTTTCCTGTGTCACCCTTTCCCATTCAGCAATATCTCAGGAGAAATTTCACTCTTTGTTGCCAAGAGAAGGAGCACAGGGAGAATCGCCACATGCACTGGGTGCCAGAACAGTCCTGCCAACTGGCCTGAAGTTAGGACTCAGCCAAACTGCATATATAATTTAATTTCCTGTTACTATAATCCATAGATATGTGGTCATTTTTCTTATAGTGTGTTCTCTAACCTGTTCTAAGCAGTGTGCTGTCTGAGTTTCAGCACAATCAAGAGCACCCTCAGTACTGTCCTGGGGTGCATCAGGCACAGCATCGCCAGCTGGGCAAGGGAAGGGATTGACCCCCTCTGCTCTGTGCAGCGTCACCATGAGTCCTGTGAGCAGGTGTGCCATAATGTAAGAAGGATGGAGAACTGTGGGAGAGCATCCAGAGGAGGGACACAAAGATGATGAAGGGCCTTGAGGGGAAGCCACGGTCTGTTCAGCCTGGAAAAGAGGAGGCTGAGAGGAGACCTCATTGCAGTTACAACTTCCTCATAAGGGAAGGAGGAGGGGCAGACACCGATCTCTTCTCTGTGCTGACTGGTGACAGGGCCGGAGAAAATTGCATGAAACTGTGTCAGAGGAAGTTTAGGTGGGATATTAGGAAAAGATTCTTTACCCAGAGCATGGTTGGGCACTGGAACAGGCTCCCAGGGAAGTGGTCGCAGCACCAAGCCTTTTAGAGTTCGAGAAGTGTTTGGATAATGCTCTCAGGCATGTGGTGTGACTCCTGGGGTGTCCTGTGGAAGGCCAGGAGTTGGAGTTCAATGATCCCTTTAGGATATTCTATGATATTATGACTGTTGGCACCAAAAAGAAAGTGCTCTTTAAATTCTGCTCTCAGTTCTACCCATGAATGAAACATTTTGATGTTGGGGTTTCCTTTCTCATCTGTGTTTTCCCATTGTGGATGTTTTGAACAGATGGCTTCAGTTTTATGAAATGTGTGGCAGTACCTTCCATTAAACTCTGTGAACTAATAATTGTGTGTTTATATTTGGTAAATTGTTTACTGTGTTAGTTTTATCTGTACAAGGCATCGTGTTTCCTTTCTTGAGGAAGTTTTGCCTGCGTCTGAAGCTTAAGATGACTCTTTGCACTGCTATCATTGGCATGCACTTTTTTTTCTAGATTTCCCTTGGTGGGTCTTTATGAATCTCAGTTGTGTTAGTGCCTAAAAGTTTCAAATAAGGATTGGAACTCAGTCTTAGCTTGCATTATAGGAACGTGCATAACAAAATTGATGGCTGTACCTGGTTTTATATGTGCCTACCATAGCAGAATCCTTTAAATGTTTCCCCCATCTTTTTTTTTTTTAATGTATATTGCGAGATGTTGTTCATTCATTTTAGGCAGAGGGTTGAAATCTGTATGGCCCATTAAGTGTAAACTTATGTCTTTTAAACTTATTTTATTAAAATCTTTTTGGTATAGTGTGGAATGGATTTGCACCTTTTCCTTAGAGGTGTACTAAATATGGCTTATAATAATGCACTTTATGTAACTTTCCTGCAAAATGAAAATTATGTTTTTGAAGGAAAAATTTGTCCCATCTTCAAACATGCTCTAACTTTTTCAAATATCTAAGAATAGATTTTGGTGGCTGCTGATCCTCTGAGGGGATCAAAATATCTTCAGGGACAGTGAGAAGCCCCTTTCACTGTAGCAGATGTTTCATCTGTCCTCTGTGTGTGTTCTGGGGCTGGATGGTTGGAGAGCAATTACTTTTTTGGAGATTGCAGGCTTTGCTGTGTAATTATGTTGACATGCCTGTTATTGGCATCTTTAACTCTTCCCCATGTAGAAATTAAGCTTTAGGGCTAAAGGATGGATGTGAAATTTCCAGACTAAGTTTGCTTAGCTGCTGCTGCGAGCAGCAACAACTATGCATTCGTGCCTGACTTCGAGAACATTTCCCTTAGGGACTTCCAAACTTTTAGAAACTTGTTCAACCTATGATACAGTACTTCTAATTGGGCTGCCATAAGCTGAAAAATTCCAGGCATTTCTGTGCATGGATGTAAATCAGCTGTACAGTACAGCTGCAGTAAGACCAGCAGAGGAGGAAAAGCCACATGCATTTATTTCTGTCCAGGAAATCCCAGACAAGGATGGTAGCCCAGCATAGTCACGCAACATCTCCTTTCCAAAGTAGAAATTGATCCTTCTCAGAATCCCATTCATCTCCCTGATCCGGGATGCCCATGCCAATATCCTAAGCCCCATGCTTTCCTACCTCTGGCTTCTCCAAATTTGGACCCTGTTCAAATGTGCTCTGTCACACATGTCACTCTAACCTTATGTTCCCTCCCTTCCTGCTGCAGGTCCTGCTCTCTCTAAAGCAAAACGCAATCCTGCACTCTTCCTTTCCTTTCCCTTCCCACTCCCGTCTAATTGATGCCTGCCCGGCACACATCTGCTCTGCTCTCCTATGCTGCTCCTCCCTACTGATGTGCAAACAAGGTCCCAGCACCATTCCTGCCCTCACTGGTGGCACAGCCCTATGCCCTATAGCACTGCCCATATCCCATGACAGAGCCTCCTCCTGTCTGCCGACTCGGAAGTGTGGATCCCAGGCAGGCTGGTTTAGCCTGGCTGGGTGTCTGCAGGCACCTGGGGCTTGGCGCAGCTTCTCAGAGCAGGAAGTTTTGGTTGGCCAAACAATGATCCTTATCCTGCTACTCCTGTAGAAGGCTGAGCCCGGGAGGCACTGCACTGGCTCCGTGCCCTTACTGTAGGCATGTGACAGGTGGTGCAAGCACCGGGCACCAGGCACTGGATTGATGAGATCCTAAAATCACATTGTGGTAGATTTTGGTGTTTGGCTCTAGCTGGGAAAGGACTGTGCTAAGCCGTTGTTATTTCACCTGCTAAATTGTTTAAATTGTGGGAAAATATGTTTCTTTCTCTTTTTCCTGGTAGAAAGTGGGGAAAAAACAGTGGATTTGCTGTATACACTCCACTACCTTTTTTTATTCTTGCAACTTTTGTTTCCCTGTGTTTTACAAACAATTTTAGTCAAATACGTATCACAAGACATCACTGTCACCATGTCTTGCTCATCGCCTAAAGTGATCCATGAAATGATTCCTGTTCAAGGAAAGAGAATTCTAAAAAAAAAAAAATTTAATTGGACATTTGAAATATACCATGGAAACTGGTGCCAGGTGTTTACCTGGAATGAGATTAATTTTGGCAGGTGGGGAAACCCTCAGCAAGCTGATTTGTTGAAGTGTGGGTTTGAAGATTGCCAGGTCTGCTCTAACAGTGACAAGAAGCAAACTTTGTTTCTTCATCTTTAAAAAAAAGTCAAAAAGATAAGAGCGCTCAGATGTTTTCTGCCAATAGAATATAATTAAATAAAGGAAATAGTGGAACAAAAATTTTACATGGCAAATTTTTACATGTTCTTGGTGTGCTCTGCAGCCTGTCACATTCTCATAGAAGTGTGAGTGGTATTTTTTGCTTTATCTTCTACCACTTCCTGATATTTTCTTTTCCTGTCCCTCAAATAGCATTCAGGCCTTTCATATCAGACACATATTTAATATAATTTCTTAAATGAGAAATACATTTTTTCACTAAAGAAAATTATTTTCAAAAGTGTTTTAAAGCTCCCAGGGTCTTGGATCAAATACTCATTCAAGTCTAAAAACAGCCCTAAAATATAGTTCAAACTCCATATTTAAATTTAAAAATACTAAATTGAGTAACTTCTTTTTATAGAAGATACGATACCTAGAGCTTAAGTTAAACTTTGCCTTCTTTATTGCATTGAGAGCTGCCCTTACCTGACCGTGGTCTAACCGTATTAATATATTAAGCCAAATCTAAAAATACTGAGAAGAGAAGGTAGTTTGGTATACCTTATGCTTTATGTGACTTGTTATATTTATTAACTATATATATAGTTTCTAAATAGGTAGAAAAATGTGGAAAGCAAAGCTTAAGCAGACCTAAATCCCTTGGAGATGGGATTCCAGTGAGAAAAAGATACCCTTCAAATCTCTGTCCATAAAGGTAAATATTCATTAAATATGCAGAAGTGAGACATAGTTTACCCATATGTCTGCTCTCTCAAGTTTCGTGAGACTCTTTGAGCCTGGATTTCCAATGTTGGCACATAAGCTAGCAGAACTGATGTTCTTGTATGTTTAGGCTTGGTTCCTCCTTGCCTGGGAAGCAGAGGAGTTATTAATAGCTATTACTACTAAAATGATTTGTGATTTCAGGCTATATCAAATGTGTGACTGTCTTCCTGCTGCACTGCATGGGGGACCAAATTATAGGCAGGACTCAGAATGTGCTGCTACAGAGGTTGCCAGATGTTTGTTATTTGCCAAATTTTAAACAATTACAAAATTTCCACCATATCTTCAGAGCACAGCTTCCTTCCGTGCCCCCTCAGCCAACTTTCCCTCTCCCCTCCCCTTCCCTTGGCTTTGCTTGTAGCTGTGAGTGCTCGTTGTTCCTGTGGATCACAGGCACTGGTTTCTGCTGACTATGGACATTTATTTATGTTAAGGCATTTTGCACTGTTAGGTCTACAAATGCAAGCCAGTGAACGGTGGTTTTTTAAAAAGAAATTTAACTAAAGCCTCTGGAGAGGGGGAGAAATAATTTAGACCTTGAGTATGAGTGAAATGTATGTGTAACAGCTGAATACAAAGTTCATAGTTCTTGATAATGAATTTACATACATTTCAAATCTGGGTTCTTATGAGATGTGTGTTAAGTTCAGCTGTGCTTTTCTCAGAAATTTGTAAAACAATTTCAGATCACTGTGGTTCTGGTGATACACGACACAAAAGAAGTGGAGATCACACTGTGTAAGGTGCATGACCTTACATGAGGTTTTAAATGCATTAACATTTCTTCATGAATGAAATGATTTAGTGTTTAATTAGAGCTAATATCCAGGCAAGAGGCTTCTAGTATGTGGTGTTACAGAGCCAGGAGGTGGTTGCATAGTACAAGAATTAACAATTACCAATTTTGTAAGCAAATTTACAATATTTTAATAATAGAGCAAGTGTTTAGATGCTATCTCTAAATTCAGAACCTACCAAACAGGTATTCAGCTATACTATTTTTATCCAAGTGTCACTGTTTCTCAAATCAAACATCCATCCAAATACAAACTTACAAAGGGATCTAGAGATGAGAATAGACTCCAGTTGTCCAAAACAATATTCAAATGTTTGAAATAAGATAAGCTATTTTTGTCTATCCGCAGCCCTTCTCTTGTCCACATGTTTGCTCATATTATTTGACCAGGAACTTGCTTTGTAGCCTTTTCCATGCTGCTGTCCTTGTATTGTATGGATGCAGTTCCACACAGCTTCTGTGAAGGTGAAGCAGGACTGAGAGAAAAGTCTTCACCTTTGCCCTGAATCACGCTGAAAGCAGTGGCTTTGCTCACTGAAAGGAGTTAGATGACCTACGGAAAAGTTGATACGCCAGCCTTTAATTACGATCTTAGATCTTCCTGTCCATGCTGAGGACCAAAATAAGATTGTTCTGCATCCTCTTTGTTTTTATAATACGTACTTGTTGCTGCTTTGTTTAGCAGAGTTTGTAGTTATTACTTGAGTATAGTTCTTGTAATTTAATAGTCATCCGTGATACCCAAAGGCTGTTTTTTCTGGGACAACAAATTAAACATTTCCTAGGAAAAGTGGAAGAGCATGCACAAATTGCAAGTTACTGTATTGTATTAAATTTTCTAGGTGTGCAGTTATCAGTTACGTTGTTCTGGTTTTGTTAGCCATGAACTTTAGAGATTTTCAGAAGCTTAGCTTTTGTTAAGACCTGAAAGCACCTTGTGGGGAAATACTGGTATCTCATTACACTTTGCATTGACTGGTTTAGACGTTTTTGTTCCTATTCTAGCACCTTTGACTGTCAAATAAATTGGATTATTCCAGTACATTTCCCTCCCATTAAACCTTTGTATTTCTTCTAAAGTATTGTACACTCTCAATTAAGATTTTGGTTTTTTATTGTTCAAGATTTAGATGTTATACGTATCTTCTTTGGAAGGTACTTCTATGACTTCTAGCATCTGTTTTGAAACAAGCTTTGAAGCACATATGAGAAATACCTCACTGTTAGCTATATGGTTTCATAACATAGATGTCCTAAACATTTACTCTGAAACAAAAGTAGACATTATCAACACTATCTGAAAAATAACTACTAGACAACTTGCAGTGTGGCCAGAATCCTGAGACTTCAATGTAAGAAATCCTTTGGCTTACAGGAGTTGGGCTTGCTTGCAGCTGACTGTCAGTGTCTCCTCTGTGACCAAGTACCGTACTTCAAGACATTCCATGAAACTTTTTCCTAGAGCTTGACTGTTGGCTGTGTGTTTGGGCAACAGGAAATCCTCTTCTCAAAGATGCCTCTGAAATGCTCTGGAGACAGTGAGGCAGCAGTGGAAGCTAACTTTTGGAATGGTGAATCTACTTTGATCTTCTCAAGAACTATTTCGGTTGACATGCATGGCAACTATCAGTTGACATGCAGTTGTTCTTTTCCTTCAAACACATGGGTGTGTGAGAGCAGTGCTTTCTTAGGTAGAAAAACTCTAAAAGAAACAAACAAAATCTGATTTTTTGTCTTCCTCTCTTTTGCCCACTCTTTGGCAGCTATAATACAAAAACAGAAAACCAAAACAGATAGAAAGACAAAGTATCTGGGGATCTTAAATAGATACATTTTTCTGAAGCTATATTAACTAACTGCACACATTATTTGGGGGGGGGTTATGAGTGTTTATATGTTTTGCCTTTCTCTTGGAAGCTAACCAAGAGCTTGAAGCTTTTTCACACTTCCAGTGCGGTGAAATCAGCAAGCGTGTAGTTCCTTGGTGACTTCCTAAACAATACTTTTTTGTGTGTTGATTTTAATGTAAATTTTTCATTTTTCAACCTTCATAATGCACATTGGAGCCTTGTTGCTGAGATGGAGGTTTTTGTGTTAGACCCCTTCACTTTTTAAGTGAGTCTACACTAGGCATGGCACAAATGCCCGTGGGACTTAGTTTTAGCTCACAGACCCCTGAGTTACTCAGTGATTGTGGCTTTAGAGATGCAGTGTGACATGTAGATGGCAGAGCACCAATAGCTGTGCACAAATGAGAAATTCTTAATCTAACAGTTCCTCTAGTTTGGGTGTATAGAAAGGTTAAAATAACATGCACATTGGGATTATTATTAATCCAGAGACTGTAAACGTGGTCTCTTAGTAACCTGATGGTAGTAGGGAAGAAGCTCGGAGTAGAGCCACTTCAAAAATACACTGGTTGCCCCAGTTGAACTCATGTTGACATTTAAATAGGGTGTCATGTTCCACAACAGATGAGAAACAATGCTTGGCAAGAAGACCATTTCAAGAAGTGTACAGGAAAATGGGTCTACTTTCTCTTTTCCCAGTGGTGGATGAGCTATTTTGGTGCTGGAAACTGTTCCTGTATAAAGTGTATGGGAAAGAAATAACAAAAGTACACTGAACCTGGAGAAGGAAAAAAAACTGTTTCACAGAGGGTAGCACAGAACAACCTTAAGCCTGTACTTTCACCTGGGGAAACTAAAACCTGGCCGTGTGGCGAAAAGCAGTTTTGCAGAAGAGTAGTAACTAAAATCTTAAAAAGACTGGACTTCAGGAAAGATCTCACTTGAAGGAAGTAGGAACAGTAAAAGTAGTGCTGGACTAACTTTTGCTTCTGCAGGAGTGCTGGTGGTATTCCACAGCCAATTCCTTGGCAGTAGTAGAAATAGCAGGGATTAATTGTTAACTGGTTTGCTATTTGTCTGATTTTAACACACTGCTACCAGAGCAATGAAGTATATTTTGAATAATATAGTAAAGCAAATATTTGTAATATTTTTACTGTTAGCCTAGGTGTGTAGATTGTAACTATTCTATTACCTGCATGTGGGACACAATACTTTAAAACTATATAATTAGCCAATCACTTTAAGTAATAGTTTCTTCAAAGCTGCTTCTTTGTTTCGATTGCCTTAGATACTCAGTCGAAAGACTGGTAATTTAAAACTTGTTTTTCAAAAGATACTATTTTCCCCTTGTTTTCTAAATAGATCAGTAGTAAGAGTAAATCTTGGCACACTGTGGTCAGTAGAAGTTTTTCTTTGTCTTGGGCTATGGATCCTATTTTATCTAAGCATAAGATAAAGCAAAGCAAGCTATGGGAAAGACTGGCTGGAGAATCCATTTTCTAACTTTTCTTGACAGGAATACTTAGCCTCCTTGATCTTGCATCTTGTGATCTAAGAAAGCAGGATCATTAGTCAGGAAAAGCTTTCCTGAGAGTTAGAAGAGTAAGAATTCCATCTTCAGTGGTTTAGAATTCTTTTTCTGTGTAAATGTATGATGTAGTAGCTCATTCCTTTCTGTTTTACACTTCACAACTTCCTTCCAGGAAGCTGATGTTCAGGTGATGAGTCCATACCGTGGTAGAGCATCTGTTGTAACTCTGTGTGGTGGGTATGGCATTCCTCTCTTTCAGGAGGAATTAGTTAGAGCTTGTCACAGAAGTAGGAGTATCCCAGCTGCCTGAGTTCTGCTCGGTAATCATACTGGGATGCTTTTAACAAGATTTAATAAACTTTGACAGGAGCAGGTAGAGGATAAATTGGCGAGACATCCAAGAGCAGGGCTGTAAGATTGTGAGAACCTGCCGTTTAGTTGGCCTGTGGTAAGAGGCACCTTTTTCATACTGATGCCTTTAAAAGCTGCCTGATTTGAGGTTATTTTCACTGTCAATGAGTTTGGAGGTTTTTGCAGGTTTTCTGCGCATCCCCTGTACATACTGAGTGTTGCTTCAAGTGTTGACAAGCATATTGATTTAATTTCGAATTCTTACCCTTAATTTTTTTAAATAGTTTGTATCCTCTGAAAAACAAAAAAACCCCTCAGTTTGAAAATGTATTTTTAATATTTTCTCAGCCCTGCATAAGGGGTAATATTAGGATAAAAAGGGGGAGATTATGCAAAAGAAGTTCAGTAACTTGAAATCCCAGTGTTGTGAGAGTTTGCTGGGTTTGTTTTGAAAGCCAGTCCAATCAAATTAAAAGCAGACAAAACTAAATTTGGTTCAAAGTTGGCTCACCTCAGGTTTCAGCAGGAGATGTGAAAGCCAAGTTTAAATTGGGACAGGAAGGGAGGGAATGTGGTCAATAGCCTTAAAGTTGAGCATTTTAAATAGGAAATCTGTTTATGCCTCCAATAGCACTTGCTGTTCTGACTTGTTTAGAAAAGCTTAAACAATTCAGAACAGTGGAGTTGCTTGAGGCTTTTCTGGCTGGGATTGAACTAAACTTTGTCAGAAATTTAAGCTCATCTCCAGGCTTTGATTCATCCAGTTAAGTGGTGTAAGTGATTCCAGTTTTTACTCAAGGCACCATCTTGGCATTACCTTCCTCTTTTTCCAGTAATGAGCAAACATCAATATTTCCTAGTCTTAAGAATACATTGTATAACTTATTCCATGTGCTTTTCTACGAGTAGGTCTGATTTTATCATAAGTATTAAAATACTGTTTCAAGGCAGTATTAATGAGTGTAATATGGGATCACAAAAAATTTTGGAGGGTAATATTGATATTGCTCACTGCTGAAATGTGGCAGGATTAGTGTGGCTTATTTTTGATAGGAGAAACAGAAGAAAAAGTGCTTACTCAGAGAGGTGAAAACTAAGGAGAATATAATTGCTAGATTTTGCTGGGATAAACAACCTCTCCCTCCCAAAACCTGCACAGAATTTTCTATAGGCAAGGCCTTTGCATTATTTTTTTTACTTCTTTTCATTCTTTAGCTTAACCTCCTTCTCCTCCCCTCATTCTTACATGTCTTCTCCCCCTGCCTCCACACCAAAATGCCAAGGTTTTCAACAGGGCAGTTCTCACAGCACTCTGCTGAACCATTGAAACACTAGTGACAAAGCATCATCTTTGCTGGTTCAGTAATGCTCCTAGCTGGATAGTTCACTGATTTATGTAATGCATCGAATTTCTATATGTACAATTTATATAATTTGTGCAATACATTGTATTTATGTATTTCAGGCAAATAGTGGGGACAGGGATTCTATTCAAATTACTGTATTAGAAATTCACAGACTGCTCATGTGGAAGAAAATAACCACATCCTTTACTCAAATAGCAAAACTCTAAATCTGCAACAAACAAATTTGGCAGAAAGAATACATGCATATGCAGTTGGAATTGATACATCCTTAATTTAGTTCATATCAAGTTGTTATTCATACATTTACTACATGTGATGTTCTCAATCCAAATCAGATCTTGCATCTTTGGGGTTACGTTGCAAATTACTGGTTAGAATATTTTAGATATCTGTAACACAGATAGACAGATCTCAAGACTCAGCACCTCTTTCTGATCTGACAGCTGTAATGGGAAGATGTGCTACATGTTAGGAGTCATAGCCCAGAATTCACAGTCCAGATGTGGAGCATTCAGAGGATTTGTGAAGATAGTTCATGGTTTTCTAGAGTGGTGCGTTTTATAAAATTCACTGAGAAACATGTGAGACACATACACATGCCACATTTGCTCTGTCCCTAATAAGTGTCAGCAGCAGTTTGGACAGTTTTGTGGGAACACTGCAGCCACCCTCCAGCCCTATTGAATGCTGTAGGGAACAACTGGAATATGTTAGTAGAGCTAGAATTGTAATGTGATGCAGAAGATCATGCATATGTTATGAGAAAGATGTGATTTCATAAATCTGTCAGCTGTGAAGGGGAGATGATCATGGTTTGTAGGCTTAATGAGACGTTTGTGAACAGTTATTGTTAGGGGCATAAGAGTGCAGAAACTGTGGAATTTGTCAGGTATTTCATTCTACAGGGAAGAACTTGGTACATATTGACAGCACTTAGACTTGTACTCCCCGAGTACCAGGACTCTAGCACCAGGATTTTCTTTGGATTTGCCCTAGATCATGAAACATGTTGGTAAGGGAAAAAGTTAAAACTACATATTTTCTAAAGAATAGCCAAATTCCTTATATTTCTTCTCCCCACCACAGCCACCAGCTCTGCTCTCTTTCCTGGTTTTACCAGTTATAATGGCACTCACATTTGAAGAGCAGGGGAGGTGATCTTAAACTTAAAAGGAAACTTAAAGGAAGGGGTTACTCCAATCTTGAATTCAAGGGAAGGGAATATGGAGCTGACAAGCATTCCTCCCACTAATATTCCTCTTCTGTCAAATACCTATATTATTTTCTTTGTCATCTGGATTCTCTGCATCTGGATAAGGATCTTCTCTCTTCTTTCTTCTTTCCACCTGCACTAAATTTTGCTGCTACTGAGCAGCACCCTTTTTACTCCCATCATTTTTCACTACAGCTTCAATCCCCTTTTTTTATTAGCTCTTTTCTTCACTCTTTAATTTTCCTGACCCTGCAATCATGCGTTCATGTATGCAGTTTCTCCTTTTAAAAGTACTTTGAGTCTTAAGAATTCTGCTAACATTTCTTCAAAACAAAAGCATACAATTGCCAATTTTAGCATTTTTCTTACCATTTTTCAATTTTCTGCCAGTCATGTTATGTAAACTGATACTGTTGGAGCACAGTTTAAATTCAGTGCCTAGCCTAAATTCAGTTCCATCCTCTCTGCTCAAGTGAAAGCTAACCAGCTAGAAATTAATTTGGATATATAATTTTTTCAGATACACTGTCTTTTAAGCATAAAACATGTGCCTGGGCTAACATTTGGACTTGAAATCTTGTCTTCCCGTTGCTTTTTTGATTGTACAGTGAATGCTGTACTCTTAAATCGAGGGGAATGTGGTGAGACAGAGAACGTTTTCAGAGTCTAAGCCATGGTTTGAACAGTCACCTTCATATTGCAGGAAAAGAACAGCAACATTTAGAAAAGTTAATTTGGTGAGGGCAAACAAAAATTTAGCTATATCTCAGATTTACATGTATTTAATTACAAACTCTCATGTTAAGAACATTAATGTTAGCTGTTTCCTCTCCTGCCCCTTGCCTCAGTCTCCATCAATGTGCCAAACTTCAGAGCAATCCAAAACAGTCCATATATTTTGCTTTGTTTTCTGTCTGTTGAAGTACCCTTTTAGATAGAAGAACATTATCTGTTTACATATCACTGTGGAAATTTGACTTTGTGGAGACAGTGAGGAGGCATTTTCATTTTGGGAGGTTGGCAGCTGCCAAGTGTATTAGAAACATTCTTACTTCTAACCAAGAACAATCTCCAAAGTTTCTCTTTGTGCAACACACTTAATGATGCTTTGTTTCTGGTTAAGCAATAAACACAGATAGATTCCAGCTTGGATGTGCTGGTCTGCTCCTCTGGAAGAGGTAAGGGCTCATCTTGGCAGCACATTTTCTGCAAAGGGAAATAGTGTCTCGCTCATTTTCTAGAATTCTTTGAATGTGTTTGGGGAATAGCGAAGCAAAGACAATCAGAAGACAATTTTCTTCCTGTTTCAAAGGCCTTTCACAAATTTTATTTGGGGTGTCAGCTAAGTACTGAAACAGTCACAGGGAGACTGGCAGAGTATTCTCATGATAATTGTGTTTTCTGTTTATCTGTTTTAACAATGGATTTATAGGAAAGTTTTATGTCTTTATATATCTGTCAGTAGGCAAAGGAGATATTTTGGCTACACAAATCAAGAAAAGGCTGAGGAGCTTGGAAAGGGACCAAGCTAGGGGAATCAGCTGGAATATTTCTGCATTGTTGTCATTGGAAAGCCTATATTTTTGGCACAGTTACAGAAAATAAGGACTTCTCTTTTTTTTACTTTTGAGACATGTAGTGGTATACTTGCACTTCTTTTTGGTTTGGTTTTTTTTTTTAAAGTACCAGATTTTCTCTTTTGAGTGTCCAAAAGCAGTTCAAATACCTGTAATCCCGTATTAAACTCTTATTTCGAGAAGTCCATTTGCTTTTTACAGCTCTTCACAGGTTTGCTTTGGCTGGATCTCAGGCTTGTTTATCTATGCCGATCATCACTTGAACAATTTTAGCTTTGATTTATGTGGTAATTGGCATTTCAGCTACTCTCTCACAACAGTGTTCCCACTTCGGCTTGTTCAGCATCTCACTTGTTGCACATCTTCCCCAATTAATACAGTTCTGAGGTCTGGCCAGGTGCATATTTCTTCAGTCTCTGTTCTTCTCGATGTGTTGTATTAAACCTCTTTCCATCCCACTGTTATCTACTTACCTACCAAAGCTTTTTTGGAATTAAAATTTTGCCTTAAATGCATGTTAACACTTGCCTTCATACCTGTGCTTTTGAGTAACATGCAAGCTAGAGCTGAAACAAAGAATCAGTAAATATGTTAGAGATGCCTCTTAAAATGTCGGTAATCTAAAATTCAATACATAGGCATCCATAGATTGAGAAAGTTTGGAGCCTTTCTTTCATGTCAGTACTAGAGATTGTAGAGATGGTATTTGTAGAGACTATTTTGGGAGAGGGGATCAAAAGAATGTTGAAATAAAATATTAAATGGCATCAGGAGGCATCTAGGAAAAATTCTGCCACCTCCAGCCTCAATGGTTGTCACATATTCTTCAGAGATTGAGAAAAAATCTGGTGGCTGGTGAATGGTTTCATTTTTTTTAAATTATGAAACATTGATTGATTGCAATGTTGGTTGTCTTCTTATGACCTAATTTACCTTTCATCTTTTCTAATTCAGATCTTAGTCAGAATCGCATAATTTACTAAGTACTGCAAATAGGGATCCAAAATAAATTTTTAGGTGGGCTAGCTATGTCTTAAAAAGAGATGGGAAAGAGACATGCACTTCATCAGGAACAGGGCAAGAGGACACAGCCTCAAGCTGTGCCAGGAGAAGTCCAGGCTGGACATGAGGAACAATTATTTTTCACAGAAAGGATGATCAGGCATTGGGATGGGCTGCCCAGGAAGGTGTGGAGTCACCAACCCTGGAAATGTTCCAAGAAAAAACTGGATGTGGCACTTAGCCCTGTGGTCTAGTTGACGACGTGGTGATTGGTCAGGGATTGGTCTTGATGATCTTAGGGGTCTTGGTTCCAACCTTAATGATTCCATGACTCTACGATCTGTGTATTAATAAGTCCATGTTTACATTAACTTGTCTTCCTCAGGTCTGCTTGAGATTCTTCATATGTTGCCTGAAGTCGCCTCTGACCCATCAGTTCTTTCCCCTGTAATCTCATGCTTTTTAATCTCATGCCCTTTTGTTTGAAAGGAAGTCACCAGGAGCAGTGGATCATAACCTGTTTTTTAGCTGAATGTTGGTTGAGAAAATTGCCATCTTTGTGCATTTGGGGCATTTGGGCTTTTTTAGTCACAGAAGAACACTTTGCAGAGGACCTGACTAAATTCAAAACAATTAAATGAACCATATTTATGTTCTTAAAGGGAAGTCTGTACCTACCTGTCAGCTCTGAGTTTGCCAAATCATTGTCATCATTGGACACTCAGGTGACACTGGAGAGAAAGGATAAACCCTCAGAGGTGCAGCATGTTGGTAGGAACATTGATGACAGATATGCTGTGCAGATTTGTGAGAGGTGGATGCATTGATGTCAGGACAATGGACAACATTAATGGCACCTTAGAGCAATGTTTTGTTGCTCTTCAGTTCTTTCCATGGTATTCAGCTTTACTATTGTAAGTGAAGAAGTTATTTTTAAGCAGGGGAAAATTGAACAAGAAACAAAAACACTGCACGCAACTTGAGATCCCAGTTTTTTTTAATGTGATCTACAGCTTGAAGCCCCTTTCATGTGTTCCTCAGAAACCACACTGCTGTGAATGGTGATGCTTATCTTCCAGCTGGAGCAGGCCACATGTCCTGAAGTGTCTGTGGAAGAGTCTTGGACATTAATCCTTCCCCATCAAAAGACCAGGTCCGTGTCTTCTGTGGCCAAAATGCAGGCTCTTGCATCTCATACTAGATATGCTTTTGGTCCTGTGAAGGAAATGTGTAACAGCTTGTTGTCCTCTAACCAAAGCATGCCAAACATATGGGGGAGGAATATTTTTGGACCTGTAAGATGTATGGTAGTGGAGTCATTTTGGAGGAAGAAGGGAAAGAACTGCACAGAAGGAGTGATTGGAACAAGTCCTTCCTGGTTCACTCCTGGCTCCCCTATAGGGGAGGAGAGGGGAGGGCTTCAAGGCTGGTGCCATCTGATGTCTTGAACTAGGCTTTTAGAGGAGATATTCCTTTGATGTGCTTTGCCTCGAATTCAGTAACCATACTCATACCAGTATGGCTTCACTGGAACTTTTGTTTTAGGACAGTTTTAAAGGTGCCTGATGTTGCTCTGGTCTGAAGGCCCCTGTTAATTTTTATCATAAGTAATGCTTTAAAAGAATGATTGAGACATTTTGTGTTATGAATCTGTAACAAAATAGTTGATGCCATTTTGGCAGAAGCCTTTTGTGCACTAATTCGGGGGAATCTGTCATCTTCTTTCTACTGTTCTGGGGCTTGAAACTGTAAAGAATGACACAGCTAGTGATCTGCAATAAAATTCAGGTTGGTCTTTCCTTCTTTGGAGAAATTATTTATAAATGTCCTTGTTGCCAGGCACTTCATAACTATATAAGTGGGAGAACCTCTTAGTGATATACCTTAATAGCAGAATTAATGATGTTTGAACTTAAGTCTGTTTGTTGAGACTTCATTAGCTTTTCAGCTGAGAAAGCAAGTGGGGGAAAATGCACTCCAAACACATGAGCTGTGCACTGGGGCACACCTGGAGACAAGCAGCCAGCTAAGGCCCTCGTAGCACTGCTTTCTCACTATTAAACTGCTGTTGTTTCTTTCATGGATTACATCTCTTGTGGGTTCCTTTCACCTTTTAGTTTATGTCTGTGCTGGGTATCTTTTGTTGTTTTAAATTCTACATGTGTGTGATTACCATCAGAAAAGTGTTTATGTGTGTGTGTATGTATGTATGTGTATGTACACCTCTTTTTTTTCAGGTTTCTGTAATGTGTTTTCATGACAGAGCATCAAACACATGAGCTATTTTTACACAGTGATGAGTCCTTAGATAATCCTGTTTAGGTTTTGCTTTGATTTTGGTTTCAAACTGTCTGAAATGGGACTGCTTGGAGGCCTGCTAACCACTACACTGTGTTGATGAAGGGTAGTCCCTATATTAAACTTCTTAATGTCCTGCAGCACACTTTTTCAGTTTTTTAGAACAAGAGGATCTTCTTATAATCATAAGCATGGAATTCAGTGCTGTGTATTACAGTACTGTATTTTATTTTATTTTATTTTATTTGCAGAAGAGCCCCTTTTTAATGAGAGTGAATTCCTAGTGCTAAGAGGCAAAAATCATGTTTTACTGTTTTTACTACTTGGCATGTCCTCAGACAATTTGTTTGTTGTGCTGGATCATCATGGGGTCTGTTAGATCATCTAATTGAAAAAAGGAGAGTTTGAAGTCCTGGACCATCTCCAGAAGTTGTTTGTTCCACAGCCAAGTCCCTCCTATGCTCGAACTCTGAGGTCATCTCCATAAGTCATGTTTATTATGTTTAATTTATTTCCCTGTTACACACTTGGAATCTAAAAATTTGTAATGAAATACACAACATAAAGAGCATTTTAAAAAAAACAATGTAAACATGTCTCTAAGGTTGGTCACCTGCCCTTCAGCCTTAGGTTGAAGGTTACTCATTCGGTACTTCAACAGAAACGCACTGATTATCATTGCTTCTGAGATACAGATAACGTACTGAACAATGGACAACGTTTTTTAAATGGATATATATTTGTGGGGAAAAAAATCAACATTTGCTTTTCATGTTTTCACATCTGATTTTTCAGGAGCAACATGCTCTGTCTGTTAACATCAGGCCTGCACAGTATATATACCTTTGTTTCTGTTCACAATGTCCCAAGTTCTTCGCTCATCAGCTTTAATCAAGTTTTTCTTGAAAAAGATATTTGAGGGTGGGGTGTGTCTGGGTTTTTTTTTGTTCAAGATCATTCAAAACCTAATCTGCCGCTTAAAAGATGCACTGAGAAATGGGGTGGGACTTCAGAATTTTATATACTGATCTGTGAGCAGGAGTTTTTCAGGAAACAGGAGTCTTACTGCTCCTTTTGAGAGAGATTTTTATGCCCCATAAATCAGGAAGGCGAGTTTCAAAGGGCTAGTTCCTATCTTTATGTAATTACATATTCAGTCCAATTTTCTGAAATGTGTATCATCTGTATCAAAAGGGAAAAGAGACTGCTGCTGACAGCTCCTATAAGCATGAAATTTGGAGGAAGGGGGTTTTACAGTTTATATATTTATTTTTATGATGGTTATGAATTCTCACACAACTTTGTGAAATCACCTATATGATTTCCTGCAAAACTGATGCTGCTGGCATTGATTGTTGCAGTGGATGGCAGGTATTGAAGAGGCCCCAAATAAGAGAGTACAGAGCAAAGGGGTCGTTTGGGGGGGGGGGGGGGGGGGGGGCAGGCGGAAGAGAGAACTTTACCAAAAAAGGCATCTATAAGAATTAGAGAATGTAATCTTTCATAAAATGATAGGTTAGTCCTGAGAAAAAGATTTCTGAAGTAAGGCAGTCTTTATAGGCCTTGGATCCTATGGCAGTTTCAGGTACATTCATCAGACTTCACAGAAACTCAGCCAGTAAAGGTGACTGCCCTGTCCACAATTGGATGGTGGGGAGTCCATGAAAAAATTGATGGATTGATTGTAACACTAACTTTAAATTGAGAGGTAACTTCATACCAAGAGACAGAAAATTTTTGTGTGTGCACATACAAAGCAATAACATACCTATTACGTGAGGCTTTTAATTACATAATTATACATGGAGAAGAGGGAAGCTCTTATATGCTGCTTGCTTTTCATTTTTATTTTAAGGGAAATTCAGGCTTACCTCAGTGTGTTGACAGGTAAATGCTAATTTTCATATGTATTGGCATCAGTACACATAAGGCATTTTATTCAAATTGTACTAGCTTGCAGTTGTGGTAGAATTTAGAGGGGGAGGAATTTAAAAGCCCAGAAAAATAATGCAAAGAATAATGTATTGTCACAATCCCTGTAGTGAATAGATAGAGAGTTGTTTACAGTGGAAGCATTTTTCTTTTTTTGTGGAACATCGCTGAAGTTGGAGTTCTTTTCATGAGATGTTGCAGATATGAATTGCTTGCCCATATGGATTTTCTCATTGCTTGAGGTCATTGGATGGCTTATGGACCAAACTGAACAGCACTGTATTGAAAGAACTATTCCTTTTAGGTGAAGAAGAAAAATCCACTTAAGAAAAAAAGTGGATTCATTAATACCACAAAAAATGATGAATCATCAGCAGAGTTGTTAAACTGCATGCAAAAGCTCTGTCACTTGCTGGTGACCAGCAAGTTTGACTGGTCACCAGCTCTGCACCTTTACTTTCCAAGTTATTAACACATCACTGAGAATTTTGGCTTGCTGCCATGCAATGCAGTTGCTCAGGTGTATTTCCTGCTAATAACCTTTACTTCCATTTCACAGTGATTTCTGGGCACTGATTATTAGATATCTAGATGAACTCATTGAATCCATTTATAGTCTGTGAAGAGAAATAGGCATTTCAAGGGAGGGATTGATCAGTTAATCTAATTTTTTTTTTGTAATTAGATTTTAAACATCTGTGTTAGAATTATTTTAGTTGTGGCATTGCACCCCACATTTGACTTACTGTAAGATTTGATCCTTATTGCTGAAGTCGCTTAAAATTGTTACTGATGATAGAGTTTTGCATAATGTGCACCGTTTTAACTCTTAGTGGATGTAACATCATGTCTTTACCGTGCATGATTATAGCAGATTTTCTGTGTGGCCCACAGCAGAGGTTTCTCTGCTTATCATTGGTATGTTAATATGTTATATTAATATGTTAAAATGTTCAAGTGAACAGATTCCAAGCATAAACTTGGAATATGCAACAAAAATATTTAAATCTGGGGTCAGGATTTTTATGTGCCAGGTAAATAAAAAATTGTAAATTAAAAAAAAAAAAAAATAGTGTACATTTGTAATAGAGAAAGCTGTAAAATTTTTTTTCATCATTTTCATTTTGTATATGGATAATATAGGATTGGTTTGTTTAGTTTATAATTAATCCAAGTACTTCCAGAGTATTTCTCAGTATAAAGAATGACTTTGTAAGTTGCCATCACAATTTCAATAACTAACAGTTGGAACAATCATCTGCTAAGACTTAGTTCTAAAATCTGATAGTATAATTTTTAAAAAAATCCCTTAATAGGTATGTAGTGTTTGTATTTTTATGTCTGTTGATACTTTGAGTTTTTGAAGTGCAGTCTATCCATTCAGTATTTTCCAGAAAGGCACAGGAAAGAATCATGGAATGATTTAGGTTGGAAGTGACCTTAAAGACCATCTAGTTCCAACCCCCATGCCAGGGGGAGGGACACCTTCCACTAGACCAGGTTGCTCATGGCCCCATACCCATTCAACAAGTTCACAGCAGCAACATGCCATGAATTGTACATTGTATACTAACACTAATTCAGGATTCCATAGGCAATTGAAATTACCAAGAAAAACAGAATTTGGCAGTACTGGAAGTATTTTGCCACAGCACCAGTTTTTTGTTAATCATTGGCTGTGTGCTCTGTGGAGTTAACAGAAGACAGCCATTGGCTCATGCTGCAAATCACATAAATTTTTAGAGATAGCATATGGAAAGTATCCAAGTTAAACTGGAAAATTTAGGCACCTGACTCAGTGACATCTTATTTTCTTTTCAACTTACCTTCTCACTGGGCATACAGAGAAATAATCTGACGGTTCAGAGAGCTGTAAATAGCAGAGAAGGTAACGGGCTGGGGAAGCAGTATGGTAAAGGCATGAAGGGAGCTTGAGGAGATTCACAGATTAGCAGGAGGCTATTGTTCACTGACACAATAGAAGGAACAGGCTCCAAAAGGTGTGTGGATGCCTGCCATCTTCTGCCTCCTTTCCCTCCACTGGATGGGACTTCCAGCAGAAACAGCAGCTCACCATGACAAAGTGGAAGCATAACGAAAGGGAGCTCTCCATGCTCCATTGGTGCCCTCTCTCCCCTTGGACAGTTGCACTGCTCTCTGAGCTGGACCAGGCTGGATATTGGTGGTGTTTTCTCCAGTCATGCTCTTACCAGATCCAGGCTCTTCTGGTGGCTTGAAACTCTGATTTTTTTCTCCTGTCTCATTTACACATGGCTTGCAGCATCTCAAGCCAGAATTCTTAAATTAGGTGAAACAGTTCCGTTTGGAATATATTAAATAGTTTTTTCTAATCATGGGAAAGCTCTCTCGTACTTCTCTGGAAAGCAGCAATATGCCTTTGATTTCTGTTAGGCAAAAGCAGTGGCCCACGGTTCTGGATACAACATTGCCTGCAACAGCCCTTTGCAGTGTTCCTGCTGTAGTAGGAAACTGCAGCCCTTGTGCCCAGGATGGCAAGGCAAGCCATGGTGTGCTGTGTGCTTCTCCTGGTTATTGCAGGCAGGCACAGTGATCCCATGTCTGATAAATCCTGCTCCTCCTAGTCTCTGATACCAGCCCTCCAGTCCAACCTTCTTCATCCCTCTTCTCTGTACCTCTGCACCTCTGCCAAATTGTGTTCATTTCTCTTTAAGGGAGGTGACCAATGTTGATCATGTTTTCCACAAATTCCTGTAACATTAATATTTTGCTCTTTGTAAGGAAGGCCATATTTGATATGTTCTGGGCCTCCAATTGGGTGGGGAGGGGAGGGCATATCCTTGTTTAGTTTTGATTTGTTTTCAGGGTCACTCTGACAGCTCACGGTCATTCTGAGATGAAATATTTCCAGAAATTAAGCTTTCAAAGGGGAGGACTCTATGACACATGCAAAAGAGCCACATCTGAGATGCATATACAACCCATATTTAGACATTTGCTATATTTTTCAGATTTTCTGCAGCCTCAATAAAATTATATAAAAATAATTACATAGAATAAACTTCTGTCATGCACTCTGTGCCTTTTACAGATATGTACCTTGAATCCTTCTGAATGTACAGCTGTCCATTCCTAAACACACCATAAATTGTTGCATGGACCACAAGCATTTGAATGGTACTGAGGAGTTTTACCTAGCTTAATGTAAGTCATTTACATGTTCAGACAGAGCATCCTTGTGTGCTTCTTCCAAGCTCTCCTCTTTGTATACAGTGTTACAGTGGTTTGTATTTCTGATAAATAGTTTGCAGGGTTAGCCTTTTTAATAGCTGGTTTTCCCTACATGAGCAAGCAGCACCCTACACAGTAAAGGTTAAGAACAGATTTGTCAATGACAATTTATAGTGCTTGATTTTATTTAAATCAAGTGTTCTCAATTAGTGTCCATATAAAAGAACTATGTAAAAGAATACAATAGTCATAATGTATCTAGTGATCCTTAAGTGGCAGATTATGATCATATCTTTATTAGTGGTAGTAACTGTGGTGACAGTGTTGCTGACATGTTAAACCATTTCTTACAACAATGGCTTTTGTGCTGTTGCATCGGGATCAGAAATGCAGTTCCTGAAGATTTGCATATTGTGAAGAATAGGCTGCAAAGGCATGGAAGCATAATCTTGTCATTGTGTTTAGTGATGTGGGTGGCAGATTGCTGTAGCTGATTCTGAGCAGGAAGAGTCTGCATATGGGTAGGTTTAAAGCCCTTTAAATGTTTTAGGATTGGTAGGCAAATTGGTTGATGATGTAAGTGTTGTTGTAAGTTGTTAAATATTCCAAGCAGCTATAAGCTTTCGAAAACCCTCTCAATGTTTTAAAACATACAGTGCAGTGTCTGAGCAGCTGCATTAGCTGAGATTGCTGGATTGTATTTGTACTATTGCTAACCTCAGACTCTGCTGTGATAGTTCTACATAGCATTGCACTGCGTCATTGGGACATGAAGATCTAAAATTTTAAGGAGGTTGCGAGGCATCAAGCTAGAATGGGTCTCCTTAAAAAACAAACAAACAAACCAGAAAACCCCAAACCAAAAAACAACCAAAACCAGGCCTTCAATTATGCAGATTGCACAGAAACATGTCACCATTGTTGTAAGTCTGAAACTTTAAAAACAGAGAAAATGTCGCCATAGTTTAGGAAATTTTCTCACATTATGCATTTTTATTGTAAAAACAAACCTTTTGTTTCCCAAAGTATGTGAGAAAATATAGATTCCTCAGTAACTTATTAAATGGCTTGTTCCAAAATGTCTGCAAGTTCTGTGGACTTTTCAACCTTTTCCCCTTCTCCTTTGTGCACCAATGCTTTTATCACCTTTCACCCCAAGTGAAATGATCCTGTGAGAAGTATTTGCTCCAAAGAATCTAATCGGTGTTATACAAGCAGCCCGGTAGATGCTGGAAAAAACTTTTGGGTTTTAGTAAAAATAAGATCAGTAAAATCATATGGGTTTGAATTTCATTAACTCATTCTATCAGAATAGCATTTGAGACCAGCAGTGAATAAAGTGAATAAGTAAACAGAAGAAAAAAAGAAAAAAGTAGACTTACTTTCCAGGAGATTATCGCACTTTGTTTAAGATTGTTTTTCCCCCTCTCTCACATAGGTGTGAGAAGGAATAGTCATCTATATAAGTAATGTATCTGCTTAGTCTTCATATTGACCATTTTCTCTATCCAGAGAAATAAATAAATTCATGTCATGAAAGCATGAAGTTTAATTGTAACATAAACCTGGTTGTGGAAAGGACCACATGGGTCAACAAGCCATGTCTCTTCAATTATGAGCAAATATGTGAGAGCTATTTAATCCAGAGATCATCTACTTTGTACAAATATACCATAGAAATACTTATAGGAAACCTAAGAGCTGTATCCCAAAAGGTCAAGCAGAACATGACTCAACAGGTATTTGTTATAAGCAGATGTATAGCTTCAAAAAAGAGATGCATAAGGAGGAAAATACTGTGGTTTTGTTTATTCACTAAGCTTTGATATTTTATCTGGATTTGCTAGTCATGCAGTCAAGCAAAAGCTGTATTTCTGTGATAAATATTATTGACATAAATCAGGTTGTGAGTACATGAGGCTACCAACTTATTGGCTACATTATTTCCTGAAGCGAGTTTTTAATGATTGTTCTTGTGTGTAACTGCATGTTGGGATCCTTAAACAGGCTTAAGAAACAGTTACAGAATTCCTCAGTTCATGCTAAGGTAGTTGTATGCAATGATCTTCTGAATTTGTAAGAATTTCCAGTTATATATATATATATATATATATATATATATATATATATAGAATACCACTGACCATGCAGGCACTCACAAGAATTAGGGCATAACTGTTTAACCATGTAGAGACTTCCTTTTTTTTCCTGGGGTAGCTAAAACTTAATTTCTCAAGCAGAGAAGTTAAAGCAACTGAGAAGAAACTAAAAAGTTTCTCTAAGTTTATATCAAGATAGAGGGACAATACAGGAAATCACAGGTCAGATGTGTTTGGGGTGAATGTAGAGACAATCTAGCCCAGCAGAATGTTGTCTAAAGACCAGGGGTGGAGACAGGCATGCTGTGACTGTCAGTGTCATGCTCAGAGGTGTGCCTTGCAGTTAAAGGAGAGGTTAAGGCACATCACGCAATTGTTCAGCGTCTCACAAGTTAGTTTTCTTTCCAGTTTTTTGTTCCTGTCCAAATAGCGAGATTGTGATAGTTGACCTGAGCATTTACTATTAAATGCAAAATTTTATATGACATACAAAACCTTTTACAAACTGCAGATAAATGATTTGGCTTTGCTGTTACAGCTGTGCAAGGTGTTAGTCAGCATGCTGCAGAGAATCCAGGACATGTCTCCTGTATAGATTTTACTCCTTTTTTGAAAGTGGTAACTTCAGCTATAATTCTAGCTGACTTCTTTATTTATTGATAATTCACTTCAAAATTAGGGCAAAATGAGCATGTTTTGCCTGGCATTATTTAAATCTATTTAATCCTGAGGACTCTCCCGAACAGCTGATTAGAACTAATTTTCCACTGCCTTAAAATGGGAATGTATTATTTTGTTCAAGGTGGAGGGGTGGGAGGAAGTTGGGGAAGTGCCCCTGGAGTGTCCAGCCAAGTGAAATTCTTCATAAACTGGGATACTGACAGAAAAGTGCCTCTTCTTTTGCCAAAAATGTAACACATCCTGTAACAGTCTTGCAAATTCATCGAAAGAGGTGTCCCTTTTGCTTATTGCAAATGTATCCGTGTCATTTTGTTTAACAATGTTATTTCATTGTAATATGTAAGAATATTTAAACCACAGGAGGTTACTTGGTCTTTTAAATGCCATTAGGACATTACTGGATTTATGCTAGTTTCAATCAGCTGCTTCTTCCTCTGGTACTAACAGATGGACATGTGTGGAATGCTGCCATGTGAGTCTCTCTTCATAGATAAGGAATTTCTAGTCAGAAAAGACAAGAATAAACACCAGAATTATTTTATTAATAAGGGTCTAAAGGGAAACCCTGAGCTGATGGGGGTGGCCATAGCAGAAGTTTCCTGTTCCCTCTGCTTTCTTGTGGGATATGGATGAGGAATAACTAGCTTGGATGAGGAATAACTAGCTTGAATGAACGAGGATTGTCCTCTTTCTTGGGTGTAATCATACTGCAAATCTGCTTTTCACCTGATGCTTTTGCACACAGGCTTCCCGAGGAGCATCTGGCTCCCCTTCACAAATGCTTTCTCAGGGCTAAAGGCTATCACTGTCATTTCTGTGGACTGCTGCCTGCAGTTTTTCTATGGAAAACCCTTTTTTCTCTTCAGACTATTATCTTTAGCCCACAGCCTTCTACCGCATCACGTCACCTGCTTTCTCCCTTTTGCTCCCTGTGCTGCACAAAGTTAGGGTGAGCTGTGGTTTGTGGGAGAGGAGTAGGCATGGGAGAAGTTGGTTTGTCAGGTGAGTTACATGGTGGCAGCTGCCAAGTAAAGGAGTATGGCTTGGGAATGCGGACAGCAAACTGTGTCAAGGAGCCAAGGAACTACTCAGAGCATTGCCAGGCCCGTCAGCATTGCCTGACCCTCTTCTGCATCAGTAAATTTGTCCTTAATCCATGGACGTTAAGGCGATTCGGGATCAGGTCCACAGTCCACATTTCCACTGTGGAAATGCATACCTCATCTTTTCTGGCATCTCTCCCATCCTGCTTCTTAAAACAGATGAGCCCCTCTCAAAAATTTTTATGACTTTTTTGAGGTCATGGGTTTAAACAAAAGGATGAAGGTTAGTTTTTTGGTTTTGTTTGGTTTTTTTTTAGTGACATTCACTTCTCTGCAAAGTATGTGCTGGTTTTTTTCTAAACCCTTAGTCAGTATTTTTAATACAGTTAGAGTCACAATTTTTTTGGTTCCTGGTTCATGTATTTTATACAGCTCCAAATGTAGCCTTCCAGGGAGAGTGTACTATTGTATTAATATTTGACATCTTCAGAGAGAGAAACTTACCAATAATTGATTACCAGAGAGAATTATTTTTCTTCAATACCTACGCGGTTACAATTCATTTTCCTCTTTTTCTTTCTCCCAAGTTTGATGATGAGGTGGATTAAAAACTCAACCATTAGTGAGTTGCCTATCCTGATTTGCAGCAGTAGGCTACATGAAAAAGAGAGGTCAGTGAGGAGAAGCAGAGGTCAGGTCACCAGTGTTACCCACCTAGTGCAGTGCCCATACTTGAGGACAGTGTCAGCAGAGAGTTCAGAGCTCCCTGTGAAAGTTGAGGCAGAAAGACTGGCAAGCAGGACTAATTTCTTTACCAGCTGCTTAGGTCCCTCCCATGCTTTTGATTACCTCCATCTTTCCATTTGCTCTTTTTTTAAAAAAACTGAACCAAAGCCACAAGGCTGTGTAAAGGGAAGATGGGCTGCAAATGGTCTGCAGGGTTTCTGTATAGAAACTTTCTCCACCTTTACCTAGTGTCTGCAAGAAAAAGCTCTGCATCAGTCCTGCTCTGGATTGGAGGGGCAATCAGGTCCCTTGAGCTGCATCTTTAGGAGCTCCCCATTAATTCTTACTGGAGTTTTGTCCCTCCTTACCCAAACAGAACAGGCATGAGAAACAAGACTTTGTGGCAGGGGTGGCCACCCAGTCTGGCTTCAGCTGGGTTGTCAATCCTCCTCTATACAAGAATGCAAATATGGCCTCAAGTCAGCAGCTTGTGCTCCCCAACATTCAGCCTGAGGCTCACAAATGGTGCATCCTGGGGCTGGAACTCACAGAGGAAGGCAGGAAATAAAGGTGTCTCCAGTTTCCTTCCAGGAGGGCTTATACTGTATTGTCTGGTTTCACGAGGATATAGCACCAAGTTTGAGCACAAAAGTAGAAGGCAAATCTCATTTTTTGCACAGATATCCACTCAATGTATATTTATATTTATATCTATGTGCATATATAAATATGTGTATGTATACATATGTTGCCTGATATGAAGGGACAGAGGCTATGTGAAATACCTTATCTTTCAGGAACTCAAGGAGGATCCCACATTGGTTGCCTCAGAAGAGAGGTGAAGACCAGAAAGGTCTTCTTTCCTTTGTCTGGGATTTTGTTTTTATTCCTGTGTACAGTTTGTACTGGAATGGAAGTTGGTTAGCTGAAGCAGCACTGCTGCAACCTTTTACAGAGCTTTAGCTTTATCTGTGTGCAGAGGAGACATGTTCATATGATAGCTGTGGTTTCTCTCTGGAAAAAAAAATTGTGTCTAAAGGGGGTGAAAATTTCTCTATGGTTTATTATTGTTTCTAGGATTTTGTAGTTCAATTATGTCAGGGTAAGTGCTGTGTTTGCGAAAAGCAAAGGGAGGGTTGGGAATATAATTACAGCTAAAAGTTCCTTCTGGGCACAGGTTGCTTGTGCATGTCATTCTTGAACGGTGTGATCTTTTCTCAGGAGGAAGAGACCCAAAAGGGTCATGGGGTTTTTCGAGAGGGAGAGAGGAAATGAGAAACACTTTCCCTCTTTTGGAGAAGGGTAAAAGCAGGATATACCAGGATCCTGTAAAACTCTATTTATTGGCACTGAGCCGTTTCAAAGCTGGGAACAAGTCTGCACCAAAAATCCCAATGTTAGTACGTGAAAGAGGAAAACTGCTGAGGAGAGAGGGGGAAGAAACAAGGCAGATTCCTGCAGACTGACTGACACTAGCCAGATTTGGGACTTAGGTGTCAATGAAGTGTTTACATAGGTAATAAATATGGCTACACACATCTTGTGCATCATAAATTACAGCTTCTGATACTGAAGGACTATGAAAATTCAGACCCAGTTAGTGATTTCTAACCAAGCCATTCAGTTTTCAGCTCTCACAGTGCTGTGGCAGGCAGCAAACATGACTGCCCTTCACAAAAGCTGTTCATCATATATCCTGTGTCTGACAGCCTCCAAAAACAGCAGTTCCCCTGAATTGTGCTTCCAAACCTATCTGTATCTGAGGTGCTTTTTGCCTCTCCAGACAGAAAAATGTCAATAGGAAAAAAAGCAGTCTGTCCTAAAAAAATGCAGCTCAGTAACACTTAAAAAATGCATATTTTGGCCTGGCAGATCCTGTCAATCCTGTGGTGAGTTACCTCCCCTCCTCACCCCCCCAGCTCCCCCCACCTGTGTAAGACGGAACATGAAAACAGCTTCCAGAGTCAAGATTGAGCAATATCATAAAACCACGTATCTGGCACTTGAATTCCATAGTCTCCTGAAAACTCCATATACCCAACCACAGGTGTAGCAGTACCTGTTCATTTTCTGGGTCCTGCCCTTTTCACCTTCCTCTGATGTATGCTCAGAGTAGATGGTACCAGCTTCTCTTCCTTGATTCAGCACTTTCCACCTGAGTGAGGAAGCCTTTGGAAAAAAAAAAAACTAAACTAAATCCTTCTGCTTGTAAAATCTAGTTTCTTTTTGCCACATGCATCTCAAGGCTTTTTAGATTAAAATGCTATTTCATTTGATTGAAGCTGATGGCAATCTCTCTTTGATTTTAGTTGGGACCAGGATTTGTATCTCTCAAAATACTAATTTTTCAGTAAGCCGTCTTTGAAAGTATGGGGGACTAATAATGTTTGGAGATAAAAGCTTAAAGTATTTCGGGACTCCAGAGTAATGTCCATCCTTTTTCTAGTGTTCTTGTGTCTCAGTGTATCAAGCATCACGTTTGAGTAGTGCAGGTGGCTTCTACGCAGGGGTAATTTAGGAAGAGCCAGGTGCTGTACTGCTGCTTTTGCACTGAGGTGCCAGTTTGCAAGGCAAGAGGTTTGAAGCAAGAACGAATACCCATAGGGTTGTCTAGCTTGAAGTTTCACTTTAAGATCTAAAATGGAGGTAAATGAAGGAACGTTTCTTGTCGACATTGTTGTTGTAGTGATATTAGACATGTATGTTATCATGTTCGGATTACACATTATCATGAGCTGTTTTGACAGCTTCATTTTCTGGTTCAGCTGATACAGTTTGGAATATTCAAAGGGAAAAAACGGCCCGTGTGCTACCGTGACAACTTGTGGAAAGGGACATTTTGTTGGTTAAGAAGTCGAGCCAGGGTGTTTGTGCAGATGCGTGCTCTGTGTGTCGGGGTACGCGCGGGAAGACCCCGGCCGCTCCCCCACGCCGGAGCCAGGGGCTCGCTCCCGGCGCCGCTCCCGCAGGTCAGTCACGATGGCGGCCATCACCTGTGCCAGCCTGGGATTCCAGACCCGGGAGTGCCAACCTTTGCTCTGGTAGCGGCCAGGCTCTTCCAGTACCGCCGAGGAACGCGGGGAAAGATCGGGAAAAGCCCCCGCGGCTCCCCGAGCGCCGCGTCCGCAGCTCCCTTGCCCTGCGGCAGGCCGCGGGCGGGGGCCCGGAGGCCGCAGGTCCCGCGGCGGCGATGCCAGCTCCAGGTTTTGGCGGCAGCAGCGCGGCCGGGGCGCGGGGCCGGGGCGGCCGAGAGGGGCGGGCGGGGGCGGCCCGGGGCGGGGGGCGCGGACCCCGCGGCGCCGCCTGGCCCCGGCCCCGCAGGATCCAGGTAGATCCGTCCGGCTTTTACCTTTCTCCTTCGGCTTCCCTGCGCGTAGGGCTGGTAGCGGGGCTGTTTCCTGGTCTCGCAGAAAGAGGCAGTGCTGAGTTAGGAAGACAAAAATAGACCTTTACAGAGAAATATAGGGATTGTGTGCGCGGTGGGGAGGGAGAGCGGAGAGCGGCACCCGGCTGGTTTCCAGGAGGAGCCCTTTTCTCCCTCTCGTTGCATGTTAGGCATTTTTGCACAGCCTTCTCCCCCCACCCCCTCCCCGCCGGGGCAGGGTTACCTCTGCCGCCTGCTCTCCGCATCTCTGGTGGGGAGCGAAGCAGCCAACTCCGCTGCGATCGGAAAGCGGCCAGAGACCATTTTATGTGAGCGAGCCGGGTGGGAAGAAGCGGAGAGAAACCGTCGCAGGGACACAGGCGGATATAAAGACTTGTCTTCTGCCTCCCCCCATCTCCCTCCCCCTTGTAAACACTAAATCTGTGAAGGCAGCGATTTGACATCCACCCTGAGCAGCGGCTATGGGGTGTTTGGGCAACAGCAAAACGGAGGATCAGCGTATCGATGAGAAAGCGCAGCGAGAAGCCAACAAAAAAATAGAGAAGCAGTTGCAGAAAGAGAGGCTGGCTTATAAAGCGACACACCGCTTGCTGCTGCTGGGTAAGGAGGAAGGGGCAGAGGTGGGGGCCGGGGCGAGCAGGGCGAGGAGGGGGCAGCAGCCCCAGCCCGCGGGGCGGCGGGCGCAGCCGAGAGGGGAGATGCGGCGTGCGCCTTAGCTATGGAAAATGTAGGCTGCTGTATTGAGCAATAAGCGAGGCGTCCACGGATCGAGCTCAGCGCCTGAGCCACATGGATGCACACATACAGAAATGCTGCCGAGGTGGGAGATGCTGTCGCGTCCAAAAACAAAAAAAAAACCGCTCCGATCCCCCCCAGGCTGAACCGTGTATCACAATGTTCTCCCTTTCCTTCTTTCTCTTTTAGGGGCTGGTGAGTCAGGAAAAAGCACTATTGTGAAACAAATGCGAATCCTACATGTCAATGGATTTAATTCAGAGTAAGAATTATTGACACTTTGTGGCTTATTTTTCCTTAAATGTTGGAAACAGGTTAACACACAGTACGCTAGGAAATTTCTCCTCTCATCCTCTGTGTGTTGGTGGCTTGACACTGTGTTTTGGGGGAGGGAGGGGAGTGAGAATAAGGAAATTGCTGCCATTGTATGTTTGCATTTTCTCCTTCTGGCCCCTTTACTGTATTTTACACTGTTGCTACTGCAGCGCTTGACAGGCCCCTGTGTAGCAACAACATGGCGACTACTTTTTACATAGAAGCAAATAACCAAATATTGCATCTGTCTGTAATATAAAAATACATGTCAAGTCATAATCAGGATGACACTCTGTGCTGTTTTTCTGGTGCTGGGGTTAGCGTAAAACTGAAACTAATTTTGCCTTTGTTAGAAATCATCCTGGTTTGTGAGGCTACATAATTTTCTCTCTGAAAAACTCTTTGCCAGAAATCATTATTAATCCATAGCATTCATTTTAGATATTTGTTGGCCTTCAACTACATGTTGTTAATTTAGAGCATGTTTACAACATGCTGTAGAAATTAAAGAATGACTTCCAGTTCCATCAGGGGAGGCTTTGCAGATGTGGCTATGATTGTCTGATTTAAAAAAATATATTAGGGATCAATGTGCATTGCTCTTCATACTATGCAAGAAAATTGATAAGGGGAAAATGTATTTGTCTTGACATTTTCTTTTCTGTTAGTATGTTTTAATGATTGAAGAGCAGATAAACAAGCGATCAGTGAAAAAAATTAAATGCAAGTGACTGAAGTGCTTTGGAAGAAAAAAATCAAAGTGTTAATATTTCTGTTTTAATGCAGAGAAAAGAAACAGAAAATACTGGATATTCGGAAAAATGTTAAAGATGCGATTGTGGTAAGAACACACTTTATACTGTTCTTAAATGCTTGGTTGTACTGGAAATTATAAGGATTATGCTCTCCAAGATTGTGATGAGAGAAATCCCATTTTGCTGATCAGATTGGATTATCTTCTATTGATCCTATATCCCAGATTTATCCAGATTAATGTGTTTGTTTTTTTTTTTTTATCCAATTCTAGACTATAGTTTCAGCTATGAGCACTTTAATACCCCCAGTTCCATTGGCCAACCCAGAAAACCAATTTCGAATGGACTACATCAAGAGTATAGCTCCTCTTTCTGACTTTGACTATACACAGGTAAGAATAGAAACCACTGATTTATTTTGCTTCAAGGGGGAACATGTTGCTTCACTTTAATTTACTGAAACATTGTGGATTTTTACTTTTTGGAAGATGGTCATAGAAAGATCTTATGCCACCATCGCCTCTGGTTAACTTTCTTACAAGCTTGTGGTGGTTGCACCTGTTTTAGTGGTGCAAGGTTTTGTTGTTATGGTTTTATTTGCTGCTGTTTGTAAATGCTGTTTCTGCATTTAGTTCTCTTCAAATTTTCTGATGCAATCTTACATACTGACACATCAAATAAAACTTTGTTGAAAGCTGATTTCCTCCATGGAATTAGATGCAGGATGTTAGTCTGAGGAGTTACTGTCTACCTGCAGAAAAGGATATAAAAGGAAGTAAAAGACTAGAGTGGCCTCTGTGTTGTTTCCCACACTTACTGCACTTCAGAGTGGAAACCTGCATAAGCAGTGGTCAAGTAAGGTGCTTTGCTTCCTCATGTATTGTGGTTGGCATAAGCAGTGGTTTGCCTGTATGTAAATGTTGCCTTAATTTGATATGGAATAAATGCGGGATTTCTGCGTGGAGGCTAATCTTTTGTAGACAAATGAGAGATACTTTTCAGATTAACTTGCATTGGCATCTTACATTATTTTTATCTTTTTATGTTATTATTTATAGGTACATGCATAGAATGTTTCATATTTTATGCATGACATGAAAGCAAGCGCAGAGACATTCTGGATTTTATTTTTGCAGTAGCACAGTTTTTAATTTGCCTTAAAATGGTACTGAAAGCAATTTGTTATGGATACAGTAAGGGCTTAAAAATATCTTCATTTGTTGGCTAAATTATTCTAGTGCATGAGTTGTACATGCTATCAATACTGCCAAAGAAGCCATTTACAATAGAGTGTCTTTAGGTTGTTATAGCTTCAGGGTACAAGGAGAAGGGGAAGAGTTGTTTCTTTATTATATGACTCATATTCTCTGATGTGTGGTTTTGCCTCTGGTAAACCTACCACTTTGAAGGTTCAAGATAAAGAAAAATTATCAGACATCTTGTACAGTTAGAATTTAACATAGAATGCAGATGTTAAAAAAACCCGACTGCAAGGTACACCCACATATTGCATAATTGTTCAGTTGGTGGATGTAAGTTAGTGAAGATGAGAAACTCTTTTTAGAAATGGAATGTGAGCTTGACATGAAGTATTTGTCTTATGCAGGTATTAAAGTTTGGAGGCATTTGTTGCTTGTTTAATGTGGAATTTTTTTTTTTTTGGCTTGAATTTTGACCCTTAGGTGTTTGAGAAAAAAAAAATGGTGATACATATACTTTGGACTTCTCTATAGTACATCTGTTCTTTTGAGTTTCTGGGATAAAAGAAGGCTAAACTGGATTTTCCATAGAGCTGGAGATATTTTTTATTTTTATTGCTTTCAAATTTTCTCTTTTTTTCCCAGAAGCTGACTATATCTAGTCAAATTTGATTCATGGTTTGGTATTTTATATAGAGGAAAATGTAGCCTTCTTGGAGGGGAAAAGAATAGGACCCAGTGGACTTTGAAACAATAATTCATTTGAAATCTCAATTCAAAGTCCATTTTGGTTTAAAATAAAAATATTAATAAGTGTTTTTTTAATTAAGTAGGTTTCCTGAAAATACCATCATGTTATTTGAAATAATGTCAATGACTAGTCCTAATTTTAAAACAAATTAAAAGTTGTTACAAGTTTAAAAGAAGAAGAGAAATGTAGTTCTGGTTTAGAAATAAATACATCTCTGTGTCACGTTCACATTTTCCCTTCTGTTTTCCTCTCAGCTCAATTCACAGGTTTAATATTTGTAAAATGTAAAGTATGCCTAGATTTTTTGGGGCTTTTAAATTTTTCTTGATTTAGAATGTTATTTATCTCCAGGAGGATTTTTGAGCAAGGCAGATTGAAAAAAATATGCTATCATGCTTCAAGGCTTGATTTTACTCCATTTTAAGTCAATGATAAAGTAAAATTAGGTTTCCAGCTGAAATAACTTCTGACCCATTTAGTATTTTTGGATAAGGACAGATATAAAAATAAATACTTGGATAGTAATCAGTCAGGCATCCTCTGCTAAGCATTACTGATTCTGTAATTAATAGCTGATGTATGGAATAAGGCCTTCTGAGCCCAAACCAATACAGTATTTAGCAGCAGACATTCAAGATTTTAGGCCTAATCATCCTTACTTCAAAATAGTTGTAAAGGAAAAAATGCTGACTTAGGCAACTCTGGGGCAAATTTTGGCACATTCTATAAAGTGGCAAATGTTACCCCTCTTTGAATGAGGGAAGAGGCAGCTTTAGGGTTTGTAACAGTGTGAATGGTAATGAGCTGTTAAAGACCCTTAGTGTTGCAATTTGGATTACAGATGTGTCATTTTTTTGGATGACATTAGCCATGTAATCTTTGTCATAAAAATCAATGTGTGTTAGTTGAAGATGGATTTCAGATACATTGCATGCCAAATGTGGGAAAATTACTACACCTTATCATGAGTCTTTAAAGAGAGATTGCTGATGAAATGCAGAAACTTCACTGATGGCACATTATGACCAACATTCCTCAGGCGCTAATTTAAATATATTTGTGACATGTTGGGTGGGCTTGGACAGATATTCTTAAGCTGCATACAAATTAACTAATACACATTTAATTGTGAAAATTATCCTTAAAATAAGTGGGTATGAAAATACTGATTTCCTGTGGGTGAAATCATACTCTTAATTGCAATTTATGACTGAAATTCCAAGAACTTGAGTAAAGACGGGGACTTCAAATTTAGACTCTAAGAGGTTTTGGGTCTTTGTTTTTTTAAATTACATACCTCTATATGAAATGTAAGCAGAACATTTTATTTAGTAGTGATACAGATTTTAAAACAAATGGTTTTCTCTTTACAGCCTTTTAACATTACGTTAACAGTCTGTGGAGTGCCCCTCACAACAGTTTTACTTACTTTAAAAAGTCATAATTTAATCTGGTTAGGTTATGCTACCTTGACGATTCATTTAGTTGATACGAAAAAAAAAATATGAAAGCTTTCTGGATTTCTTTTATAATTTTTATGTAGTCTTTCATTACTTTTATAAAAGACTGTAAAATTTTTACAAAGTATTTCGTGGCTGAGTGATGCGGTCTAATTCTATAAATCATAAGAATTAGAGCTAGAGTTTTTACAAAATTAATAAATAGAAATAAGTCAAGTGTCCACTGTATTGTCTTCTTTGAAGTCGTGACAGGAATCAACATAAATTTTTGTCTGACTAGATTAGGCATTATCTTTGCTCAAAGGTGGAATCAGCAGAAGTGCTTTAACACTGGAATTGTAGCATGCATGCCCTATCAAAAAGGATTTTTTTATTCTTTTTGGCAAAGTGTTGATTGATATTTGCTAAAGTTAACAGGAATTGACCTGCTGCAATTTTAATCCTTTATTGATGGGGATTTCTTTTGTCCTTTGTGAATCAGGGTTAACCTATTAAGGCCATATTATGCTGGTAGCTGTGGTGTATTATGTAAGTGTGTGTTTACTCAAGTTCGGTTGTCTTTATTAAAGTTTTTGAATTTTATGGGAACTACAAAGCTGCTTAGTGCATAATCCCTTTACCCTCTGTCTTCGCCAAAAATGTAGCCAAATTAAGTTGCTTTGCATAAAATATGTCTTGGATGAAGCTCATCTGATGAGTTATATGTGGGTTTATAGCAGGTAATGGTCACCTACCCCTGGGCTGTGTAGTCAAGTGTTTGGCCATACAAACCAGCTACCAGTGAACGTGAATCATCTGCTTAGCAGAGAACATGTAAACACTTCACAGGTTTTAGGGAGTGAGGAGAGTTTTCAAAAAATTCATCTTCCTTTGCAAAGAATGTTTTAGGGAGCAAAGTATTTTTTGGAAACTTCGTAAGTAATGAATTGTGTGGATGCAGTCCCTTGTGCTGATTTTAGTATGTAAGTTTTAAATATAATTTTTACAGCTATTTTATTAGTCAGGCAAGCTCTTTAATTTAGCTCGTAAGAGTAAAACATTAATGTGGGCATTGACAGGGAAAGTACTTTAGAGTAGTCAGGTCTGTGGTTTGCTTTACATTTTCAGATATTCCAATTCTATCTGATGACTTTAATTTTCCTTCAGGACTTTGTATTCATAATCTAAAGACACAATAAAGAAAGGTAAATACTTTTGCTTGGAATTTGAAGTTACATAGTCTTTTGTTAAGCATTTCAAGGTTTTTTGATACCTGGTATTCAAATTCAAACTTGTGTTGATGCCTGGAGGTGGCTGCTTTTCACAGTGTGCATCTCAATGTTTGAAGCAACTGAAAAGCTTGCTTAGGTGAAGTGTAGTGTTGGCCCGTAGAAAATCTTTATCCTGGATTAAAAGCACCACTTGATAAGTATGGTTTATATATGGTTAAACTCGCTTGGGTTGCACAGTTAATGCTGTGCCTTTCTTTGACCCCAATTGGTTTAAGTATCCCTTTAATATGTACTTGATGTAGCCCAAAGGAGTTACAAAATAGCGTCATCTTACATTTTTTGATTTTCAGATAACTCACAATATTTCCATCATTTTGGGGAGTGTGAAAATATACAGTGTTTTATATTAAAATAACATAAATTAAGGAGAGAATGCAGTGAATATTGCCACTCAAATAGCTTCCCTTGATTTTTCTGTGTATCTAAATTTTTACTTTAGGGCTTTGTTTACCATTTTGGGTAGAATGAACACAAGTTTTTATATCTACTTGTGATACCAATACTTAACACTACTAAGGTCAATATTAACTTTTTAAAATCAATTAGGCTTTTAAAAATTAAGTCATTTGTGGCGTTTTGTGATATAAGATGCATATTGGTAGTTTTTCATATTTACATAAATGCGTATTTTCCTATTTAAACAAACACAGAAACTATCTGAAAGGCCAGGCAATGGTAAAGTTGTGTAGGTCTGACAACATTATTACTGCCCTTTTAATTTATAACACCTGAAGAACTAATGAAGAGGGCTGTCAGGGAAGGACAGATGAAAACATGTATGCTGTTACAGCTGTTGGCAGCTCCTTAGTCTTCGTACAAAGGTTAAAATTGTCAGAACTGATGCTGGAAAGTACTGGATATTAGGGAGAAGAAGCAATCATGAAATGTCTTTGTTGCAGTAGCAGTTGTTTTCATGCTGTACACTATCAGTTAACAGCAGATACTGAATCTGAGCTCTTTTCATGTGAAGAGCAGATTCTGCTAAAGCCCAGCAATACCTTTCCTTCCGTATGAAATACCTGTCTGCATGCAGATGTGGCCTAAGTGTATCTGCTTTTCATTAAATCAGCAAACTGAGTCCTGAATGTTCTGATTAGCGAATGTTAAAGTTACAAGCATTTCATACATGAGATCAAAAAAATACTTCAGTGTTACTTGCTATTTTGTTCTTATTCTCTGTAAGTGGTAAGTTTGTTTTCGATGGATCAGTCAATCCTGTAGTGCTTTCAGAAATAATCAGTCATTATTTTAACTGTGCAATTTCAAAAACACAAGACTGAAACTGGGATCACACTACAAACACATATAGGACAATTTGGGGAGAAAAAAGGGAAAAAAAAAAAAACAACAAACCCCAAAACATCTAAGCCTCTCAAATTTATAATATATACTGGAACTGTAAAATTACAAATTCATACAATGATTTTCTTTAATTCGTTTATTTTAATTCCTTAATAAATGCTCTGACTTTACTGAAAACAACTGGCGCTTAAAATTGGAGTGGTTTGTGTATAAAGTACAGCTCTTCTGTGAAGATCAGGATTTCGTGCTTAAAATACACAGTTTGTGTTTGGGATGGTGCTTGCTTTAGACAAAAAGCTCCTGATGTTCAAGCATGAAATAAAGTAAGGTTTTTGCTATAGTAGAACATTATTCTGTAATAAAAGTGTAACATATTTCTTCTTCCCCTTGTTCCAAACTCACTGACCTGCAACAGCTGATACCAATGATAAATAAAGAATTAAATTTGTATCCCATGGAAGGAGCTCAGGGATCTTCTTAGGCCCCCAACAATTAACAGTAGAAATACTGGGATTGGGAACTATAGGAAATCCTGTACTTGGTCACAAATGATCCGAAGTTAATAAATAGAAGTTGTATTCAGAAAAAAAATTAAAAGAAGCAGATATTAAATTTTGGATTTGTTTCTAACCCTTCCTATCTCAATATTTTTAAGAACAGATTCAACTTTGAAATATCTGGAAAAGGTTCACCTTTTTCACAAGTAGTTTGCATTTTCTAGAGTGTATTTTTTTCACAGCTTACAGTGTAAAATAATTTCATTCTGAAAAGGCAGTTATTTGAGAAAGTCTTGTGAACAATGCTGCCTGCGAATCAAGTTCAATGTTACATTTAATATTACATCATCACAGTAACACCAAATTAAATGTTTGCTATCTTATATTGTGAGTCTGATTTCCCAGATAGTGAGGTGGTATTCACACTTTATCCAGCCTGCCTTTTTTATTATCATCACGCAACACAGAGACTTTCATTGTGAAACTAGAAAGATATTATAATTTATTATTATTATTGCTGCTAAGTAAAACTTAAGTTGTTTCCATCGTCTCCAAACCTGTTGACATTTTCTGGTATTACTTCCAAGTTTTGTACCTATTAATACAAATTAATTAGAGGTTTTTTAACAGTCAGTCCAGCATCGAGTCAACTACTGCAAATTATTAATAACAAATGTCACATTCTGCCTTTTTTGGATACAATTTGAGATAAGAAATTCATATACTTATATTGCATTTTACTAGGATGAAAATATTTTTACGTCTAAATTTGGGTATTAGATTTGATGGCAACAGGAAGACTAATAACTTGAATTATCATTTTAAGTAGGAGTGACTGATTCTCCTCAGAGAACCAAAAATGTATGAGAGGATCATTTCTGAGCATTAGAATATTTTTGTTCTTCAGGTATTTTTCAGTGTGCACCCTAATTTTGAATTTTAGAAAGGCAGAATCAGTAGGTTAAAGCCTGGACTATCATTGTCTTTGTCGTGGGCACAGGTCTGTGAAGGACACAGATGTATTTAAAGTGTGGCTGTTTTGGGGTCTGCTGTTTTGAATTCCTTCACAACTGTGGCTGCTGCCAGGGTATCTTCTGAGAGCGATCCTGTGATGCAGAGGTGGCAGCAGTCCTGTAAGGAGGTAAGGTTTGGAAAGACAGCCAGTGGAGTAGCACTGATCCCTAGGGTGGTGCTTGACTGAGGTGTAGTAGCCTGGCCAGAATTACAAACTGATACTGATTCCCAGTCTTTCTTCAGGCAAGAAACCAAATAAATTCTTGCAATTTTTACCACTACCATTGAGTTGCACTGAAATCTCTGTAAAAGATTTAATTACCAAGTAGTTTATATATTAAGATTTGACATGAGCATCAAATGATTGCAAGAAATTCCCTTGTTTTTTCCCCTTATGTGTAAATCAAACTGAATTGTAATGGAAGTAAACGTAAATAAGTGCAAAAAGTAACCACACTCTTAATGAAGACACACTGTCTGTTTAGGCCAAGGATGATGACATTTCAGACTTTCACAAGTGGCAGTTTTCAGAAGAAGGGTATTGAAATTTTTTATGAATTGCCATTGTTTATAAACTACATTTAAAACAGAATTTCCATCACAACCAAAGAAAAGGTACACATAGCAGAGTATGTTTCAGAATTGTCTTTATTATCAATTAATTCTTTTAATCTCTTAAGCTGAAGATCACAGGTTGATTTTCTGCTTCTGCCATTTTTGAGTGCTCTGGAAAAGTAGTATATCTGCTAGTTAGGAAGAATCTTTGTTTTTTACTTCAGTGACCGTGATAAAAGCGTACAGATAATGGATAAATCATCACATGTACGCATCTTGTCACTGAAGCCAGTGGAGTCCTATGGAACAGAGACTATCACCTACTCAAATAATGTTGGTGTCATTGTTTAGAGTTCCAAAGAAGTGAGTGTTCATGTGCACAGCAGCGAAGAACTGCATTCCCTTTTCTTCAGCACCTGATGAGATCACAGCTTCTCTTTCTGCAACAGTGTTGAGCATTGCCAGTTTAGACCTTTGCTTGTTTTTTCATCACCTCCGTAGCTTCATCCATGGCTTGTACTTATTGTCAACAGCAGATTACCTCTTAATGTCAACAAAGACTGCATACACAGACAGGATATTTTGTTTGCAGAAGGTAGCAACCTGAGCTGAGGAGCAGAGAACAAGCTAAACAGTGTGAACAGAAGACTATGTATACCTTGCATACACTGAGGTAAATAGGCTGAAAACCAAAAAGTATTATGAACAACTTTTTCCCCCTGAGGATTTAAGAAGCTCTTTATAATAAATATAAATAGGACTCCTATGAAGCAGATAAAAGGCAAGAACAATGCACATTTGCAGTTAACTGCTAAAAGTTTCCATAAAACGTTTATGGTTTTGTTCCGTCACCCATGTGACATAATTTGTTTTTCTGTAGTTAAAAGAGATTCAATTCAAGTTTCAGGGCCTTCTTTTAAAAGGAGTCAGGAGGAGAATGTAATTTGTACAACACAGTTTCAAGTTCATATTGCCTTTCACTTTGGAAACTTGTAATAATTTCTTGGAACAGAGCTACCTGTGGTTGTAAGCATGCCAGCTATCACATGAAGCATGCAGATTAGGGTTTCTTGCTTTAAATCAGTAGATTAATTTTGGTTGGTTTAAAGTGTACTCTTGTAATTAATCTACTAGTATTTGTTTTAAAAACCTGTGCTGGATGTTTTGAAAGGATATTTATCCTTAGGCAAGAAGAATATTGGAATTTTTTCTGTTATGTCAACGTTCGAGATGAACTTTGCCTTTTAAATCTTCTAAAAGTAAACATTTTCTGACACTTCTGTCAATTCATTACATTTGAGTTTTCTGGGTGCTGTCAGTAGGACTTAAACATATTTTAATGCAAATAATTATCCCACTGTTTTGAACTGAAGTTGTTTAGCAAGATAAAATAGGCTAAAGATATGCAAGCCCTCTTATCTCTGTTAATTTGGTGAATGCTTTTTGATCACGTCCACCCTCACTTCCATAGGATGTTAAGTGACAGAGCTGTGCAGATCATTCTTTTCTTAACATACACCCACAGACTTTCTTTCATAGGAGCTAAATAATACCAAATTTAAGAACTGTCAGGTAGGAAAACAAGAAAAGGCAAAGAATAGTTAACTAAAATAGGGGAAAGTGTGTCCTCGCTGCCCTCTGTGCAGACAATGAACTGCCCTTTGCCTGCAAACCTACAGCTGACCACAAGCAGCCACAGGACCTGATTGTCAGCCAGCTCCAGAGTGCCTTTGGTGCAGGCTGTGTGCCTTAAGGATTTACCAACTCCAGACAAAAAAGAAACAAAGGTGGAGGAGAAATGTGAATGAAAAAGCTCTGCAACAAATATACAGTCACTAGAGGAAGAGGTCAGGTGTCACCACTTGCTACTGAAACAGTGTCATTAGTTACTAGATTTTCAGCAGTTATCACAGTAGAGTGAGGCTTCATGGTAGGATTTGTAGCTTTTAAAATTTGAATGAGAATATTCTTTCTGGCAGGCAGGCGTCCCCTAACTTTAGCATCTCTTTCCATCTCAGGATATCAGTGCTGCCTCTTCCTTTTGGGAAGAGAAGACTCACTTACTTAGGGATAGCATACTTTTAGTTAAACAGTACAGCTTTTCTTTACCCACCCCTAGAATAAGCATTTCTAATCACTGTTGTTATCTGCTGAATTTCTCCCAAGACTTTAACATCAGCAAACTTAACATGCTAACCAACAGGAGAGTGTGGGTCTATCATGGACCAAAAGAGTAATTAGTCAGGGAATGTGTAAGTGAGAAATCATAATTTAAAAGTAATTTTAGGGACTAAAAATCATGTCAGTAGAGGAAGATGGCTGTTGACATTTCTGGGAGCCAGCCATTCAAACCACAGAGGATCTTCACTGGATTTTGAAGAAAAAAGGGATTAAATTTCGTCCTTGGCCTTCATTTCTACAGAGCAGGTTTTGATTCTTCTCGCTGATGAATGAAGGGCTGGCAAGAACTATTATATTCCATAAATACTGAAGTCATCCTAAGAAGCTATATTCCTGAGAGTCTAATCTTGCAAGGGCTTAAACATTTGGATATATATGGACCTAAATGCACAGCTAGTACTGCCAGCACAGCATTCATGCAACTGGGCTTCCGGTTATGCAGTGATATTAATATAAAAATCACAAATACTTTCAATTGAAAAACAAAACAAGCAAATCATTTTTCCCTGTTAATTTTATATTTGGGAGGTCGTTGAGCTCCTTTATGGATTTTCTTGGGGGTGGGTAAAGTTGTGTAGGTTAGAGATTGGCACAGAACTTGAAATAAGCAAAATCTTTTTCAGATAAGTGACAGTTCTCTGGATGCTATTAAGCTGTGAACAGTAAGTCTTTTCAATCACTGTGATTCATTTTCATATTGTGGGTTTTTTTTAATAATAATGTCTTTAAAAGGCTTGCTGAACAGTAGGCTGCAGCAGCATAACTTTCTGTGCAGAAGGAAAGGTTTTTTGCACAGTGTCTTAGATAATTTACCTTAAATTGATTTGCACAGCTCAATAAAACCTTAAGAACGCTGTACCAGCTCAGATCACAGGTTCATTTACCACCAGATCTCATCTCTGACCGTGACTGATAGTGAAACAGGAAAAAGAGTTTAAGGAGGGGACACACACATAGTAATGTTTCCCACATTGGTTGTCCTAGTCTCTACAGATTTACGGCTGAGGGTTTTTTTGACTGGCAGTGGTATTTCTGTATTTAATAATTTTGGTAGATTTTTCTTCCAAGAATTCTTTTTTTTTTTTTTTTTTTTTTTTTGCCCTCCCAGCCTGTGTGGGCTTTTAGTTATGGCAGTGAGTTCTGCAGTTTAAGTATGTGTTGTATGAGGAAGTGCCACTTGATTGATTTGAACGTTTTTGTTTGTTTGTTGGGTTTTTTCCTCCAAGCCTGCTGCCCACTAGTCTTCCCTAGTTTCTCTATTAGAAATATTTTGTCTTTCCTACATTGCCCCTCTCACTGCATATCATATACCCTCAAATATTTGTCTTTCCATTTAAAGAGTCTCCTTAACTGGTTCTCTCACAGGGCTTGTTCCCTATCTTTGCTCATTCTTGTTGCCCTTCTAGTTTTACTAAACCCTGTTGGCAATGAGAAACCCAAACTACCAACAGTGTTCAAGGTGTTTTCTTTTTCATTATCTAGTCTTCTTTATTGTGGGGTGGGGTTTTTTGTTGTTCTTTGGCTGTTGGTAGGATTTGGGGAGTTTGTGACACTGAGTTGATATCTTTGTATAATTACAGTAGATTATTTTATAATTCCATGAGAACCTGAGCGCAGTTGCAGGTAAGAGGAATATGTGTGAAGGCCTCTGTACCAACATTAGCAGAGCCCAAAGGGTACTATTAGTGATAATTATCCTCACCTTGGGTATTTTCAGGTCTGTCGTACATGTTGACTAGTCTGTTCAAAAAATCCATTTCATTCAATTTTTTATTCTTTCATGTAGTGACATGTCTTCTCGTTTGCTATACTGCCATGTATGACTTATGAAGACGTATTTTTAAAATTATCTACCATGACTAATATTTTCTTCCGTACAGACGGAGAGCACACTTTATTTTTGTTCTTAAAATAGAAAATAAATTGCTCTTCAGCCTGCTTTTGGAGAGGCAATGTTTACAGTACCACAAAGGACATTTGTGCTTTTAAATCTGCTCATAGTTCCTTAATCGTTCGTTATAGTTTGCCTGATTTAGCAGAAAAGAACACCATTGTTTGGAACCCTTCTCATTAGAGAAATAAAATGTTTAAAAATACAAAATGCCCCTTTTTTTCCTTCGCAGTTCCTAATGCTGTGTGTCACTAAGAGAAAATGATCTAAACTTTTTGATCTCCCTTGGGGAAACGCTGCAAGTAGCAGAATTTTGTTATTTTTATGTCAATTTAGGTCTTACATGATTCAGCACTTGTGGTTTGTGGGAAAAAGCATTGTAGATTGTGATTAAAGAAGCAAAAATAGTGAGGAGTGGCTACTAGAGAAGGCCTCTTTTTACTGCTAAAATACTTCTTTCGTTCACTTTTTTCATTTTTAAACCTGTACCTCCGTTCATCATATTTTCTCTATCAGTTGTGACTAGCACATTTCAAAGAAAAGTTCAATGCTGTTTCACTTTTCAGGTTTTTTTGGCAGTACAAAGAATTAAGAACAAGTTGCTATAGGATCTTGGTAATACTAAATCTGTACATTAAAGTCTGTCAAACATGGTTGTCTCCAGCAAGTCAACCAGTCATCCCCTTCTGGTAGCCTCTCAGGAATAAACAGAAAGTCTCTAGGGAAGGGAATGAGAGAGGATACAGGATGCAAAGAAACTGCTTGTAGTGCAGGAAAAATTCTTTGTTGTAGTAGTGGACCACAAACAATAAGTTAACTCATTCTGGGATGCATTAACAAGGCTGTTGTACAAAAAAGCATGAAGTAATTATGCCATTCTCTTTGGCAATGGTGAGTCCTCAGCTGGGGTATTGTGTCTAATTTTGGGAACTGAACTTAAAAAGAAGTACACAAATGGAGTCCAGAGGAGAGTGTCAAGAGTAAGAGGAGACAAAGTAAACTGGATATGTTTACTCTTGGAAAGAGAGCACTCCAAGCTGAAGGGGAAAGGGAGCCAAATACAATTTTTAGTATTTAAAAAGCTGTAATTATATATTCTTGTGCCTATCTTTTCAGAGGGAGGAAATGAAGTTGAGGAGAGGAGAAAATTCCTCTCTTTCGTGATGTATGGTAGTCCACGTGTTTGGGATATTCAGCAACAGTGAATTTAATGAGAGCAATCTCACGAATACATGGAGATACGACTGCCCAGTTTCAGGCACATACGTCTGTATTTTCAGTGATGTGAATCACCTTATGCTCAAGAAGTTAAAAACTTCTGAAAATCTGTGAAACTTTGGAAGACACAAGGTCATGTCAGTTGGTCTTTCACATTTGCCACTTTCTGTTGACTGAGCTTCTGTGGGCATGTTGGTTGAAAGCCCCTGGGACTTCTTTTCCAAAACTAGATCTTCTGTAATCATGTCTTGAATTAATCTAGGACTTCATTACTTATCTAACTAATTTTGTCATGGCCATGTTGTATAAACAGACAGTGATAATTTTTCTTAAAAGTGCATGTTCTTCCAGGATGCTATTTCAGACAGTGTAGCAGACTATAACATAGCATGCACAAACTCTTCTTGTGCTTCCAAATGTTGACTGTTTTAAAACTAATTCCTGGCAAGATGCACATGATTCACTTCTTCTTGTGGAGAGTTACGCACATTTCCTAATTGGACAGGGCCTAAAGTTTTCCTCCCTAAAAGGAGAAAGAAAAATGGCTGAGGGAAGTAATGTAGTCAGGAGTATAATCTCTAAAGGCTCAAAGGAGCAAAGAGCATGCCTTCAGATATTTTCAATTAAAACCAGCAAGCAGGAGTTTTTGTTTTCATCTGTGTGTGCACTGGCATACATATGTGCATTTCAGTATAAGACTTTTCCTACTTCTGTACAAGGTTCTAACCTATTCAAGAACTAGGACATCAGGTGGCTAACAGTGCGGTGAAAAATCCAGTTCAGAGGCTGTTAGCTGTAGCCCCTGGAGCATGTAGAAGTGAAAATAGAATTTGGAGAATAAAACAAGTTTGTTTCAAGTCTCTGGCATCAGTGAGGAGGTTCTCCAGGTGGAGGGTGGCAGGTGAGTAGCTTTGAAGTGTTGATGACAGCTCCCAAGTATCGCCTTTACAAGGAGGTAAACTTGTGAGTCCTGTGGCAAGTGCCATCCTTGGTAGTCTGCAGGCTTTTTGGAGATGTGCCTTTTGCATTTGTCTTCAGAAGAGGGGTTTGAGAGCAGAGTTAATGCAAAGCTGTTGATTTTGCTAGTGAGAAGTTTAAAGAACTACACACAGAGATCACAGTATATCAGGTTTCATTAGTTCTCCTGCTTGTGATAGCAAAATCTGTAGAAAAAAAGACACAACTTCCATTTCATATTCCTACTAGGAGTAGTTCCTACTTTCCTAATGGAGTGAATTTAAAGGGAAAAAATGCTGACATGCATCTTGCAATGTTGTTGACTCAAAGGATTGTCACATTGAAAGGCGTATCTTTTTTTTGGTTCTGTAATTGTTAGGAGTGGTGAGCTTATTGTAAGTACAGCCACGTGTCATGCTAATACCATTCCTGATCCATGCTTACATGATAAATGTGAACATACTTAAACTTTATGAGTTGGAATCCTGGGGGAAATACAGAGATAAAAAGTATGCAGTAAAACAAAGTTTTATTTTCTTTTACTTTTTCCCTTTCCAAAATAGAAACAATAAAACATCTTTGCAAATAGCATAATTAAGTGGGTTTGGTATGGGGTTTTTTTGTAAAAACATATTGTTTTTCATGCTTCCAGACACCAAGAGGGAAATTTAAAATAAAATGTTTAAGCACTTTATGGAGGGTTGTTCTATGGAATGTCAGGATGTAGTAGGGAGAAAATCCTGACTAACAGTCACCTTGACTTGGGGGAAATTCCAGGCATTTGCTGCTAGCAAGAGAGCACAGTTTGCTCTGAGCACTCTTTGTTTGCTATAGGTAAGGACTGGCTCAGTTGTGTCAATGCTTACTCTCTCTGGGCAGGTTTTTCCAGTGTGGAAAGGTTGGGTTCTTGTTGGGACCTGATGTTTCAAAACTGGAGGGTATATCACTGGCCAAGTGACTTTGGAATTCATTTACTTTTTTGAGATGCTTATGCACATGTGATACCCTTTTCATGTCTCTACATCAATTATTTTTCTCCTCAGATTTTATATTTTAAGCAAGTCATCAGTCTTTGAATCATGTCGCTGCTCTGAGAGCGCCTGCTAAGGAGTGCTTGCTTTTTAGTTTCATGTGCATTTGTTCCAACAATGCTGCCAGGCTAAGCCATTGTCCTCCTTCCTCCAACCCTCCCCCATCACTGTCCACTCCACTTTCCCATTTATATGCCTGCACTGTGCCCTCAGCTGTGTCCTGGTAAAGCTGTTTGTTTGGCCTGACCAAATGAGGTGGAGGGAGAGGTTATTTTTAGTGCAGATCATTTCCGTGGTTTTAACTGAGGGCGGGTGACACAAAATGGAGAAGAAGAAAGCGGAGATGGGAACAAGCAGTAGGATGTAATGGGAAGGTGATGGCTATCTAAACAAGCACGCTTACTTCCTCCACCTCTGTATCTATGGGCAGAGATTAGAGTCAGATCAAAAGCCACTGAGAATCTGTGTGTCAGAAGAAACCCAGTGCAGTGTGTTGGTTTTGCTTCTTCTGATGTGAAGACTGACATTCCTTGCAGAGGTTAGGTGGTATAAGAACAGGTCTGTCTTGCTCACCCTTGCCCTTTTGGATAAGTAAACACAGCTACATTCACTGCAGTTATTTCTGAACTTAACTTTGTGGACTGGAGCTTTAAGGCTTAGTCTGATGCCTTACAAAAGCAATCAACTCTCATGAACTTGAGTGTACAAAAGATTAACATGGCTGTTTGAGCCTTATGCCATTTTTCTCTTGGCTTTGTTGTGTGGAACAGTCGTGGAACTGCAAGGCACTTCCACTCTACTACTCTATTATTTTTACTGTAAATACCCTAGATAGGTATACAGAAATCCCATGAGGGGTCATTTGACCACAAAAGATGTGGCAGGGGAGGGTACCTATAGATATATACATTTAAATTCTGTTTCTATTTTCCCATGGCTGGGAATCAGCCAGCATAAGTCTTCCTGTGGTTGTAAAGTAAGAATGGAGCATTGTTCCAGTGCACACCATGTCAGCGACAGTATGTATAATCAAAGCTATTTTATGAAGTTCACATGGCCTTTGGAGGAGATGGGATGAGTTCAGAGTTCACAAAACAGAAATCAGCTGAGGGCTCCTGAGTATGTAGAAAGCCTGTTCGGCTCAGGTTCTTGAGAAGTCTTAGAAGACTCATGTTACGTATCTTTGTCCTGACCTTGCCCATCTCTTTTTGGGCATCCACTGAGTGTGACCCTGCAAAAGCCTTCTTGATTTAAGATTTAAGAAGTCATTTCTAGAAGAGATTACTTGCCGATATATCCCATATCAGCACTATGCTGATTCATTTTTAAATAGGTTAACTAAAAGAACAAATGAATCATAGCTGTTGATCAGGTGAAAGTTTTGCCTTATATGCCAGTGAGATTCCCCTATTAACCCTTATTTAATTTTTCCACTTGCACCATTGCAACTGTGAGAGACCACACTGCCTTTCTTGCCAGAAAGCATGATGGTTTTCGTTCTGGTTTTCTTTCTGTGAGCTGCAAGAGGCTTCTACCACAAGAAAATAATCAACTCATTTCTACCAACTTGTCCTTATAAAAGGTGTTATGTGATAACATGAGGGAGCCTGTGGCTATCCAGAAGGGAAAGGGCTCCCAACAGGATCAGTGAAGCTCCTGAGGTTTCACAATGTATACACTTAAAAAGCCTGAGGGTCAATTCAGATTTTAGCTAAGCTAAATTGTGTTGTTTAGGAGATAAATGGAGAGGAAATATGATACAATCTAATGTTTTGTCTTCATAAAGTCCAGTGAAGTTTTTCAGTTGAACTTTTCAACTCCTGCTAAAAATGTTAAATACAACCTCCAATATCTGTGCCTGTGTTAACTCAAGCACTAAATTATTTCATCGCTTTTCTCATGGAGGAAAAAAAGAGGAAAAGCAAAACCTCCTTTGCATTTCAACCTGGATTTATGTAACCAGAAAAAATGGAAAGAGAATATATCAATCTTTGCAAAAATACAGACGCCATCTTAGCTGAATACTTAATATATTAATTATTTTGCAAGCTGAGTACTTAATAACAAGTACTACGTGGAGGCAAGCTGAAGGCTTCTCTGCATCTAGCAGTATTTGTAATTTGTTTTAAATTGCATTACTGCCATCCTTTACCTTAGTTTCCATGTTCAGTTCTCCAAAATCTGAATCCTCTCTTATCACAAGGAAAATGTACCAGTGATGTTTCCTGAGCATGCAAAGACACACTTGGAAAGGAAGTTCACTTTTTTATTAAGTGAAGTAAAATATTGGCATGAGCATGTTTGTCACCAGGTTTGTTAAAAAAAAATCAAGCTGCTTTAGACTAGAATAAAATCATTCTCCATCTGTGTCTAACAAATTATCTAAAATATAAATATACGTGTTCAAAACTAGTACAATGTTATATCAATAGAAGCCAATTTTTTTACTTTATTCTTCAAAATAAGTGCAAAACAAGAATAATGACATTTTACTCAAAGTTAAAGGTTTAATTTAAGCAGGTTTTGTTTTGTTGTTATTTTTTTAAGATCAGAAGAAGTTTCCAAGAAAGTTTACAATGTGGTAGATAGAAAATGTGATTGAAAGCCAACCAACTTAGAATTATCCTCTGTAGCCAACTACAAGTGAAAATTATCAGTGAGGAAGAGAAATAACTAGCTTGTTTGCTCCATTTGTATGAATGGGTGTCAAAAATACATCAAAACCAAACAGAATAAAACTTGGAACTGAATCATCAGTACCATTTTTAAAAATACCTGAAACTTGTGACTCCTCACTTTACGAGTAGGGAATGTTCAAGAAATGTAATACAATTGGTTTGCATCAGTTGCAAAAAAAAAGCAATAATATTTGGGGTTTAATGGATTTATTCTGCTTTTCCAAGACCTTTATACCTTGTATGCATTAGTGAAGTGTTTACTGTAAAAATAGTATTTGACCACTACAGCAAATGTGTACACCTGAGTAGTGCACCAGTTTTTGAGATGTTGTTTATTATACTGCTTATTTTATTTATAGTGTTATTATATTATTTTTCTGACAGTAGTCTTAAAGAGGTGGAAAAAAATTTCAGCATTAATTGTTGTTTAACAACAGGAATTATGTAGGTTTCTTCTTTTTTTTATGGATACACATAATCAATACTGCATCCTTGAGTAATTCATCAGAATATTTCTTTCTTTATTAGTGGTTTTCACAGCATCAGAAAGGCTTTCCTGCTGTGCTTTCCCAACTCTCTCCTGCTAGATACTCTCTTCTCCTGTCTAGGGGCATCTGCTCGGGGATGGTTGAGGTGAAGGAAAGAGGATGCTGAAGAAGGCAGCCCAATATTTCCCTTGGTTTTCTCTTCTTTCCTTCCTATCCTTGACTTGTCCTTTCCTTCCCTGGTAGGATCTGGGCAGTGGACTCCCCCAAAGATATCTCCTCAGCAGAAGGCCTCTCAGGAATGGCTTGGCTGTTTCTGCTTCGTGCCACCTGCAGAGACATCACGAGAGGCCAAGTTATATTTTTACCTGACACAAGCTCTCTGACATGAAAAATGAACTTTTGCCCTACATGTTTGTGATACTGTCCTGTTGAATTGTTTTCTGTCTAAAGTACATGTTTCTCAGTGTGAAACACTTCCAGCTAATCAAAAAGCACTGGATGAATACACTTGGGTAAAAGGAAGCGTGTTGGTAATACAAACCATATATCACTAACATCTGTATTTTGAACCTGATTGAGCAAAGTAAGAACAAATAACTACTGATATTTACTAAAGCCTTTTATGCAGATTACATAAAAGCAAACGTCTTAGAGAACATTGTCACTAAGAAATAGGAGATTTTGATTAATTCTTTAAACCATTTAAATGTAGCTTTAAAATCATATGCACAATCTGGGCTGCTAAGCTTTTACTGTCTTCCTTTAAGGTTGAGATTTAATTAAAGGTCAGTGTCACACACATTTCCACAATGCATAGTAAAACCCTGGAATGAAATAAGCCTCACTTGAACATTTGATTAGACAAGATAATGTATTTCCCCCTGGAGTAGTTTGTTATTCAAAACAAGCTCTTTAGGGAAGGAAGTTCACATCAGTTGGTAACTGTTCCTGTGGATACCAAAGAACTTTGTACAGTAAATTCCACTGCAGGTCATTTAGGAGCTGGAAGCATGTCCCATGTCTAAAAGTATCAAAATGTATTAAAAAAAAAAACAACAACAAAAACACCAGCTAGATAGCAAAGAAACAGCAGGCTGTTATAGTAGAAAAAAATTAGCACCCACATTTACAGAGACATTCATGTTTTTATCTAGTCAAGAAATTGCACCTTTCTAGTAGATGAATTTTAGAAATGCTGTTTTACGCCCTGTCAAAAAGAAAACAATCAAAAAATTTACTATAAACTGATACCCTTACATGTAATATGGAACTGAATAACTTCCAGCTTTAATTTCCCTGTAAACATAGTTCTAGACTTCAAAATGATTAGCTATTCTGATTTGTAGATGGCATCTTTTCTTCTGTCATTGACCTGGTTAGACCCTTCTTGTCTTCACTCACCACTTATCTTGAAAGTTATAGTGACCAGTAGCACGTGGTGGCAGCAAGCCATGTTCATTAGGACTCAACTAAATTTTAACTTCTTACTATTTCTGATTATCCATACTAATTGACTTTAGACAGTAAGCACAAAACTAATGTTTTGTTTTGGACTCTTAAACACTCTCTAAAACAAAGACTTTTTTTTGTGGGATGGGAACATTCCATCCAGTTAATAAATGTTTGCTGCTGGAAAAGCAGTTTTCAAACATTTTGCAGTATAGCAATAAGTCTGCTATATCTCTGGTGGGTGCTTGAGTTTTGAAATCCAGTTTAAATCTAATTTTGACTTTATCTTGGCCATGTTGTTTGTGTCTTTGATTACAGAAGTTTCTGTAAAATAGCCAGCCCAAGAGTTATTGTGTTCTGAGGTTGCTGAAGCTGCTAAAAAAGCTGTGGTTCGTAGCTTAAATTTGTTCTGTGGAATAATGATGGTGGTGATCATGAAAGTTTCTTAGATTTGGAGGAAAGGTTCTGCAAGTTTTATGTAGTATATATTATATAGTATCATTATAATATATAATATTAAAGAGTGACTCAGTATAGCTATATGTGGATATTATACAAATGAGCTAAGATAGTTTTATATTGTCACCCTTGGTACATAGTACTAGCCAGTACTATGAGTCAGTAGATAGTCCCCAATGTGAAAAATAGGCATACTCCGGCAGCCAGCTCAGATCTCTATACAATTCCAGCAAGTAACTTAAATTGCATTTCCTCCGTTCCTTCTCCTGCCTTTCTTCCTAGCTAAAGCAGAATGGAGTATGTGCTTGGCATAATCTGCTTTTGATCTTTACCAGGAGCTCTAAGTGAGTTTTTTTCAGTGCTGTAGAGTGTAATTTGTTCTGTAAGTAGTGGAGCTAATAAATTCTGGTTGTCTTTGGCTGTCACTTCTCCAGTGACAGTAAAAAGCCTGTTTCTCCTTCAGGTCTGTTGCTTGATTCTCCTCAGAGCAGTCCCAGTCCCCTTCCAGGTGGACAAGTGCATGTCAGGGCATTTTTGGTGAATAAGTGCGGGCTGGCTGATCAGACCATGTGTGTCCATCAGCAGCTAATTCAGCACAAACAGGTAACTTGTTAGGATCATGCTAAAAACTTCCCTTCAGTGAGGAGGTGTCAAACCAACCCCTTCCTCCAGCCAAGGGCAGTCCTGTTAAACTTGGAGGCCTTCTTTGAGTTCTCTGCTTTTTTTGTGGCATTTGTTTGGAACTGGCCAGTGGATTGCAGAGTTAGGTGAAAGCCATGATTGCTTGTCAGACAGGTGATCTGACAGTGTAAGTCTCCACTCCTTAGGAAACAAAGCTGAGGAGACAGCATAACTTGGCAGTAGGGCTGAAACAGATTGGTAAATTAAGCCACAACTGAAATTTAAATGGGACATATACATTTTATGTTTATGGTCGCATTTTATGCTTACAGCTGCCAATTACCTTTCTCCTTCAAGACAGTATATTTTTTAAGAACCATGGAGTGCTGAATAGTATTTTTCATTGTCAAGGAGAATGGAAGGTTTTCTGCTCATAAGTTTAAAGAAATGAATTCTTATGAGCAGGTGGGTGAAGTGATGGACCCAGGTGCGGAATGTTGAGTGCAACATTGCCCCAGTGTTTCGCTGCATGAGTCTGTCTTTGTTGGATGTACAGACACTTCTGAATAATGTTCTGTATAAAAGTGGATCTTGTGTCATCTTTGTTAATGTATCTTTTTTGCTCTTTCAACAAGTTGTAAAATGTTTGTATTGACTGCCTAAGCTTTCATTTCAGTCCTTTTGGGTTTTTTGTGTGAACTTTTCTGCTGGCCTGCTTCAGTCAGGTGTAACACATCTCGATTTCTGTCCTTCTAGTTAGGCACAAAGCTCAAGACTGATTTTCAGAAGTATATGCACATTCAAATTGTACATGGCTAATTTGAGAAGGAATATTTTTTAACTACAAAAATAGTTTTTAAGTGTATTTTAGATGAGGAAGTTAATTTCCCTGAGCATGCTGTGGAAGAAGATGTTCTATGTCCTGTACTTCATCAAAAGATCCTGTCTTACAGCATCAGTATCATCAACATACAGAGTATGATTTGCTGGAGAACAGCATAGGATTTGAGGTTGATACCTATCATCACCAGTGCCAGTGAGATTTGTAGTGGCTGTCTCATTTTTAAGGTCTCATCACTTCTCAACAGCCTTTAAAATACAATCATTACAGAAAATAACAATTTTTCAAATAGAAAAATGACAGATTTTTAACTAGTTTTACAAATTTATGAATTCCTACATTTTAATTGGTGTCCCCATTAATGTCATGTCATTAAGTCCACAATAAGATAGTTCTTGATGTATACATCCACATAAAAAATGTTCAGTTGAAGTGTGCACTGCTAGATAGAAATGTTCAGTGTAGCTCTTTCTTGTGGTTCATAATATGAGGGAAAGAGGATAGCCATTGTGAAAAGTTGTTACTACAAAATGCAGAAGACATGAGATCTAATGATGTGTTAAAAGTAACTTTCAATAGCTGTTCTAAATTAAGAGCTTAATGGCTAAACAGACATGCTTCAAGTTTTTTTGAAAAAAGATTCCACTGAGGTACAGTTCAGCCATCTCTTTTAGTTGGAAGGCTGTGGCAACGCCTTCCAGTGACAAAACTGCCAGTGGTATCAGGAGCCAATACTTGCAACATACCCAATCTCTATTTTCATCCAAGAAAAGGTACACTGTCATAGGTCTGTTTCATGTAGTGTGAATTCATCATTGCCTTGGGCTGGCCAAAGTGATTGTGGGTGGTACAGAATACAGAGTTGCATAGCCATCATTTTCATGCTGTGCTGTTCAAAGCAGGGGAAATTTACAGAGGGTTTCTGACAACAGAATGCTTTGACACTTCTGTCCTGCATGGTACTGATGGTTTGATATTTTAAGTGCATTGAAGAGTTTTTAAAAACTTGCTTTGATGTCTGAAATACTACATTAATAACTTTTTTTTAAATTTTCTGATTTAAGATCACTGTTTTGTAAGTGAAAGCAAATAGCCATTTCACAAATACAAGTGTAATATGATATTGCTGTGTTTCAGTGAATTACAACAGAGCTCTGCTTTTCCTTACTGCAGATAAGACACGAGCAGTGTAGTGCTTTTCAGATTACTGAGCACTTAATGAATTTTGAGATGAGATTATTCAGTTCATAGCTAGGTAGTTTGAAGGTATGCTTTCTTCAAACATGATAGTTCTTCATTAAAAGTTGTAGGTATCATTTCAGTTTTCATATCATAGTTGTAAATTTCTTATGGGCAAACCTTGTTCTGAAAACACTCAGCATAGCTAGAAAAGTGAAAATATTGATTGAAAATGTGAGAAAATCTGGCGATAACAGTTGAGAGTGTTTATTCAATACTGTAACTAACAAACAAAATCCTATTAATATTTGGAGTGATTTACTTCATCAAGGTGGACAGTGGAATTTCGACTGCGCTTAGAGACGGAAAAAGGAAAAGTATGGGGTTTATATGTTTGAGCCCTTATACTGTACCAACAGTGAGTGAATAGTGATTTGTAGCATTATTTTTTTGCAGTATAGAATTAGTTCACGAAACACGGAGATGGATTTACACATACATGAAAATCTATTGCACTAGTCTTAGTTTAGCAGAGTTGAAAATAAATACATCAAAAGACATTGAAATACATCTTCCTTAATATGATCTTACTGTAATGGATACAAAATGTATTAATATAAACAGACTTTAATGTGTGAATTTAGAAGTCCTTTAGGAAAAAAATACAAGCAAGCAGGCAGTTAAAAATTTTTGTGTATGTCCCTAGTAACCTCTCAAGGACATTCCATGTCATACAGTACTTTTTTCAGTCCAGTGAGTGAATAATAAAGTGATTTCCCCCCTCCTATTCCCCTGTCAGCAGGGTTGGTTGAATTGTAAATCTACATAAATCATTTGTAAGTATATCCTGCCATACTTTATTAATCTCTGCATTAGATTGTAGGGATGCAAACATTGTAAAATATATAATATCATGCAGGCTTGGGCAGTCCTATGATTGCAGTACAAGAAGAGAGATTCAATTTTATGAGTTTGTATTATTCTCCCACTGAAATGCTTTCCAAGCAGTCTGGCTTATTTTTACTTTGAAAGTCTAATGCTGGCTTTCCAGGACTTGGTTTAGTTGCTGCAGCCTCTGGCTATTTTTATTCCACTCCTAAGAAATGTGGATCTCAACAGAAGCCTTTTTCCAATCCACACATTGTCTGGAAAATCTTACATACTATATAAAAGTTAATCTACTTACCTGAAGATCCAACTTCTTCCTGTAGTATCTTGGATTTCTTCCAGCATCAGCAAAGAAAGGTCATCGTTTGGACCTATCATATACAGAACCATTGTTGAAAAAATAACTTGGTGTTTAAATTTAAACTTCATTGTTACGTATTTAGTTATTGACCTGTGTATCTGTGAAAAGAAGTGCATTTCTTCCTTCCTCTCTCCCTTCCTCTTCCTCCCACCAAGGGAGGTCGGGTCCTCCTGCTACCTTTCTGCCTTTGTCCCCCATTAAAAATAGAGCTCCTCCACTTCATTATCATTTTCCTGAGCAGCTCAGCCCCAGTGCACTCGGTCACAAGATTCACTTTCCACTCTTGCCAGCATCCCTACAGACTTCTTTGTCCTAGATAGCACTTTCCCAGTGAGACACCAGATGACATAAGGAGATTAGACAAGGGTGACCAGCTCTGTGGCAAGAAAGTGGGAAGTGTCTGGGTTCTGTTTGCGTGGGAATCCTCCTGATAGGCAGAAACTCTTTCCTTCTGCTTTGTTACCACCTGTGGGAGAATACAACAAGATACTTTCAATGGGAATAGCAGGTTTTTGCTTGCAGCAGAAATTTCCCTTTTTACTTGAATCAGGGTTTGGATTAGTGCTAGTTTTTAGTCATCTGGAGATTTTCTCAAAGAGATACTGTTCCTTGGTGGGATTATTTTTCGTTATTCTCCCATGGGGTTGATTTTGCGTTACCCTTATGGTAAATTGTCAGTGGAGTTCGGAGAAAAGAAAGCAAATCTAGCAATACATCTAAGAAAGCCCACCTACTGCTATCAGTCTGAAAGTCTGTGGGCCTCTGAACAGAGTAGGTTGGTGGTGAAGGGAATCAGCATGTCTTGTGGGTTACTCAATTGCCTTTGTTCCCTACAGATCATTAGTTAAAGGTTCAGCAAAATGGTAAGAAATTCAGAACTCAGGAGTATTTTAGATTATCCTTTTTTCAGCTCAGTTATGGTAGTGAGCATTAGACTGGGTGTGGGGAAGGTCTGGTAAGATGTACAGATCTTTCCTTCACGTGATTGATGCACATTTTCTTCTGAAGAAGAAAAAGGGATCTCTTTATTTTAGAAATGTCCCAATTAAGAAAACTGTCCAGCTTGTTTTGAAATTCTTTCAATTTAACTCCACATGATGTACTACCTCCATTGAGGTGGTTGTAATCTTTTTGTTAATACAGGGGGCAAACTCAGATTCAAAAAATATTCCGTCAATTAACTCTGAAGTGATTATGGATAATGTAGATAAATAATCATACTACTAAAATAGTAGTAAGTGTGAATTCTTACTGAAGTATCAAAATTTCCTAGAGATGAGAGTAGGTTTTTTTTCTGATTTGTATATGGGCAAACTGAGCCACCAGAGGTCACAGAGAATAGTTGGCAGAGCCAGAAATAGAGCTCAGGCTTTTCTACTTTCAGCTCAGTGTTCTTGTCACTGGATACCACCAGATGGTCTCCAGATTATTCAGTAAATAAGCCTCTGCATCCTCCATAAATATTCCGCCAAAGCCAACTGGCTGTGTCTCTCGCTTGCTAGCTCCCAGTCTATGAGAGTGGCTGACTTGGCAGGTAATGCTGTAGCTGGCCCCATTGAGCAATCCTCTACTCTGCAGGTTCTCTGGTTTTACCAGGCAGAACAATCTCTTCTCTGCCACTGCTTTGAGCAATTCTTCTCTTCATATCAAGGAACTTTTTGGTTTTTAGTGTAAGACTTTTCTGTGTATGCTTGAGGCAAACAATCTGATTTAAAGAAAAAAATCAGACTGATAACTGCCTGCAGATGTCAGAAAAGCATCTAAAGAAATATTTTATCTGCTTTTAAAATCTGGGTGACTTAATTGTTTCTGTGTGCCTTGAGAAACATATATGCATGCACTTGTGGCTCTGTGTGTCTGTGTGTGTGTAGCATAAATACCAGATGGGAGAGGAGGTTCATGACTAAAAAACAAACTGTCTCCTAGTCTCTCTTAAATCATTTATTCACTTCCTAGTTTATAGGCCTTTTTTTAAATATCTGTTCTGCTGAGGGTTTTCAAGGATCTTCAGTTCTTCAAAATTTTTCCTATGCAATAATGCGTGCCTCATATAGAAGTGTCCAAACTAACTTTTATGTGCCGCTATTCTGTTGGTGAGTTTAGTAGCAGAAATCCAAATGCTGGCCAACAGCAGCTTTTCTCAATTCACACTGCTGCTATCATTGTGCTGCCAGTATTTTGAAAAAAAATTAGTTTTTTCTAAAGTAGACAGTTGGCTGCAGGGTGGATGAGCCGGCTGACTGGAATGAACCTTTGACTGGTATTCCCCAAAACTGGGTAAAGCAGTTGACTGGCTGGAGGCAGGGCTGCCATTCACAAGGACCTTGGTACACTCTGCAGAGCTGGGCTCCCAGAAACCTCCAGGAGTTCAGCAATGAGAAGTGCTGTGTCAAGCACCTGGGACAAAAAAACCCTTGAGTACCAGTATGGACAGGAGACCAGCTGGCCAAGTAGCATTTTCACTGAAAGTTATCTTGGAGGTCTGAGGGAGACAGAATCATTGAGTCAGCAGTGTCTTGTGCATACTGACCACCAGGAAGAGTGTCAGCTGGTCAGGAGAAGAGATTATTCCTCTCTACACAACACTCATGAGACCTTGTCTAGGGGTTGTGTCTAATTCTGCACCCACCCCGAAATGTCAGAAAGCTGCAGCAAGTCCAGTGGAAGAACCATTAACAAAGTGAGGAAAATGATTGAGCCTGGAAAGAGAAGGCTAAGGCAGGATTTAATAACAATCAGTCCCCATTTAAAAGAGACAGGGAGTTACAGAAACAGAGCCAGACCCCTCTCAGAGGTGCACAGGGGTAAAACAAGAGATAACAGACTCACATGCAACAATGGAAGGTCATATTAGGAAAAAAAATTCACTTTGGCCAGACATGAACAGGTGGTCCAGAAAGGCTGTGACATCCCCATCCTTGGACACTTTCAAGATTCAGCTGTAAATGTGATAGGAGTCCTGCTTTGAGCAGGAGGTTGGCCTGGGTGATCCAGAAACCACTTCCAATATAAATTTCTCTGTGATTCTATGTGTATAGCTGGTTCATGCCAGAGGTGTGTGTCCTTGTGGGGTGACAGACTTTGGAGTACCTGTAACTAGTGAGATTGATCTACATCTTTCCTGCAAAGAAAATACAGCTCTATATAATGCACGTCACACAGTCAAGAAGTCTAAAGCAGTAAGCAGCCTGCATGTATTTCTTTGTTTGTTTTCACCTAAATGTAGAGCTTGAAGAACTTGAAGTTGGAGCTTGTACTCTTGGTTTATAAATTTTCCTGATCGTGGCAAAAGAGAAAGAACAGTTTTGAAACAACATTTGAGTTATATGGATGGAATCACCAACAGAAAGCATCCAGATCAGCATCGAATGAACTGTTGTAACTCAGCTGTGTAGATCCCAGTTGTACAAGAGCCAAGTATAGCTGTGAAGAAGTGGCCAGGGTCATGATGATATAAGGTGGTAACAGAAGGAGAAGGCATCAACTGGTGTCAGACTTGCTCCCGTTTCAGGTAGCCTTGTTGAAACTGTTCCCCGTGGCAAGGACATTTCTTGTATCATCCCACCTGTTTTGGAGGTGTTGGCCACCATCCTTAACAACCTGAAGACAGCTCACCGAGAATTAAGATGCCCAGTTTTACAGGGCCAGAACAATATAGTAATCACATACCACAGAAATTACAGGTCCCACTTCAAGGGACAGTGTGTTTAAAAATGTAGCATGTAAAGGTGAGAGTTGAGTATTAAACTGGCTGCTTTAACAATTTCCACATTAGCGAGGTCTCCCCAGTGACCTGTCACTTCTGCTGCAGTTTTTTCAGGAATGCTTGGTCTCCTCTGTTGGCTGGTGGTGTCCTCAACCACTGTTTTTGTCTCTCTACAGTAAAGGAGCCAGGCTACTCTGCTATGAGTTCTGCCATCTCCATAGGCTTTAACTGAGAATTGGAAGATAGGGCAATTTGTCTGTCAGCTTCAGAGTTTATTTGGTTTAAAAATAAATCATGAGATGGAGGTCAGCTGCCTTTTCATGCAAATCAGTGTCATGGTTTCAACTTGATAATTTTGGTACTGTGCAAATTGTTGTTCATTTGTTGCAGTCTGTTCTCAAGTTTCTCTGCCTGACCTCTAGATGCCCCAAAAAGTATATGCAAACTGAAGGGAGGAGGAGAAGGGAGAGAGATGTTTATTGAAAACTCTTACTAGGATTTTCAGAATTTACCAGTGTTGGTTATGCAATTTTAATGTTTCAGTTTTAAATACCCTCAGTAATTGGGTCCATTTAAGATGTGAGGACAAGGTGTGAGCAAGGAATTTTATGAAATCAAATCAGTTGTTCTTGCAGTGTGTTTCTTTGTAGGTATAGATATATATCACCATGCTCTATGATTATTTTATATATGAAACACATAGGAACAAGAGGTAGGGATTTCCTATCAATATCATCAAAACTGGCTTTGGAATCTGCTGTGTGTTGACGTTGGAAAATGTAGGCTCAAGAGAACAGGGATAATGTGTTTGTGGAATGCTGTCAAGTTTGCTAGCCTTAAAAGTAGACATTTTGATGCATGATACAGACACCCACCTGACTAATTATATTGTCCCCCTGCTCTTTCGGTTGTTTTCTAATGGCAGAATTGAAGTGCAATTTACAAGTTATTTGCAACTTCTGGAGAAGAGGATTGTTCTACATGAAGGGAGAAAGATACAACCCTCATCTACTTAGAAGAATGTGACAGAGAAAAGTGTTTACACAGGCTTATGTCACGCTCAGCTGTATGCTAAAACAGCTGCTCGCTCTAATTTAAGACTAAGAGCATTGACAGTGTCCACTAAAAACACTGGGCCTATTGTGTTAGCAGTCCAGATAACCAGTAGTTGGCATCTAGGCTACTATTTTCTTTCTTTTTTGTTTTTCTTTTCTTTTTCTTTTTTCTGGTCCTCTCCATGATCCTTGAAGTTGCAGAGCCTTTCAAAAGCAGTTTTCATTTTCATGTTTTTACACAAATACATACATGCATGCCCTATTTGCCTTACTTTTCACTGTTCCCAAACATTTTTAATCTGAGGCCATAAAGGAAGATGAAACCATAACCTCATTGGTTTCTTCCTACAACATCTCATGGATTAAAAAATCCCCTAAGGATTCTAAATTGTAACCTTTACCTTCAAGTGTTCTTTGCTTTAAGCTGAGATTTTTGGGTTTAGTGATTCATCAGTTAGTGTGAGGTTTTATTTCTAGAGAAATGTTAGGAGCATAGTTTCAGGTATTTTCTTCAGCTTCCAAAATCCTGTGCCTGATTTTATAGGGTCAGGAGCTACTCACCTTTTTAAAATGTCTGGTTCTGTTTGGCAGCTGATGCCTCTGGAAAACACACAGGCTGGCTTGAAGGGGAACACTTCATTGAAAATGCTGAGTTCACAAAACTTCTGAGCAGAGGGCACAAAGCTCAAAGTGTTGTTTGAAAGAGATTTTGATAGCAAGGTCTCCTGAATCTGCTTCTTTACTTAGGTCTGCCACATTCATAAATTTTTTGCTTCTTTTCCTTGAAAATAATAGAGGTAATACAGTTTTTTGCGTGGTTTCTTCTTCGTTACTGATCTCCAAAGATCTCAAAAGATCTCCTGTCTAAAAGGATCCTTGCACCCTGCATGTGAAAAAAAATCCGAGGGATTCCACTGACGAGGCTTCAACAAATGAGGATGCTCCATCCAAAACTTTTAACTAATCTTGAGAAACTGAACTCTCATCAGACTGAAAAACAAGCCAACTTCCACATCTCTCTCATTTAAAATAATATTAAAAAAAACTTTCTTAGAAGTACTTTCCTTTCTCTGTGGGAAGGCAGCAATGATATGCTACTGAAAGTCATCCTAACTTAAAGGACCACACAGCCTGAAAAAAACCGGTCCCGCTTCCCTCATCCCTTCGAAGGACCTCCCCTGCTTTTTAGGTTAAATGGAAAGAAAATCAGATGGAGTCAGGGCTCAATCTCCAAGGTTTGCCAGTCAAGGTGATCCCAGCTTCTCATTCCAAAATCAACATCACATTTTTATTTCCGGAGAAATGCAAGAAACAAGGGAAACCAATCCTTCTCACTCCTGCACATGTAGAAAAAGTAATCAGGAACACAGATAAATGACACCAAATATAGTATATTACTTTTCAGTTCTCTCAGGTGGTGTGGCCCTAGTCGATATGTGTGCCTCTTCAGAGAGGGAGGTGAACAACTGGAATTTAAACCATTGTGCAGAGAAGTCTATGGACAGGAAGATACTTTACTAACAGTATTGGTCAGAAGCAGATCAAATCTTTAAGCTGTTGTATTATTCTTTATGTTGTCTTCAAGGAAAAAAAAAAGGCAATGCAAAACTCTCCGTAGAACAAAGCAAAAGAAATTGAGCTGGTGCTTTCATTTTTGCCTAGCGGACTTGTTGCACAAGGTGCCCCCAAAGTGTTTCGAGGTTTTCTGATTCCCATAAGGTTTTTATAGTGCAAGTGGTGGGTTTGAGGGTTTTTCTCTGTTAGGTATCCTTTTTTGCAAAGTTACTTTGCAGAACCTAAGATAGCTGTAAGAAGTTCCAGTTGATGGAGATGATCTGAACAGCAAATGCAAAGAAAATATTTAGAAAAAAATGAAAACCTATAAGATATTATCAAAAACGTCTGAAGAAAAACAACTGTAAATAACAAAAAGAAGTTCAGCAGTACTTTGCTAAAACAGGGCTGCAGCAGCGATCAAGAGGGTCTCTCTGCAGAACTGCTCCAGACAGAGTAAACACTGGTGCACAGCTTAAACGTGATGTTTGTCTGAAGTTAAACAGTTGGAAAACAAACTCTGTGAGTTTATCTCAATGTGTTCAGGACACCTTTTGCTGTGGGAAGTAATCTGAACTGGGTGGCAAGGGAATGCAAAAAAAATTTTTTTTTATCTAAGAGACAAAGTTCGTATTCTAAAATCAAGTGTTGGACAACTGGACCATCTGGAGACTCTACCCAGTGAGAGGATAGGTACCCATGAAGACAGAAAATCAGTCTCCAGATGCTTTTTGAAGGCATAGGAAAACTCTCAGTGAAATCTAAAATAAATTTCCCACTACTCTCAGGTCATATATGGACCTCATGACACTCTGTTGCTTTGACAAAACTTAAAAGAAGTAGAGATCACCTACAACTGAATATAAAGGAGAAAATTTGAATCATCTAAGACCATTATTTTAGTAATTGTGAAAAAGAAGAGAAATTTCTTGCCCAGATCGTAAAGAAAGATACAGAGATCAGAGACAACACTTACTTTGAATGTGTTTGTTTATTTACTTCTTCATGATTGTGTTTCATTTTATGTTTATAGGACCTTAGTGTTTAAAGTCCAGAAGCAGTAATCAGACTATCAGTGTGTATTGTTGGGAAAAGAAACTCCACTTCTAATGAAAGTATTTTTTTTTTTAATCATATCCTTCCAATATAGGAAATAAGTGCAAGGTAAAATGTGTTGGTGACCATTTAAAGAAAAATCTTGACGGTAGTAGTTTATTATGTTTATCCTTATGATAAATTTCCATTTACTGTGAGGAATGAACATAGATGTATTTTTTAACTCTTTTAAAAGACACCATGAAAAATGAAGATGTATAATGATGTAAAGATGCATGAGGTAAAAAACACTGCAGCTACAGGGCAGTACATTTGTACATAGTAGCACAATAAAAACGTTTATTCTGTGACATTTCCCCTTATTTCTGTGAGATGATTACTAAGAATTACAAAAAAAAAAAAAAAAATTCAGCTTTAAATCTCAAAACTCCAGAATACAGGAGGTGACACAAAATTCAGTGGATTGGAATGGATCAGACAGTATCCACAGACAGTGCAGAGCAGATTCTTGCAGAGACCTAAAGCTGCAAAATACTCAGGGATCCTCCAAACAAAGGAGACCAACTGGTTCTTTAAGGGAAGGGCCCTTCCAGTTTGAACCATTTGCTGTTACTCATTGGTGCTGGCACCCAGACAAAGTATCCCTCCCTCATACATTCCTTTCTCACTAGATACATAATTATTCCTTTACAAGCTGTCATAGTTTTAAGCTCCTGACTCAGGTTTCTTAAATACCATCTAAGACAACTGTGTATTCCCTTCTCAGAAACAAGAGTTAGGGGTAGCCTGCAAGGAGACACAGTTGCTCTCCACTCTGAACTTCTTTTTCACCATGGCTTGCGGCTGGGTGCACAAGTAGACATTCTCTTCAAGAGGAGGTTTTTGAAGGATTTCTTAATGATTTCTATTAACAAGAAGTTCCTTCTTTCGGACTTCAGTGGCACTTTGCATCTGTGGAGTCAGATGGTCACTTCTTTTGAGCCAGGATGACACAGTTGGTTCTCAGCTGCATTTTAAGTGTTACTTCATTCACGTCTCCTGCCACAACACTTCCAGGCTTGGCAAGACTTGAGAGAAAGCTGCTGCCAAGTCAAACCTTTTTACCTCATCTCCACCATTGCAGAGCCCGGAGTGTTGTGGGCAACCCCGGGAGAGCAGTACATGATGGAAGTGGTTAGTGAGGAGTGTCCTCTAGTCAGCTGTGCAAACAGATGGTGCTGTGCTGGACATGGCACACTCCTCAAGGCATGGAATTTACATCTTGTGAACCAAGTACACAGGGAATCATAAGATGCCCGGGTAAATAGCAGACACTGTTCATGTGGGTGTATTGTCTGACACACACCTCTGCACACGTGGAAGTGCATGTTCTCTCTGTTTTTACTCAGGCTGGAAAGAGTTGATCTCATTCTTTGGAATTCCTGACAGAACATGGGCAAAGTCCTTTACGTGCCTCTTACTGCCCTTCTTTTTATCCATCAGATACTGCTCTTTCAAGTGATTTTTTTATACTTAAAGCCTGTTCCTCTGTAGAAAAGAGAAACTGGACTTGCTGGGCTTTCTTACAAAGATTTTTGTGAATTAGTGGATTTTAATTAAGAGCTCATTAGAAATCTGTAAGAAGAGTTTTGCTTATTTTGAAAGACAGTTTATAGTTGTTCTGTATTAATGCTAACGTTTTGAAAAGGGGCATCTGCGTCCTCATTGTTATTTTTTTATTTTCATTTAGTTATGTTCTTTTTTAAAGCTAGAATTATGAGTGACATGGAGTAAACAGTATCTAAATAGATTAATTATTACAGAAGCTGTTACGACATGAGAAATTTTAGATTTATTCTGAAAGGCACAGTCACATGGAATGGCACAGCCAGTAAAAACCTGCATCAGTTTTTTTGAGTTTATATTCTTTTCCCTGTCTTCGATAGGTCCTTCTTATTGGAAAAAAACCCAAACGATGACTGTGAGCCCACATGTCTGTGACATGTACATGCTGAAAGGGTTACAGCTATGGCAAAAGATATTTTAGTCAAGTCTTCAAATAGGAATCAGGCAAGATTGAGTTGGGGTCATGAATACAGGAGTGTGCAGTCACCTCACTGTTTTGAGCAGAGGTTTTGGTACCATTTCTCATCAGGAGGTCTGTGATCTTTTGCTGGTGCCCATGGACACAGAGCTGCTTCTGCTGCTTCCAGGTTCAAGAGTTCGCCACTGGCATTCACAGTGTGAGGCAAACAGAGTCTGTACTCAGAATTGGTCTAGAAGCTGGCTAGCCAGCTTTGTCATCTGACTTCAAAAGCACCACACTGGGCTTGGTTTGGGAGGGTTGCTTCGTTCATTTTTCCTTCAAGTAAAGGTAGACTTCTTTATAAATTGTTACAAATTAGGTTTCAAGAGTGTTACACAGTTTTTTGTTCTGTTTTCTGTTTCTCCTGGGCAGAACCTTTTCTTTCAGGCTTTGAAAATGAATGGCTGCAAATTTCAGTTGTTTGTGTACACCTGAAATAATCTTATTTCAATTGTTTCATGATGCCAAATAAGAGTAAGTTTCTCACTTTCATTTTGATTGTGAAAAAGTTTGCTTTGGTGGTCTGCATGGATATAGTAATTTTTAGTGATCATTTAATGTTCCAGCACAACGCAAATATTTCATTTTTTCAATTTTTTAAAATGTGCTTATGTTTAATTAAGTAGAGCAAAACTTTGTATTCTTTCTCTTTAAAATGGAAACTTAAATCTCTTAGTTTGCATTCTGTTTGTTGTAACATTATTGGCCAAGTACAGATACGGTGTGATCAAGTATGGAGCTATTTCAGGAGCTAAGACTCAGGAAAATTAATCTGGGACAGTTTGCAAAAGAAAAGATTAAGATTTGAGCATAAGTTTTTGTGAGTTTAACTTCCCTGGGAGGTGGAAAACTTGGGAAAATCACGTTACTTGCTTCAAATATCCCTTTTCCACAGAAATCCATTAAGTACTCTGGCTGAAGTGTTCTGTGGGATCATTTGAAAATCAGGTGATGTATTTGTGTTGATTAAGGGAATCTGTATTAGGAATCTGAAGGAAACATTGTAAGGTTAGGAATTACAATAATTGCTTCAGTCCGATAAATGCAGTGAGATCAATGAAAGCAATACCATATATGTGCGCTTTTTTCTGCTGCATCCATCAGAACAGAGAGGAGTTGGATAGGCAGGAGTTTTTAGGAATACTCTTGAGTCTTTCTGAAATAAATCGAGTCTTTTCTTTTTGTGTGTATCTGTGTGTGTGTGTGAAAAACTACTGGGCTTTTCCATGGTACTTCTCTAAATGACTTTTTATTGTTTTCTTAATACAACATGTAAGCTGGTATCCTTTGTGTGGGTACTGGGTGTTTCTTTTAGACTTGGATGTCACTTAGACTTAGTGTCACACTTGTGCTTTGCAGACAGTGCATGCTCTGAGAATACTTCATAAAAAACAGTATGTGCCACTGCAGTTGAAGAAGGACACTTGAAACCTGAACATGATTTTGCTGCACGAGGCTATTTTAGTAGTAAAGAAACCTTTGTAAGAAACTGTGGCTTTGTGTACCTACATTTGCTTTCAGAAATTCAGCTGTTGAAGAAACATCGTGCTGTCTTGAGAGGGCAGTCATATGGGAAAGTGCAAGAGTGTTTTTATGTGCCATGACACAATATTAATTTTTTCTTCTTTCCTCTTAAGTGAAGTGTAAGAATAAATATTTGTACTTGGAAGGATTTTTTCCATAGAAGTGTGTTGGACAGATTTTGGTTTTGTAGTAGTGTATTCCAAGTTTCCGAATACTCTGATTTAATATATAATTAAAAATATGTATTTAGAAGTTATGTGATAACAGATGTTTCAGAGATACAAGCTACACTTAGCTACTATAACCTGATTTAACTTAGTTTGAAAGGATTACTGCGGCTTAAGGAATTGGTTTCCTGTGGTAACATGAGAACACATGGTAGCATGAGAATACATGTATTACATGCAATTACAACTTACCAGGGATTGTGGTTATCCATGTCCATCTTAGCAATAATGGAAAAGTAATACTGTAGTGACTTACTTTGTTCTTATCATAAAGCACCAACCAGTTTCCAGGTGATTACTGTATATTCAGTGTGGATGGGACTCTATAAAAATGTTATTATCTGTATGCCAGTTATCACTAATTTTGAAGTAGTATTTTGAAATTGCCACATTTTTTTTCTCCTTGAATTAGTCGTGGCAGAAATAGTAGGTTTCATGAGCTGCAGGTGTAGAGAGGTGGGTTTGTATCACGTTCGGAGGTGTCTATTCTTGCCTGCCAGTTACATGGCCGGTGCATTGCCCTCTTGCCACAGCAAACAGGAGCTTTTGCTTGGATCTTCAAAGCAGCAGAAGGCTGAATGCCTTAACACAGTCCCAGTGGGTCTTCTGACAGTCCACAAATGGCATTCTGAAGTCCACAAAAAATTATGTCCAGGCTTTAATCTTCAGTATTTACACAGGTCTTTGGGCATGATCAGAAAATACTGTTAACCATATCCAAAATAAATATTTTATACTGTAAAGCGAGAAAACTTGAGTAAGCATTCTTCTGTGGATCTTGATTTACAACACCAAGAAGTATATATACTTTCAATGAAGCAGTCTAATGATTTAAGTCCCTTACAGTTTATCTGTATTTAAACGTTACAAAATTAAAGAGTACAGTTTGGTCATTCTAAACATACCTTGATTGTTTATCGCAGTGGGGTATCTTCTTCTGTGAGGTTCCTTATTTTGCAGCCATGAAGAAACTACTGATTTCATATTGACGTTGTAGTTCTCCCCTTTTCCCTAATGACACAAATACATCAACAGCATAAGAATACGCATTCTTGATAGAACAGTTTATTTGGATCAGTAAAATTTTCAAGTTCTTAATAACTTACTGATTTAAGTCCTAAGTGCATTTGGAGGGGAGGAGGGCATGTTCTAGCAGTCAAGTTAGCTGCTAATACACAGCTAACACAGTTCAGTCAGAACTACAGAACTGATAAATATCATCTCAGTGGTTATTATAAATACAGCTGCTCATTGATTTTTTCCGTACAGCAGCCTTTCGTCTGGAAATGCTGACTCATTGAAACCAAAAGTTTTTAAGAATCCAAGAAAACTTGGAAGAGTGTTTCCTAACAAAACTCTCTGCTAAATGTGCAGCCAGGGAGAGCTTCCAAGGCAGACAGTCAGAACACTCATCTGGGAAATTCAGATTTCTGCTCTGCCTGGTTCTCAGTCAGAGGGCAGAGTGAGATAGCTCTTTTCCCAGAGAACTGACAGGACCACCAACTCACTGGACTTGCAGGAATTCTCTTTGGTTTAGATACTAAGGATAGGCTTAACTGATGTATGTTAAGACGTACATACTGGACTTTTAAGCGCATGTATCTTAAAGAACTTGGTTGTGGGAAAAGTGAACGAACACAGCAGCAATTCATGGTGTTGTCATTTTACTGTCCAAACAGAAAACGAAGGTCTCTCTATAAGGAAAAATTACCTAAATCCGTTAAAAAACAGACAATCTCAGCTTGCTTGAGCTGATGGTGCTAAAATGCTTCTTTCCTCAGCACAAAGAGTAATAACCAGGAAATAACAAGGTCAGCTATCATGCTCTTCGTCCCTTTCACTTGCTAGAAAACACTTTCACCCTCAGCTAGTTTCCTTCCAGAATCACAGCCAGCACACCAGGGCCTTTGGTTGGAAAAGGGTGGGGTCTTGGCTCCTGTGCTGCATGGCTGGATGCTGATGTGTTGTGCTGATTTGTAATCATTTACATGCTGCATACTTCCATACATGATTCCATAGTCTCAACTACTGCTGTATTAAGTACTGTAACAACTTGTAAAGGGTGGGGTGAAAAACGACTGTTCTGGACTTCATTCTTGCAGAGAAGTTAGAAAATCAGAAGAGCAAAAGAACATCTATGCAGGGATGTAGAAAAGACATGGTACATTTTTCAGAATGAGGCTATGAGTGTTGGATCTAGGGTATGCTGGGAGGATAATGTGAAAAAATGTAAGAGCATTCCTGTTTCTGTATCTCAAGAAAAACATAGCCTTAAATAAAACTACCACATAAATAAAGTCTCAAGTCTTGTATGAGAAACTGAATAAAAATAAATAATTTATGTTCATATAAAGAATAGTTTCAAAATTCCTTGACCATAGAAAATACTAATTCTTATAAACGGAGTATCTCTTAGGAATTTTGTTGAAATAAATAAATGCCTAAAATGGGGATTCATGACTTTATTTGACAATTGTACCAGCTCCTCATCAATCCTTTAAGGCAAAGCCAGAATCAAGTTATAAAAATCGACCTTCTATTTATCTTTGCAGTTTAATCATTTGCAAATTATCATTCTTACTGATAGCATTCATAATAATCTACTCGTGTAAGCACGTGTGCATTCCACTGAGTGCATTTTTTCAGTTCATTTAGGATGATTAGAAATTGCTGGGTTGAGTATTTTGTGAAAGTTTTACAAAATGTTTGCCTTGTCTTTATGCAAGCATGTATAGAAACCAAGATATTGCTTACATTCTTCGCATGCAGTGGTGTTACTAAATTGAGAGAAATGTCATGTTTAACTGCAGCTGAATTTCGATTTATTTTGTATTGAATAATTCTAACTTTTGAAATGGCAAGTCGAAAGGGGGAAAATAGTTCAATGTTAAATAATTAAGGAATATTTTTTAATTAGCATTTCAGGAGTGAGATAAAATTTGGCTGTAGAAAGAAAACATAATAGATACATTTTGGCTTTTAGGATTAGTAACAGACTATTGTGTAAAGTCATTCTCTGTTATCTCTATTGTTACAAAATCAAGGATCATTTTTTAATTTGACTAATGATGATACAAGTTAAAAAGTAAAAATACCTTAAAGCCCAACTGACAAAATGAAGGTACATTAAAATATGTGAGCTAAGGTGAAAAAAAAGCTTCCTTAAAAAACCCACAGCACAGGGAGAGCAGAACACTATGGGTACAAATGTTTGGGTTTGTTGGGTTTTTTTACAGAAAAAACTTTACTGCTGTTAAGAGATACAGGCAGAAATGAATGTAGATGTTTTAGTCCCTCTCAACTAGAGTGCTTTCATTAATAACACTTTTTTTCTGCTGCTTTACCATAGAAGAACTAGAAAGACAGGTAACTCTAGTGCTAAATCTCTAAGGTCGAACACCATTCTTCCTGTTACCTGCCATGCTAATTCCAGAGGACCAATGGGTCCTTTGAGTACTTTTCCCATACTTACTGTAAGGGTGATGCTTAGGGTAGATGCTGAGGCTGATTTACAGAGCAAAGATTCATTTCCATAATAAATGTTGGAAATCACAGAATGTCTGCAATTTTTTTTGTTTTCTTTATTTTAACTACTGCAAATTTTCTCCTTTTTTATCGGCAAGGAAGCAGAGTTATGACATTCTCTACCAGATCAATTGGGTGTCCGATTTGAAATTGTGAAGAAAGAGGAAAACAAATTTTCAGTGACTACATTCACTCCTGACATATTCTGAGATGCTTTTGCTTGTCTCTTGCTGTCCATTTGTTTTCTCCTCACTACTTTACATTGTTAAAATCTGAAGATAAACCATCGTAACCAAATTTACATATTTGTTCCCCTGCCCTTTAAAATAATCAGAATGTCTGCTGCAGATTTTAAGTGAGTTACACACACTGATGTATTTCACTCAAGTGAAATACTTTCCACATTAAAACTTTTTGCTGGTTGAGAGGTCTTTAGGATATCAGAAATCAAATCAGGAAACTAAAGGTTTTAGACTGCCAGAGAAAAATAATTTTAAATCACTGTTTTATGTAATACTTTTTTGCAAAATACAGTCGAAGTCACAAGACAGCATCTGTCAGGGCATTTTTATAATTGCTGGAGGGTTGGCTGAGATGGTTGTAAATTCTTGTCAAGTGAAGAAATTAGTCATTAAAACTGACCTTTTTTCCTTCAAGTTTCCAAAGTTTCTCTTAAGAATGCCTAATTTCCTGTTAAGAATATTTATTTTATTTTCTCCTATTCAGATTATTTGGAATGCTTTATTTCTCTCCAAACTCTCCTTTCTCCTTCTCCTCCCAGCTGTATAGAGGAATAGATAACCAATTTAGAATAAAAAATGATCTCCCATCTACTCCTGATGTTAGAGTAAGCTGGTTTTTAACAGTACACCAAGTAAAATCACATTGAAAACATGTCTCCTGTTTGCGAGCTAGCGTGATAAGGAGAGGGAGCTCCCCACCAGAGGAGACTTCCAGGGATTTTTATTTTTTTTCCTACAGCTTGACTGGAAGGTAAGAGCCTCTTTTCTGGTACAAAAGATCTAGTCATAGCCTAGATCTAAACCATATCATAGGAGCTTTACAAATAGGAGAGAAATCAAATGTTCTGGAGGTTGAAATATGCCGCTGATTCAAAACTTCAGTGCCGCTCAAGTGTGGAACCTAAGACCATTCTTGAGGAGTGTTTCAAAAATGTCTCTTTCTCTAAATGTGGCAATGTTGCATCTGATATTAACTGAAGTACAGCCATGGTCTTCAGGCAATTTCTCAAAGAGGGTGCATATGTAGATCTAAGAAGATTTTTCCCCACAACCTGTACTTTTAGCATTTAAAAAAAAAAGGAAAAAAACAGAGCTGGACCAAAACAGTCATTGTAGTGAGCACTTTCCCATCGGGTGTCCTTACCTGTTCTGGAGGATTTGCTCAGCTGAAGGCAGATGCTTGTAAGGTTGTTGCTCCTCCTTCTGCTGTCCTTGTTGGTGGCTTATCCTCCAGAAAGGAAGGAATCATTCCCCCGCGGCACCTTCCTTGTTTGCTGTTTCTCTTTGTCATGTATGCTACCTACCCTTGTCCTTAAGAAGCCAGTGAGAAACTTCTCTTTACAGCTTCTGCCCCTTTTGTCAGGCAAAATCTCCAATTAGTCAATCTTCTGCTCCCCAGGATGTTTGGGTTAGAAAAGCTTATTTACCTTTGGCAATAGCTAATTTGTTTTTGTCCTAGTACACCACAGTCTTAAGTGTTATGATTCCCTTTCATTAGCCCAATGCCTGTAGTTTCAGTGGTTTGGGGAATCTGGCTCAAATATATAACGTTTAATACAAAAAAAGTTTCATAAGCAGAACTTGTTTTCCAGATCATCTCCAAAAACCATTATTGTTACAGTTGAAAGTTTCTTAGGGAGTTTGTTAGGATTATCGCATGAAAATTTGCACGCAAACTAACATTCACAGTGTATTTCATATTTTTTTCATCATTCATATGACTATAATTGCTTTTTTATGTTTATACGGGAGAAATATTCTCAGTTCATATTTGCACTGTTCTTGAATTGCAAAAAATAACGCAACATCTCACCATATACTTGACCTACTCATGTCGAATGTGCCAACAGGTACTTGTATAATTTCTGTCCAAAGTGTTACCCAATTGCTCAATCCAAATCACCTCCATGAACAGGTATTTCCAGTAGTGTGCTGTACTTCTGGAAGCACAATTGGCTTATTACAGTGTTACTTATGTTAAATACTGAAATAGAAGTGTTACCAAAATCCCCCATTTAAAAAGAAATCATAACAGTAATATAGCAAATTCATAGACTGCATAGTCCAAACTGTCCAGAAAAAAAAAAAGCAAGATGGAACACTGGAACTGATTGCCTTGATAGAGTATTTAATAGTTTTCAGCTAATAGAATAGTTAATAAAATGGATAGCAATACACTGTTTTTCCCTCTTTTTATAATTCTGTGGTGATCCAGGTAAGACTGATTGCTTATTTTTTTAAGCAACAGTCTCAAAGAGAAAATAAAACTCTTGAAGAAAAGGCAAAGGCATGCTGTATTTCTTTCAGCAAAGAATTGAGTTGTATGCTGGAAAACATGCATTTGGACTCTATTATATGCTCGCCCTGGCTCTCTGAGTGGTGTATATAATCCCAGATAAATTTAACCATCTGAAAAGTGAGTGTAATGATTCAGTATAGAGCTATGACATGCTTCAGTTGCAGCTGAAGTACTTTGTGACCTGTGCTTGAGTCATTTTGGAAGAGCACATGAGTTTTTCTTACTGTTTATACTTAGAAAGAGATACGGAAAACACTTGTTTTCCATGGGATACCAGCATCAAACTTATATAACTTCCTAAAAATAGATTTTTTTTTTTTCATACATCATAAGAATTGTGACTGGTTTTGTAAAGCCAAACAGAATGGGATCTCTTGTCCTGTTATTTAGTGATGTGTGTGGTTTATCTCTGTTTAAAGTTTTAAGTCAAAGTCAGTTAAAGCGTAGTCTGTGCATGCGCATCAGCTGGTGTTTTCCTTGGGCACTGTCAGTGCCCAGGGAAAGCTTGGACCCCATCCCTGTGGTGTCTCCATCTCTCTCCTCGTGCTGCCCCCAGCTGGGCTCTCACCCCGAGACTAGCCAGGCAGGAAGGGTGTCTGTACAGGGTGCTGCCTTTCCTGGGCAGTGGCCCTTGGAAGCAGGGAGAGAGTGACCATTTTCAGGGAGCTGCTGCATGTATGTGGGGAGTGGGCGATTGCCTCCGGGGAAAGCCAGGAATGGCCTCTGTCGTCCTCTGGCTCGGGCATCCCAGTGGTTTGGCATGACAGCATGGGAGCCCTGAGTAGACAAGAGGTGACTGGTTGGTTTTACAAGCCATTAGGGAACAGTTAGTGCATCTGCAAATAAAGTGCATGCTTTTCTTAGAAGAGTTTTTAAGTTGTTAGTGCTGACACTAAATGCTCTGGATGTGGAAGAACAGTTTGGATGCTGTATATGCAAATAGATGTGCTGATAATGCATGTGCTAATGTTATTTTACGGTACATTTTATTTCTGATTTTTTCTTCAGGTCTGAGATAGTAGCAAAATATGAATGATGAGGGAAATACTTTCATATTTCAACACTTTGTTGACTTAATGTTTTAACTAAAGGACTCAAAGATGGATGTGTCTACGTCTATGGTTTATGACATACAATCTTACATCTGGTTTATGACTTGTAATCTAATTGTGTGGTCACACAGCAGCTGTTTTCTGGGAGGTGTGTTAGATAATCTGTAGTTTTCTAACTTTGTTCCTGGAAATCTTCATTATGAGCAGGTAAGTGTTAGTTGCTACATACAAATACAGTATCTATAGCAGTAAATTACATCTGGAAGTTGCTGATGTGGCTGTAAATCTGCAAACAGAAATTTCCAAGTCAGAGAGAGGACTGACTCAGCATTTTGGAATGTACCAGATTTATACTGCACTAATGGAGAATAATTTTGTATATTCAGAAGAATGTTGTAATTGTTCTAAAAGTTGCTATTAGCATTTCTTGATTTAAATTACCAATCAAATACATAGTTCAATAACATTTAAAAACTGGTAGCTGTGCATTATGTTTGTAAAGAGATATATTTTGAGAACTGAAATTAAAGAAGGATCAGTTGTTTTTATATGCTCATCTATATATATCAACATATAAAATATATAAATATATATCAAGATATAAAAACAATATATAAATATCAAATTAAATTTGCAAGATGTGGAACTCATGAGTGAGCTTGATAAATGTCACAATTTCACCAAAAGGTTTAATAACCATTTTGTTTTAGTCACAGGGAGCATAATATCTGAAAATGTGGTGCCAATTAAATTATATCTCTTAAATTCATACAGCATATGAGTGCAGTGTATCTGCATTGATCTATCAAGGTAGCATAGGTATTCTGACCTAAGGAGTTTTTTCCACCATTGTAATCATGCTTTTTGAATGATGCAGTTAAGCTATCAGATGCTCAATCCTGTGAAAATATTTGCATTCACATTAGTTTTTTGCTCTTACACTGCTGCTATTCACAGGTTTGAATTTCTCACACACTGATCAGGTGTAATTAATCCTGCAAAACTTTGTGATATACAACTCATATCTGTGTCTAAGCAAAATAAAAAAAAAAAAGAAAAAATAACTGTTTACAATTTTGCTATAAAAATTCTTGGGTTTTTTTTTAATATGTAGCAACTGTCTTCTTGTGGCTGTTACCTAACAAAGATACCTATTTTATTTCAAAGAACATATTTATTTAATGATATTCCATCATACCTTTGTTTCCCTCTTCTGTGCAAATTGTTGTCTACAGTATTTTTAGGAACTCAATGCAGTTTTCCTTTTGGAAATGTTTAGTTCAGTCATCTTATCTGGAGTAATGGGAACCACTTAGCGTATTTGGTGAACTATATTAAGTCAGTTCAGTTAGCTGTCCAATATTTGGCATCTATTTTCAAACGAGTCTTTATAATTTATATAATTGAAACATGGCAAATACAACAATACATATTCTGGCTGCCTGTTGCTTTACCAAAAACCTGAAATGTCTCTTGAATCATGCTAGCCAGTTTACTTTAGTAGAAGCAGATATGTTTATCTTGTTGCTTGCTTCTAAAGGGAAAAGCACTTCTCAGTACTCTCTTGATAATAAGGATCTTGTAGTTTACCATCTCGTACCATTAGAAGTATATGTAGTGATGAACCAGATAATAACTGTGCATCAAGGGGCTATTAGCATTGACTTGTAATTCAAAAGCATATAATAAACAAGATGGTCATGGATCAATTACTGACGATAGAACTATGTTTACTTATGCTATTTTAGGGTTTCCTTGCAGACCTACATTTCACCTTTACGTGGTGTAGCTATATGGATCCTGTAACTATTGTTAATCAACTGGGGGAATGTGTTTGCCATCTTGTTTCTACTGAAAATGTAGAAAAAAGGTGTTAATAGTTGTTCACAACAGTCACCATCAACAGAAGTGCAACTGTTGTTGTGCTGTTTTAAGAAGCCAGCATTTTCTCTACATTTTTAAAAATTGTTCAAGGGACCAGCAGCCTGCTCAGGCTGTGTTGAGAGTACAGTTCTGCCAGCCTGCTCACCAGGAGCAAATGAGGTCAAAGCCTTGCCCCATGGGGGATGTCTGAAGATGCTGATAGCCATTGGAGCCTGGCATGGGAGTTACAGTTTATGTACTTTAAAAGTTCAGATTAACATCAGGGTCCCAAGCAGAATGTCCTCTAACCTTGCTGAGGTTTGCTGCAGCCTACGTGTGCTCGGTGAAGTCTTTTTGTGTGGGAAACATCCAGCACCCAAGGACAGCGCTGAATACTCAGCTGTGTGGGTAAACATTAAGAAGTAGAAATTGTATAAATACAGTGCATTGAAGATCCAGTTAATTAAAATATTTGCTTATTGTCAGGTTTCAGTATGGTTTCTAAAAGTCAATGAATGTGTTAGAGAATTAACTTACATTTTTATAATGATTCTGAACAACAAAAAGCTATAGCTTATGTAGAGGATGTAGGTGTCTTTTAGTTAGGAGTAGAAAAGTCACAAAACTTTGGTTTGTGGATCACTATTCTCCTTTGAACATCACTCTGCTCTTTATCCGCATTTTATTATAGCTTCATGTAAAGAAATCTTTGTGAAAAATTATCACAGTAATGAAAGTATAGTAGGCAAAAGGTTTTATTATTTAGTTGCCTTTTTAAGTGCAGCATAAATACAATTTCTAAGCATGGTCTTGTAGAAGGCAAATCCTGAAAAGCAAAGTTCTTACACGAATTTTCGCATCTTACACACTGAATCTGTCGTGAACTTATCTGTATAAATAGCTTAAAAATGTATATCAAATGTTTGTTTAATTAAATTGTATTGTATTAAAAATAAACCTCGATCTTTAAAAGGTAGATAAGAAAGCCACAGCTTGAAAACAGGAACAGCTCCATATGAAGAAGGCATTTATGTTTAACCAAATGTGTCATACACCCAGTGTGACAGATTGAAGTACTGTTTTGAGTCCTGAGTTCTCCAAGTCAATACCTTTTTTTTTCTGGAAATAAACAGCTTTTCCACTGTATATTCAAAATTTGTTGTTTGCTTTAAATGTAGATATTGGATTATTTCATAGTGTTAAGGTTTGGACTTGCTGCAACTGATCAAGAATTTCACTTCTAGTGCTTACATACGTTTTCTGGTTTGACTGCCAAAAAAAGTCTTTGATGGAATTAATGAAGAAAGCTCTTTCCCTCACTAATGTATTTCAACTTGGAAAATTGAAAAGGCTATGGATTAATAAACAATGGATCAGTGGGCAAGTAGAGAGGAAGAGAAGCTTGGGTTGTATTTGTTTGTTTAATTTAAAGTAACTACTGGTGGTGAACTACCTTCAGTTTTCTCAAAAATTTATGGTTGCTAAAAGGCCGTAGTCTACAGTGGACCTGTTCCTGGCATTCTTCAAGGAGATATTTAGAGAGTTCATAATAACCTGTGTGCTTTTCTTGCCCAGCCATCTCTTTCAGTCATTCACAGGAAGCAAGAGATCTGAAAAGATTGAATGTCTGTGGAATGGAGTTTCCCTAGAAATTCAGAGTGGTTGCTGCTAGAAGACATTATTTATTTCTCTGTTCCATTCTGAAGTCGGTTGGGTTTTGTAACAGAAGGCAACAGAAGTCCTTGTCTGACTTGTCTTTACATTGTTTCAAGGCCTTGTTCACAACTGGCACATATCTGTCAGGTTTTCTCTCCAGATCCAGCTGAATTAAGTTTGTTCACCAGGTGCAATGTCCAATAGGTCCTTTTTGTTTGTGTGCAACCATTCATCTTGCAGGGAGATTGCTGATGGCCCTGTGGTGGCCCTGGCAGGCTCTACCTGGCAGAGTAGTACCTGAAGGAAAGAGAAGGGAGAGAAGTTGCAAGAAGGCTCCTTGGGGTCTCACATCCCTTGTTGCGGGTTGGAAGGGTCTAGTATCAATGACCTCAAACTCACAAGTTCTGTGTTTTACTTCAGGCAGTGCTGCAGTTGGTGGCAGTTTGATTTTAATTAATCCAAAGAAATGCATTTCCTACCATTTCTGAGACAAGTGTAAATAATTTCTTTCTGTTTAAGGAGCTCTGGCAATATTTGCCTTTTAAACTGAAGGAATTACCTGGTTTTATTATCTCCCTCAATTCAATTATTTTACCTCCCGTCCCTGCTTCAGCATCATGTATTGAGATTCATTAACAGTTCTTTGGCAGTCACAAGAAACTATTTTTACAATGTTTACAATATTGATCAGCAGCTTTCATGTTAGATTACATTTGAAGTGAGAAATAATCCTGCAGCAAATAGTAAATAAAAGATTGGGAAGAAAGGGAAGAAGCTATCTTAGACTCTGTAAAGTATTTTTTTCAGGTACCCTGGAAACATCTACATCCCAAACAGCTGGGCCCTGTTAGTGACTTTCAGCTCTGAAATTCCAACAGAATTTCCCATCCACAAGTCGTCCATTGTCTGTAGTCATCTATATTCATAAAGACACAGATTTTTATTCCTATGGATACAGATTTCTGTTGACTTCTAAGCAGTTTCTGAGTTGTAAAAATATTTATGGGCTAACAAAAAATACTTAGCTTCTGATGCCTCAACAATTTCATTTGTTACTGCATATGCATTCTTTCCATATTATACATAATAGGATGTTGTTATCATAGTTCTTGAAAATTAGGTACTCTTCAGAATGGGAACTGAGAACTGAATACTAAGAAATAAAAATCTTACTTTTCTGAAGTTGCTAGCTAAATCTGTTCTAAATTATTCTGAAAAGGTTGATTTTTGGGGCTTATCAGCACTACAGTTGTGGGAACTGGCATTAGAAAAATGTCAAAAGTTACATAAATTGCAGCCAAGATTTACTTACATTTACTTGTATTACTTCTCAGAGTATTATTAAGACACCTTAATCTTACTGAATAATAAGATAGAGTAATTCTGCATCCATAAACGTTGCAAGCATATCTTCAAACTCTGGGGTTCCTTTAAAATATATTACATTCGTACAGCCAAAATTCATATAGTTCATGCAGTTGTATCCAGTCATTTCCCAGAATAGCTCTAAAAGGCAACAGCTATCAGGTAGAAAAGACAAAATTTTTCCCTTTTCATAGGAAATCCTTATTCATATACTTGTATCTACAATTGTGGTTGTTAATTTTTTAAAAAAAGCTTCCTGAAACTTAATTTAGGTTAGCCACAGAGATATACTAAAGACTTGTATTTCCTTTTCCTACTATTATAAATATTTAAGAATGAATAAGTTAGTGTGCTGAAGCTAGGTTTTTGCACATGGATAAGGACAGGAAGAAGTGTCAAAAGAAGAAAGATAATGCTGAAGAATTTAGATAAAACTTGGGCAGAGGAGTAGGGTGCTAAATAGATCTCGTAGCAGCAGGCTGGCTTTTCCATTACTTTCTGATCCAATTTTGAGAGTTGCTCAAGTTGTGGATGCTGCCCCCTTGTCACATGATGTTGCCAGCATTTATTTCCGAATCAAATCTATAAAAGGAAATGAGAGTTCTCTGTCCTTGCAAACCACTTGTCTGGTAGGAAATCACTTTCAAATAATAAAGTGCATATTAGAGCATGAAATAGTTCCTTGCTGTATGACCGTCAAAACTGGTGTAAGGAAAACAGTTGAAGCTGGGCTTAGTAGAAACTTTTCATACTGGAAGAATTAGAGGCTGCAGTCCTGTGTTTTTACAGCTCGCTGGACACTTGTCTTCACTCTGAAACTGTATTTACAGAAGCAGCAGGGGTGCCCTATGGGCAGGGCAGGGGAACTGCCTGGGGACGGGGAAGAGCTGCCTCCCTCGGCGCTGTACTCCACTGATTTGACTTCTTTGGGGGAGTCCCCACCCTCTGAGAAATGACAACAGAGGCAGACTTGGAAGAAGGGCTGAAAACACGCAGGAGGAACTTGAATAGGGGGTCAGGTTCTCAATGTCAAAAGGTGACAAAGAGCACATTTAGATTTATCTCTTCAAAGCAGAGGGTGAGAATTAACTTTGTGATTTTCACTACTCAGTCAAATAACAATCCACTGGAGGATCTCCATTTTTTTTTACAGATTTGTGCCCAAATACATTGTGGCATGGAATAGACAACTGCCTTACTATACAGCTAACAAAAAATGTGATCTAATACAAAGCTACTTGTGATTTAAAATCGGAGAGGATTCACATCCAATTCTGCCATGTTACAGCATGTAAATTATTGTTATTTCCCAGTGTTTTGAGAATAAAAATCTCGATAATATTTCCTGCCATTAAATGCCTCAAGTTTACCACTTTATAATAAATGTCTAACAGCAGCACTTCTCACTTCCATAACAGTCCCTTCATCAAGGATTGCAGAGTGATTTGTACATATTCACCGACTGGATGTTATATTGACTTAAAATTGAGTATGGTGTTCATTGCAAAGGCCCAGGAGTTAAATGATTGCAGAACCAGAAGCAGTTACAAAAGTGCTGTGGGCTGATTTGCTGTCTTTTTTGCCACATGGACTCTGGTCTGTTTAGTCTTACCTAGTCAGATTAAGATACAAATTTTGACATACAGAATCTGTACATTTTCGTGGTGCCATTATTGCTTTTAATAAACAAACAGCAAGCAAACATCTCCCAGTATGAGTGACATACAGATTATGTGGTTTTCAGTATTTTTTCCAGTTTCAAGGCTCAGTGCTCTACAAAGAAAACTGTGTAAGCAGCATCTTGATAACAGGGATAAACCACCTGCTCCCAAATCTTTGTCAAGTCATTACATATTTTTCAGTCTTTTTGCATCTTGTTCAGCATTCGCAGATTAATTTCATGCTTTGTCATCATCTGTTGTCCACAAAAAAATTTTCCTTGAGGGAATTATAACGGTACCTACATTTTTCTTTTCACAAGTGCTTCAGAAATGCAAAGGGCAGCAACGTTGTCGGATTGTGTAACGCACCTTTATTTCCACAAATAATTTGAGGGGTGGGGTTTTTTTTCAAATGAAGAGCTTTTATGTACATTCAGGGAGAGGTCCTGACTCTCCGAAACCAACATAATTTCAAGGAAAAGAATGTGCGTGAGCTTGCCGTGCTTGACACATTTTTTAGGCACTATATACACTAAGTAATTTGCTTAAATTATCTCTCCTGCTTTTCTTAGTTGAGAGCTTGGTGGCCCCTTAAAATAGCAGGAAGGCAGCAACGTTCAAGGATTTGTGATGGCAGACTAAAACTTGAAGTACACAGTTAAAATGGAAACTACAAGACTGAATCAGAGGGTTTTGGGTTTAGTATGATAAAAGCTTTGTTGTCTAGCTCAGAAAAAAGTGCCACTATTTAACAGGTAGTGAAGGAAAAACATCGAACTGTTCTTTGACTTATAATGCATTCTTATTTTCGAAGCATATCTAACCCACAGAGCCCTCCTCAAAATATTACAAAAGCACAAAATCATGTTATTATTTTTGCTAGTATGGTCTAAAGACCTTTCAGATCTTTTTTTAGTGTTCGACAGATACAAGTTTGAAGCATGTATTAATATATTTCTCAGACCTTGCAGATGAGTTTTGTGGTCTACGAAAGTTGAACTTGTTGATTTCTCTAAAATAAGATGGCAGATGGAATGTGTTTCCAGCAGGCATAAATAGAACTGCTAGGGCAATCAGGCTGATACCTCAACTGCACACACTTCTTGGAAATTTAGTGTAGAGTAAGACCTTAAAAGTGAAGTCACAGAAATAGTTCAAGAAAGGGATGTAGAATATATCTGTGCTGGTTGCACTCATGGTTTTTTGAACACTGTCAGCGAGCTCCACAATTGATGCATTTTGTCTAATGGTGTCACATGGTGACATGTGGTGGTTATGTGAAAATGGTGCTTTTTTGCATTTATAAATTCTGTTTGTTGCCCCAACTTCTTTCCTTATACTTGCAAGTCGGATAAGATTTTCCTAGGAGTTAATAAACTAATTTTGTTTTCTTGGAATATAAGATGCCCCAACACAGGTTGTGTTCTCTGAAGGTGGTGTTTGCCATCCTCCCAAGTTCAGCTCTAGTGAACTGAGGTTACGCTTAGTGCGGATGGATTGTGCTTGAAGACTGTTGCATCCAGCCTAAAAAAAGGCAAAATGTGTACAGTGAAAAGGAGGTAGATCTGGATGTATTATCCTGTAATTCTCTTGGACAGATCCGAAGTTAGGTTTTGGAGGAGGGTTAGAGGCCAAACTGCTGCTGTGCCTATCAGAATGAGTCACTAACTAGCAGAGTAATTGCATTGATTATTGCACACCCACGAATTACAACAGAAAATACTTTGCAGGGGGTGGAGGTTGTACTTTTCCTAAAGGTTTCTGTATAATTAATCTACTGTAAGTTCTTTAGAAGCATCTGAACTGTACTGTTGAGCATGGTCCTTGTGTGCCAGTTGGGCACCCCTCCCTATGTGGTTGCAGTGTTTCTCATGCTATTGCTTTGGTGCCAGTGAAGGTTTTGACAACACTGCTGTTGTGGAAACTCAAGTCATGTATTCTGCTTTTGTTTTTAAATTGTAACTGTTTGCCTGTCTTCTTTGCGGGCATTAGGAGTTTGAGCAGCTGCATTTTGTATATCTACAACAAAACAGGTCCCTTGTTAGGCAGAATATTTCATAAAGGATTAAGGAGAGCTGACTGAACCATAAGGGACACTTTTAACTTGTAAACAAGAGGCTGATTATCAAGAGACTGTACTTGTTTGTGGAAGAGGTAACTGAGCAGGCTTTCTTCTCTCTTGGGTGCCTTACCTGGTACTTCACTCAGTCATTAAATCCATTTAAAATTTCTTTGTTGACACTGCCTGCATTAGCACTCAGTAGATGTTTGGGGATGAAGAGCAGTTTTAATAGAAAATTAGTTGCTACACTTGGTAGGAGCAAACCAGTAATACTTGGAGTCACTGGGGCAAATTGTTGCTCACTGTCTCTTGCGGGTTTCTTGGAGCATCAGTTTACAACCACCACAGTTAAACACTGGGTTAGGATAAAGTCAGGCTCTCAAAATGAAGACTGTCTACAGTGAGTAGAGACTGTAGAGGCTTGCAAGAGAGTCCTGGAGCCACAAAAGTAGTTTTTGCTTCATACTGATAAATTCTAGGTGTGTACTTGGCTCAAATACAAACTTTTTTAATTGCCGTTCTTCTGTTACTTTCCAAGGCTTATGCTGCAAACCCCAACAGAACACTGATACACTGATCAGATTTGTGGCATCTGCCAGGGCGGCAGCAGACGGCCCCCCTGGAGCCATGAAGTTTTCTGGAGCATGAGGAGGAGCTCAGCTGAGCTTCCCTTCACCCACAGTGCAGTCATTTCTGATCAGCCCCTGGGCACCACATGAAAAAAGGCTTCCTCACAGCTCAGTGGGAGGTGATGAAAGTGGTAGGTTAGAGTTCTTCCTCCCAGTCATCTCTCCCAGACCACGTTGCTGTCTGTCCTCCCCTGTAACTGCACGGCATCCGGCTGTTTGCTGTTGCTGTCATGTTCCGTGACGGGCTGCAGGCCAATGGATCTGGTTCCGTTTTGACCTCAGATTTGGTACAGAAAAGGATGCTTCAAATGATATTGTTTGAATTGCAGAGTCAAGCATGCCACTTTTAGAAAACGCTGCCAGTTGTTTGCCTATACATCCTTCGTTTGACTCCACTGGGTGTCATCCTTAGGGTATTAAAGTGTTTCCCATCAGCTGTCACTCTTTTATTCCACAAAATGTTTCCATAGTTCAGTGGATGGGAGATTGGGACTGCCTGTATATGTATATATATACACATGCCCCCTGCACTATGGGAAGTACAAGTACCCTGCTCAGTGGAGAGGCACATACCTCCCTTCCTGTGTGATTTAATTCTCTGGATCATCTTGCACTGCAGTTGTCATTGGGAGTTAGGGAGGTGTTAGGTGGGAATTTTTAATGCGTTGTGTGATTTACTTTTTGTTTGGTTAAGTACATGGGAGAAGAAGTAGTAACTGGAATTCAGAATAGAAGTGATGATTTCATTTCACACCCACAATGGCAGAACTATGAAAATGTGTAACATTTGCCACTTCTTTAAGTGGTTGTCAGGAAATCAGACAGGTTTAATCTGTGTTTTAGATGAGAAATTGTCTTACAGTCCTGAAGCTTAGGAGAATAAGAGCATAAATTTTGGCTTGAGGGAGATCGACTTCACATTGATCTAAGCAGTTGTTTCCATGTTTACAATGTATTAACAGAAGTAGAAAATACAGTGGAGCCTTCCACATTCCAGTTTCTGGGAGACTGAAAGGTGACATCAGGATATCTATTAAATGTATGCTCCATCCAGAAGGAAGGCAGAAACAATCTTAGTAGAATAAAAATTGTTTTCCTGACCTAACATGAACTGTTGTGGTTTGCAAAGAAGTTAGATTAAAAGTTTTGTCTCCAAAATGCATTAAGATCTGTTCATGAAGATATGTCATTGTTTAATCATCACTAGTATTTATTCCAAGTTTAGGCATCTAAAAAGCGAAATAAGTCCATTTCTTAGCTACTTGAAAATTTTTTGTAGGAGTTATGAGAGGGAGGAGGTTTCTAAGGTAACCTATCAATAAATAAGTTTATTTCCAAAATAAGGAAAATTGAATTTCTAGAGCAAGCTGTAACTTCTAGTAAGACAAAGTTGAAAAACAGTGCCCTGAGGCTTAGCTGTAGTACATTGCATTTGTTACCTGTATTGTTTTCTTGGAATGCTATGTATGGAAATACATTGAATCTAGAAATTCTTCCCTGAATTAGGTGAGTAAAAATATTTTTACAAGACTTTTTAAAACACAGTAAAAATAGGCTGTTGTTTATATCAGTGATATCAGCTCAGGGTGTTTTTACATTTATGTACATCTTAGCTTATTTTCTTCTTAAAAAAAAGTAATTGTAACCTGCTTTTGGCTCTTCATGATTTTTAGATGATGTTTGATTATTTATAGCAAAATGTATCTTCTACTGAGAAGGAGGGTCAGGAATGCAGGGCTGAGGTTTTGGATTGTCTCAGGAAGAGTGGAAAACTTCCAAATAGTTTTATATTAATAAATATTTGAGATGTTGTGTGTCACATCTTCATTTTTCTGTGGTCTAGTGATCACTATAAATTCTTAGATAAATGGTGTAAATTAATGTGTGCAATGTAAAAGTACTTGTAATTCATGACACCTGTAACTTGTGAGACCTAAAGCATTATCATTTACTTCTTTAATGCTTCAATTAAAATACTATATTAAAAATATATTGATTGTTTTGTTTTATATGTATATTAATAGGTGCAACTGTTAGTATGTCTCCGTCCATAAGGAAGAGTTCGGGTGAAGCAGCTGTTCTGTTTGGTCATGACATAGGTGGTTTTCTTCTTTCTTTTCTTCTTCTGCTTCTCTTCAGTATACTAAATATTTTTAGTAGATTTTGATGACTTTGATCTCATAGAAGTCAACTATATGTACTTGCAAATACAGTGCATCAGATTACCCAAGTGATTTACCATGTCCCTGTCTTCTTCTGTCCCAGTTGAGGTTTCTTAAAGGACCTGGCTTGTGACTTCTAAGAACTGAAAAGCCACTTTCCAGAAGCCACACCTTTAGGAAAGTCTTCAGTTTGGCCAGTTTAGAATGTAAAGCTACTAAGGTCACAACTTAATCTTAAAAACTTTATTTGTGTTTTCCTGACCTAAGATAACATTCTAAAAAGTTTTAGCCCATCTTCCCTTACCTGCTGGAGCAAATCTGAATTCTCTGTCCTTTGAATTACCCTGGCTTTTCCCTGTGGCAGGGATTGCCAACTGTGGCTGCCACCCAAGGAGCACCAGAGCAGGTGCTGCAGGGCAGGCAGAGCCCAAAGCCCTCACTAGGGCCTGGTTGCCATTAAGGTGGCCACAATGTGGCCATGGCCAGAGGAAGGAGGAAGAAGTGACAAGCATTGGGATTCATAGGAATGAGTCATAAGGATTGAGGGGAAGGGAAGGTTGTTGCAAGGCTGGTCAGACAAAAGGGTCTTGATTGCAAGGGTTGAAGCTAACATGGTAACTACTGTCTGGATGTTGTCCTGTGAGGTAGAGGAGGCTGGCATCCAGGTATGTTTGCCATGTGCAGAACCCTCCTCTGTGCTTGGCGATGGGGGCCTTACGCAGATGAGCAGAAAAAATACTGAAGAACTTACAGCAGAGGAGAGAGGGGTTAAAAACAAGCGTGAAAAGTTGGATCATGGTACTTGGCATCTTGAAATGAAGCAGGATTTTTCTGGAAGGCTTTAGTCACCTGGGAAGGAAGGATCGAGTAGCTGGCTGTGTGGGAGGCAATTTGCAGGCAAGCGTACTCCTCTGCAGTAGATCGGTACATTTTAATGAGGGAAGTATATTTGCTCTGTTTTATAGGATTTGCTTTGGACTAGAAGTCTGGAAGTTGTTTTAAATAGACTGCTTTGAGATATAATGGTCAGGTGGAAATATTTGAAGCATATGATATGGAAACCTTGTATTTACAAGATATTTGTAGGGTCTCAAGAAGCTGAGCTGAAATGATTGCCTCTTTTTCAGAAGAGGTTTTTAAGAGTAAATAAAGCTTATACAGAGGATGTAAAAGCAGAAGTGAAGTTAGGAACTACTGTAGCTATGCAACTTTATTTATTTGTTTGCTTGTTTACTTCCTTATATACATTTTCAACTGATCTCAATCCATCCCACCCTGCAGCAAAGGATACCTTTACTCTGACCTCCTCCTCATCCCCTCCCCTTCCTGTAGGCCCTGTGGGGCTGAATGGGACTGTTTTTTACATGTTTGTTTCCCTTAGAGATGCCTTTCTGGGTGGGTGGGAATTCCCACTCCCAGATGGGGAGGAGGGGAAGACAGCTGCACTGTGCTCAGACCCCACACCTGCAGCAGCGAGTGCCTGTGGGAGGAAGGGCTGAGTTGGATATTGCTCCCATCTGAGGGCATGGAGAGCTGGCTCCTTCTGCCTCGGGACCTGACACTCACCCACAGTTCACTCCTTCCACTGAGAAGGCAGTGCTTTTCTTTGGCCAAAGATGCCAGCAAGTGAGACGTGTTCAGCTGATGCCCCAAGTATCAATCAAGCATAAGCTTCATATTTGAGGAATGCTCCATGGTTTCTGGTATTAATCATTTTGGCTTTTCCAGTTCTTTCTTTTTCTTGTAGTCATTCTCTCTGTTATGTGCGTCCGCTTTCTACTTCTACTTTAGTTTGATATCTTGTCCTTTCTTGAGCTTGTTTTTTGTTAGGGTTGAGCTTGGTTTTGCTTTTTTTCTGCTGTAGGAACAGAGAGTTTATAATAGCTGTAGCATCACTTCAAAAGGTGGATCTGCAGCATTTAAAACAATCATTACATAAGTCATTAAAATAACAAAGACTGATGAATAAACACATCCTCACCAAGCGAAGGAATAAATTTCAAGGGCAGTATAAGCATCTGCCAATCTCTAGTGTTACTTCCTCTCTTCTTCCAAGACTTTCTGCGAAGGTTTTTTATGCCTGCTTTAGCATATTCTTTTCTCTAACATTTTCAAAAGTTCTTAAAGACTGGAATTTTCTCCCTCTCTGCATTGTGCATGGTATAGTTGGGAAAAAAAAAAGGCATTTCTGAGGTTGTTCAGGACCTCTCTAGTCATGTTCAAAGCTTATCTAAATTTTGGGTACTAGTAAGTTCCAAAAATCTTGTGTTTTTTCTTTCCGTGAAAATGTCACCAGCAGGTCAGAAGCATTGGCTGATGGGCAAAGTGTCACCTATTGGGACACCTCACAGGGATGGCATGCAGGGTGGGGAAACCCATGCAAAGTAAAAGTGAACTCACTGTGCTGCCAAGATCTTTCACTGTGAGATTTGTCTTTTGAGAGAAATTTTTAATCCTGAAAAGATGTGGGGAGAGACTGACGAGCAATTTAAGAAAGTTTCAGAATTCAGATGTTTATGTAAAATTTTGACAAGATCATGAAGTGAATAGTGGTATTACACCCATTTTACACAGAGCCAAATTGAACTGTGGAAAAGCAGTTTGTTAGGCTTCACAAATTTGTGACTAACCAAAGGACTCCGGTGATTTATTAGCAGTGTTGAGGTGTTAAGAAAACAACTTCTCTGTTTGAGTTGACGTGTTGCTTTAACAATTTTGTTTGAGGGAGGAAAGAGCCATATAATAAAGGAAATACTAATTCATCTAAACATCCTTCATTTGAATTTAGAACCATGTAGCTGGAAAAACTGTTACAGTGTCACCAGTAATGATATAACATAAAATGGACTCCAAGCTTTAAAACAAGCTGGATCTTTGAGTCCCTAGAGCTGGGGCTGGAGAAATGAAGGAGCCAGCAGGCAGGGTTGGACCTACCTCTCTGCATGCATTTGGCTGTGGCTTCACTAGTACGAAGGATGGCTTTGGTTCCTCTTTCAAATAATTCTGAAACAAGCTTTCTGGCAGATATTTCTGGATTGGGTAGCCTGGGGTAGCTGCTAGGAAAAGCACGTTGTGCCAGGCAGCTGTTAGGAGGAAGCGGTGTTGAGCAAAGACTCTGAAAGTCTTGAAATCAAGTTATTATATTGCATGAGAAAATACCAAGTAGCAGAAAATTGTGTTTTTCAGGAAAAATTGCGCCATCTTTTTAAAGTTACAGTCTGGTTCTTTCTCTGGGAAGCTAATGTTTATACACCGAGCAGCTTTTTGCATCGCTTTTATGCCTTTTCCATGACAGTCGCATAAATTCAGTTAAAAATGAAGTGAACATGCTTCTAGGTAACTTTTGTACTTACAGTAAATTTTATATATGGACTGGCATGAATTTTGAAGACAGTCTTCATTATATATCATTATTATGTCATGTGCTGGAAACTTTCAGCAGCCATATGTTTTGTATAATTTATTGCAATTTTGCTAATAAATGCTTATAGCTTTTCTTCTGTAAGTGTATAATCTATCATTCTGCAAAGCATAAAGCATGAGCATTGGGGGAAGGAACAGCGCAGATTGGGGATTGCAAAAATTGAGAAATGTTCTCTTATTTATTACTTTTCCAATTTTCAGGAGTTCTTTGAACACGCAAAAAAGCTCTGGGATGACGAAGGTGTAAAGGCATGCTTTGAGAGGTCAAACGAGTATCAGCTGATTGACTGTGCACAGTAGTAAGTATTTCTTTTTATGACATTTATAGCCAAGAATATGATCACCTGTAACAAGTTAGAAAATGTACTTATATCAGTGAGATTCAGTGTAGGAATTAACATTTTCATTCTCTGTATAGGTGGAGCATGTGTAGCAAAATTAATTGATTATCATGGTTTGCCGTTATTATACAACTTAATATTCTGCCTCAAATATTTCACACCCAATAAAGATAAGTATGAAAAATCAAATAACTTTAAGTATCTTTATTCCACTCAAGATTGATTTACATAAAATCATTTCAGTTGAAACTATTAAGTTTGAAAAATGTTGAGCCAATCTAAGGAGAATCCTTTGTTTAAAATTGTGAGACCCAGACAGTGCTGAAATTACTCTGTCTTTTCACATTCCATTAAAACTTCTGAGACATTTACATAACCAGATGCATACCTGCATTACTAATATATTTTCTAGGTGGAAAAAAATTATAAGCAGTATTTAACTAAAGACAGTAGTACATTTGGTATTCTGTCCTTCAAAGTGAAGCAGCACATGTGTAAGTAACACAGTCAAAACCTGTAAACAGGTTCAGTCTGGTCAGAAATGTTTTGAGAATTGTAGTAGATTGTCAAGGTGCAAATCATAAATACATAGGACAGTGATGAAAACCTATTATTCAAAAAATAGTCTCAACACTGCAAGTGCTACAAATTCAGCTGTCCTCGATAGTAACACAGGTCTGAATTAGATTTCGATCGAAAATATACATTTCATTTGAACTGCTATTGCGAAAATATATACTCATACAGTTGCTATGTGATGTAGGGTTTTCTGTTATGATTTGTCTAATTGGCAGTATGGTCAGCAGCAATGCCACAAATCTGTTCTAGCACTCAGTGTTTTGCTCTTCTCTCCTCTCTGCTCTTGGTGCTGAGCCTGAAGCAGAGGAAAAGGTCCATTTTGCTAAAGGACTTGTCACGCTTCTGCCACAGTGGGGAATTTCAGTGTTGCAGGTCATAGTTTATTTTCCCTCTTTCCAGACCACTTTTGGGAAAAAATGATTCATCTGCATATAGAAGCAAGGGAAAATTAGATACATGTATGAAGGAACTCATTTGACCTCAGTGCATTTACCAAAACTTGGGCATTTGCTCACAGTCAGAGTAGCTAGAAATTAAAGCAGTGGTGGTACACAGAGAGACTTAGACAGCTGTCCCAAATTGTAATCAGTGGGTTTCCTCTCTGCCCTCACTCACCGCCACCATAGTACAGATCTGAGTTGTGCTTGCGGAAAAATGCAGACTGACTGTTTATCATATCTATTCACACACTCAAATGAAACATCAGACCAAGAAAATAGAATAATGGTACATATTTAAAATGAATGAATGTGAACCTTGCTTCCGTGATGAGCAAGGGTCGATGTGTCTCACAATCCTGCTGTGAGAAAGGGTACTGAAAGGGCCAGACAAAACCAGGAATACACTGAATTATAGTGCCAATGGTAGTGTGCTTTCCCTTAAAAAAAATTATGCCTATGTATAGGCTTTGACAAGAAGAATGTTAGGTCTCATGTCCAAAATCAAAACAAAAATGAGGAAAAAAATTTGATCTAGAATTAAGTCCACTGTCTTGGAACATAAAACTAAGTCCTAGTTTACTTTTTTTCTGTAAAAGGTTAAAGGAATTTTAATAGGTTTTTTTCTATGGCTCTTCCCTCCATATCTTGTAACTGGATTGCTTTTTCTTTATTCTGAGATTATTTGTTATAGTAGTAAGTACATTTGCATAGTTCTTCACCTTCAAGACCCTTTATGAAGTATCATTTGATACTTAAATATTCCTTGAGTGTATCTGTGCTTTTCATGTCACGATCTACATGAAAATGTAACAGCTGAGTGACTTCTCCTTGTTTACACACCTTCAGTCTTAGAGCAGAAACTTGAAAGTCAGGAACAGCAGTGTCACAGATCGGAGCAAACAGCCTTTTTCTCACAGGTATTGATGATTTAAAACACTGAAGTATAATCTTGAAAGAAAGATGCTAAAAATGCACCCAACTTTTATCTGCCCCTCTACCCAGAAAAACATTTCTGTGCTAGCATCGGATGGAGGTTTCTCAGGGTGGTGGGGTCACATCCTCCTCATAACTGACAGCTTGTGAGCAGAGGTTGCAAATACAGTTCTGATACCCACACACCAGTTCTTTAATGCACTTAGAAAATACTGAGGGTGAGGGTGCTATTTTCTGGCTCAGCAGGAGCTGGTGGCATTTCTCTCAGAACCTGTCCAGGTCATCTTTAACTGGTGAAGGGCAAAAGGGAAGGAGTGTAATGCTGATACACATGCTTACTGCAGGATTTTGAAACATCTGCAGTGTTCCCATTACACTGGCTTTAGGAGAAAGCATCCCTTGCCATCAGCTAAACCCTAATCTTTTGCTTGGTAGTGAAGGAAGAACATTATCAGTAGGTCACCACTTATGTCTCAGCTTAAAAAAACACAAAGCCAAACCTAAAAAATCCCAGCATGTGTTATAAATATCATTGGACTACAAGTTGGGTGGCTGACTTAAAAATAATGAAAAGCATTATTAGCAAATTATAATGTCAGCGGCCAAACTTGCTGACTGTTACATGAGTTACAAATACAGTGTATTTTGGAATAGTTTAATTTGGCTACAGTTCAGAGCTTCTGTATTTTTAAAACTTAACCTAATTTTCTTTATTGCTGTGGGAGAAGTATTTTGCTGGAATCAGAGGTAATAGACACAGAGTGTCTTTTTTATTTCTTTTATTTACATTATGCCTGAAAGTTGATTTTTCTTGATCCTCAATGCCTTTTCAAATTACCAGGATACTGTTCCTTCACAGGAATGAGGATGAGGGCCTGCTTGTCCCTCATTCTCATTCATTTAATCATTTTAATCATTTTAATATTCTTACATGAGTCTTCATGTATCTGCACTTCTTTCATTGTTAAGGAATACATTTAGTGCACACATCACATTGATGCATCATGTGATATTTGTAACAAATACAAATCTGTGACCAATCCAGAGGTCAGCAAGGACCAGGATTGTTCCTTATCACCAGCTACAAAGGCATTTATGTAACTCTTGGAGGGGGTATTATTGCATGGCCATCAACTATCTTCTTTCCTTAATGACCTTCATATATTTCTTCAAGATTAATATAATCAAACTGACAGGTTATTGTTTTCCCTGTCTTCTGATTTAATATTTCTTACAAGTTAAATTTCAAATTTAATCTCAAAAACTGATACTTGCTTGGAAAAGTTGATTTTATTTAGTCGTGTCCCCATTTGACTTAGCCAGATTTCAGCAGATTTGTTGTTTATGATGATAAATCTCCCATCTAACTTTAACTTATATGAACTCTGTTTGAACTGTTCTTTTTGTCTAGATTCACATAGTTTAAATTCAGGAAATTCTAGGTCTAAAAGGGACTTTCGGATTGTGATTTAGTGCAGTTTCGGCATTGAACTGTCTAGTATATAAACAACAGGCAGAAACATGTTAATTAGAATTTTCCTGTGATTTTAGGACAGTTTTCTAAAAGTTATTTTCCTATGAGATAAATACAGCTCCATTTTTAATATTTCAGTTTCTTCATACTGGTTACCAAATACCCAAATTTTATTGTATTCATGGAAGGGAACCTCTAAGAAAAGTTCTATAAATGTAGAACAGATCAAAACAAATAAAGGTCCAGGTATGATGGCCTTCAGTTAAAAAAAGGACACAGAAAAAAAAGCTGGTGAGTTGATTATGTCTTTAAAAACTTCATAAATTTAAGTCAATTAATTTTTGTGGCAATGAAGAGGTATAAAATTTCAATTCAGAACATCAGTCATCCTTGGGGGATATCAGGCACCCCCAGTCTGGTGACGTCCGTCTGTTGTTTCAATAAAGTAAGCATTGAGCTAACTTAGTTTTGGTTACTCAGCTGTCAGTTTACTTGCTAAAATTAGTTGCAGTTATCCAAAAAAAGGTGTGGGGATGCTTACAATGCTTAGACATTGTCAGGGAAAGGTGGTAGTATTAGAGCACAAGACATCTAAGCACTTTGGGAGGGGGAAAAAAAAGATGAAAGTAGAACATTCAATTCAATTTTTATGTCACACACAGTTTGCTCAAGGTGTTGTTGTTAGAAAGAAAAACCAGCTCCTTTCAGGTTTATTAGAAGGTTCCAGAGTTGAATTTTGTCTCACTGTATTCACGTGGAAATAGCAGCATGTGTGCATGAGTGGCCCTGGCTGGAAGCTCAGTACTCAGCTCACTGAATTCCGTGGAATAGGAAGTAGACCAAGAATTTAAGGGAACCCTGCCCTCAACCAGAACTGTGTCCCAGTGTGTCTATCAGTCTTCGTTCCCTGATAAAATATACCACTTCTGATATACTTAAGTGTGAAGGCCTAAATTGGTCCCTGTGCAAACATTTGGGCTAATAAAACTTCATTATGCAAGTTCTCAGGGAAGCAAACACAAAGGATGTTTCTTTCTTGGCCAAAGAAAATTGATTTTATATTTGAGCTGTTAGAGATGGAAAAGACACACATGTTCTTTTTCTTTGCAGTTATTCTGTCCAGGAGAAGGGTTTCAGCCAGTTTTCTGAGATGTCTGTCCTGGTATTAGGTGGAGTAATTAAAAAAAACCAAACAACTCTTTGTGGTGTTGTCCACAGATTCAACTCTTGATGCCAGAAAAAAGATAATTGTTTTCTCAACAGCAGCACATCTTCAAACCAAGCATATTTCTGACTTTCCTTGTGCTCTTCTAGACATAAGCTTTAATTTTTGGCATGCAGATAGTCATCACTAAATTCCCTCTTACAGTCCGAGGTCAGAAAAGCTACCTTGGCAGTCCCTGCTTCCTGTGTCTAGTGTGGCATTGCAGTCAGGTGTATTCGTATATTCTTTCTTCATAAGGGGTGGTGAAGTAAATGTGGATGGATTTATGAGAAATTAAGCTAAACCACTATTATTATTGTTGCTGTTGTTATCTAGAGAACATTATCATTAAAAGCAGTGATAAGGTAACTGCTTATTAAATATAGGACAAAATACTTTTTACTTAGAAAAATTAGGGAAAAGTATTAATTCTAAATGTTTCATGTAACTGGATTTTAAGAATTAAATTTTTATGGTAATATAGGAAAACCATAATATGATTTTCCTCCATCTAAAATTCTTTCCTGGTTCATATATAAGCAACTCACTGTCATGATAAAGCTTCTTCATTTTTTCCTTTTATGTTTTCTCATGCAGTATCACTTTCAAATCTTAAAAATTCATTGCTTAAGTTAGAAGCAAATTTTGTTTGGTTAATTCATTAATAAGTTTTCTCCAGTTACCTGATCTAAACTATAAACCTTAGCCAACCAGTAAATTGTTACTTAATGGTAGAAAAAAAAAAGGGAGAAGTTATATTTATAGAGTAATCACTTTAGCCTCACTGATGAGTCTTCTAAACAGAGGTGGTTGCCAGATAGGACAGAAGTCATTCACCAGTGTGTAATGCTTGTGTTTTTCACTATTTACTAACTAATAGACCACACTCTTGCGAGGCAGAATTGTGGTTTCTTAAAATATGTACTGAGAATTCTATGAAATAAGCTTTTCATATGTTGCTGTGATTTTTTTGTTGTTGTTCCCCTTTTTTCCTTCACTAACAAAACAAAAATCATTCGATTTAACCAATTCTGTCTTAATTTTGGTAGTCAAGATGTGACTGTGATGTTATAGTACTAGTAGTTAGAAGTACAAAAATAAGAATAAGGAGCAGCTGGAGAAACCTCCAAAATGCCTTTGTATTTTCAGTTTGGAGGATGAAGCAGTATGAAAACACCATTCACAAATAGCCAGAATGGCATACAGGCATGTACCCCCATGTTTAAGCCACTTCAGTTCACAAATGGCTTCCATACCTAGAGAAAACAGTAACACTTCTCAAATATAAAAGTAAGATAGCAGATAGTTCATAAACAGAGCACCTTCTCTGCCTTTTAAAAGAAATGTGGCCAATACTTTTTCTTAATAACTAATTACCGCTGGAGAACTATTTAAGCAGCCCTAGATGGGCTGCTCAAACATAAATTTAAACCATACATTTCCCACATGCATCTCTGTGTATGACTGGGTCCGTTTCCTGCAGTTTTAAAATGAGCAAAAAGGTTGAAAGTGGAAGGCAGATAAACATAAAATATTTCTTAACTGCAATTTAAAGGAGTAATAAAATCTAAAGACCAGGCAGAGTTATAACAAATGCATGAAAGTACACTTTGACTCTTTTTAAGATGTTTTATTAGACAGTGTTCGTTTTCATTGAAAAAATACAGCAAAGCTGGCTTTATTTTGTTGAGGAAACAGCTCTTTCCTCCCCTAGTCATGAAACTTTTCAGTTTTTCCTGAACAACTGATGAATGTTTTTCTTAAATTTTTTTCCTGACTGTTTGCACACAGGGCAATAATAGGTGCAGGACATTTTGTTGTAACGTAGCAACTCAGCCTCGTTTGGAAATTCAGCAAATTGGAGGATTGTGAGTAGGTCCATCAGCTGAGCTTGCCTGCATTTAGTTTTCTCTATTAGTATCCTGTATTTAATTTGGAGATACGTTTTTCCATATCCTTTCTGCAGAGTTAAACTGCAGACTTTTGCAATTGTGTTTGCAATACAACACTTGAGCTTTTCGAGCCTGAGCAAAAGACTGCTGAAGCACCAAGACGCTCAGTGTCACCCTCAGCATATACACTCTTAAAGGATCAATATCCTTGATAACAAAGAAAGAGCCTTCTCTTGGATTTATTACTAAAAGAGAAAAGACTGTATTTGTTTTGCATCACAGCAGTGAGGGCAGATGTGAATAGGTACTGGTACAGGGCTGAATCAGTGAACTGGCACAGTGGGCCAGTGTGATGGCAAAAATGACCAGACTCTGGGATACTGAGCAGCAGGAAGGGAAGGCTTCTCTGTAAGACTGGACTGCACTGAGGGACATTTTGTTTGAATTTTGCATATTAAAATCATACGTGGTCTTATTTAAACAAAGGAAAGGAAAATAGCAAAGTTAATCAGCATAATTTGAAAGTTGCCTTGAAAGTTTGTCTCTTATCTAGAGTACAGATAACTGCCAATAAAGAGAATCTTAAAACCTGTGTATTCCTACTGGCAAGTTAAAAAAAGAGTACAGTAAATATGCTGATACAGCTTAACTCCAGAAATCCTGATTATGAATCATTGTTCATTGTCAGCATCTCAAAATGTCTTCAAATGAAGTAAAACTGCCGATGTTGGTCATCTAGAATCTGGATGTAGGATTTATGAGTGGATTTCAGAGGGAAGCTGTGGGTCAATCTGTCAGTTGTGGTGTTATTTATGTGCTGTTCTTGGTTTAGGACTCTTTCGGTGTATGCGTGGGAGAAAGAGTAAACTATGACCAAAGCCAGCTTCATTATATTGCAGGGAACATTGAGAGTCATTTACATTTATTCCACTTCTACAGAATTTAATTCAATCTGTTCATTTACAATTCATTGTTGAGTGTGTGCTTGTTCTCAGTGGCCGAGATTAGTTGGTTAAAGAATACATCACCTTATTAATAAGCTTATCATTATGTAACATGAATGTATTTTAAGTTTTTTCTGTGGGATTTTTTTTTTTTACTATGCCTTATAGAAAAGGTGTGTTCCATATTCTGTTACTTTAAACCTAACCTACTGTGAAATGTGTGTTTACATAATAAATTTAATATAACAACTGTATAAGAACTGTGAGCTGAATGCTTTAAAAAGAAAGAAGAGCACTGAAAATTTAATGACACATTATGTGGGATACTGTCAAATTATTTACGCTTGAAGTTTGAGTTTTCTTAAATGCCATATGCATTTTTTCACTTAGAGATGGTCAGTTTTTCTTTTTTTTGAGTAGTCAGTTTCACATGACAGGATAAAGAAAGACCAAGAGTCATATTTCTTCCTTAAGAAACTGCTCACTGGCCAGACTCTGCATACACAGGCTCCTCTGCACTAATATATGTACACAGCCTTGTTTATGTTAGGATCTACAAGAAGCCAGGGTTCGGGTGGTGGTGTTTTTCTAAATTAACGCTGCACTGACAGATTTGGAAAAAGAAAGGTGGTGGAATGCAGAAGTTAAGAAATAAGAAAATAAAATACAGTTGATACTGTGTTGAAAAAGTCCAAAGACTAAGCATCTATTCTTGAAAAATAAATTTTACACCTCAGACTAAACCAAAATTGAGTCACGGTATTTATCAGTTTGGTTGTAATCCCAATTTTAAGACAAATCAGACTGGGAAACTAAGCAGTTCAAGAATGTCTCTCTACTTCTCATAATTAAGTTAAAGCTAATTTTGTTCATTTTAGTACAAGACAACAGTGATGCTGCCAGAATTTTTAAAAGGTTTATTTGACTTTAGAGAAATTGTTTCAGTTGTGTCTTTTGTGATAGTATTCTTTCTGATTTAATTAGAATTGTTTGTTACATTGTGGGGTTCTACACAAAGTTTAATTTGAGCCTAAATTAAGCAGTGGAAAAGAAAATATGTATAAGACGTATCAGTAGACATCCTGTTTAATGGACATACCAAATAATAAAATTTCTAAAAGATCATTAATTCTAGAATTGGTTCAAAAATTAGTTGTTCCTCCTTTTACTACTCCCCTGCTAATTCCATTAATTGTAATCAAAAAAGAGAGATGAGTTTAAGCAGTTTTCATATATAAGTGCTAATGCAGGAAAAGCTGAATCTTGGAATCAATTGTATGGATTTTCTGAGAACAACTTTCCAGTCTTGGTTTTCTTTCATGAACATGGCAGGGAGGCTGGGAGTTATTTTTTTGTTGTTTTTCAGATATTTGTTTGTGTAAATTAATTGGATTGAAAATCAAAATAACCCTTAGGTACATTTTCTGACCAAAATCTCTTGCTACATTTCTTTATTCCCTGCCTTTGTCTCCTTGCTGTTTTACGTCTTTAAGAGCGATTCACTACCTTTCTTTTGGTTTAGAAGGATGAGTTTGGGAAGATCTGCATTCTGGGCATTAGCGTCCTGAAAGTCCAACAGTACAGATTTTGGATAGTTACTCTTTAGTAAGTTTCCTTCCAACTACATTGTGAAGAAGTTTAATGGTCATCATGGGTGTAATTTCTTGGCCTCCACTTATTTATTGGCACAACTGTGTCAGATGTGTAATTGCCGACACTACTATAGCAATTACTAAAAAACAGTTTGTTAAAGAGCAGTAGAATGCTAAAGAGCAGTGTTGCCACAAGGGTTTATTCTGCTCAGGAAATGCAGAAGTAAGCTTCGAGGGTAAAGGAACTTGTTTGTCCAGTATGACTTTTATATTCATTTAGTTGGTTGTCCTATTTCCTTACATTGTCAGGATCTTAGAAACCTTTTTTGCAGCAACTTTGCCGTAAACTTGCTTTTAACCACTAACATCCTGGGTTTGAAAAGCTTTTCTCTAAAGAGGCAGATGCCAGGGAACAAACATTTGCTACATTCTACAGAACTGAAGTAAGAATAGTAAACTACAGTTCATTACATCAGCTTGTTACAATTGTTTAAAAAAAAGAAGTCCAATGTAGTTTTCCCAAGTTTCATTTTCTCCTAACTACATGAAAGTTTTTCTGTTTGTTTTGGGGCATTTGGTGTTTTTGTTCTGTTCTGTTTTGCTTTAACTTGTCTTCTGCACTGGTTAGTCACCCCTTTCCTCTGTGGCTTGTAGGCAGCTCATGTCAGTAGGGTCTGACGTCAAGGTGGAAGTTTCTCCAGAGGACGTTGTGGTGCAGAATGCACAACCCACACAGGCAAAATTTAGGGTCTTGACCTGATGGTACTTCCAAAGTAGTAACCATCAAAATATGTTATGTAAAAATGACAAGGGTGAGACCTCTATTAAAGAACAGTCATAGAAATTCATTGACTTATTTCAAAATACACCATTCTGTACCTCTGTCAGGGAGATCATCATAATATGCAGTATGTTGAAAGAATGATTAAATTGTGATTAAAAATTATTTTAGGAATGCTCTTACTAAGTTGTAAACAAGTTATACCTATTTAGAAGACAAAAAGAAGATAAAAAGAGAGGATTGTAGGTGGGCGACGATAATAAATATGGGCTCACAAATAAAGCAAAAGTAATAAAGCAACAAGTCTTTTGGCAGGAATGCAGTCTGTTACGTCTCTTTAATGAGGCAAATGTAAAAGGTATGGAATTGCACAATGTTGAGGGGGCTTAGCCTGTGTCCTGATGGAAATGAGCAGAATCGATATGAGGAGGAAAAAAAAAAAAAAACAGCACATAAGATCCTGGAAAAAACCAAAAAGAGACATTGCTACTGAGATCTTCTATTTCCATACCACATGAAAAGCACAGTGCAGGTGAATATTCAGAACCTTGGGTAAATACACAGTTGGATTCTGAGCAATTAGGTAGCCTGGCTAAAAGGCATTTGCAGTAAACATGAGTTAAGTATGGCTACTATGAGGTTGTCAGAAATATACAGAAGACCACAAAAACTGAAATATCGACGAAAATGTCCTTAAAAGAGGGGGGAAAATAGCAAAAACTAAATGATTATGCATTCTGTGAATGTCTTTAGAAAGGAAATAATTGAAGGACAGTTCCAAAACATTTAATTCTAAACCCTTCAGCCTGTGGGATGGGCTTGAGACAAATGTCTTTATTCACAAGCAAGACAGGTTTCTTCATCTCATCGAGCCTCGTTGTTCCATAGAAGATGGGTATTATCTGCAGCAGTAGGCTAGGAGCACAACTACACTTTTTTCCCAGAGGAAAAGTAGGAAAGGCTTTCCAAGTGAAAAGTCTCAGTTTCATTCTGCCTCTAATAGGATTGATTCTAGTTGTCTAAGTTGTAGGGGGGGTCACTGTCCCAGTGACCTGGGACAAGTGCTTCTATTTTAATAAGTGTGGTGCTGTCCTCTTTGCCTGAAAATAAGTTCCCTACAAAAATGTTTGTCAAGAACAGTGGTCTTTAAGTGCAACACTCAGTAATTCCCTGTACCTACATAGAAATCCATGAAAACCTGTGAAAAAGATCATGGACTCTTCAGGGGACTTACTGGCTTTCTCCAACTCTTGAAAAGTTGAGAATCACTGATGTTTTATCAATTTTCTCTCTTAAAATGGAGTCAGAGGCATATCTTGCTATCACACTCCTTTGGAGAGATTTCAGCATAAAAGCTGCTTATTTTCTGGAGCTTTTTCACCTTACACATGTGTGATAGTTATTGCAACACTGGCTGAAAGTCTTCTGAGCAGAATCCAGCATGTTTGGACTTTGTGTTGCCTTTTTTCCTCTGTTTCAGTGCACAGACCTATGACCTACTTGCGGTCTTGATCTAAATTTGGTGGCTGACATATTTCCCTTTTTTCTCTCCACTTACTAATAACATCTGATCCATTTCTTTGTTTTACCCTGTTTTGTTTGTTCATTGTTTTATTCTTGACAGATTGACCATTTGCTATGATTTGGGCCTCTGGGCTCTTGAGATAGAAGGTAATGTGTCATTTTTGTCAGTCTGTAGTGGTTTGGTCCAAAATACTCATTATTGTTTACCTTCTGTGAGATAAGAATTAGGAGAAATGCAAAGCAGGCACCAAACTTGAAAGAATATAAAGAAGTTTATTAACAGACCTAAAAGAAGGAAAAAAAAATCATACCACACCTTCAGAACACTTCTCCTCACCCCACCTTTCTCCCTTCTCCCAGTGACAATGTGAAAAGACAACCCTTGAGATGTTCAGTCTGTTTACCACTTCCATAATAACCTTGTTCAGTCCATTTAGGAAGAGGAGTCTCTCTTGTCCATGCTATGAAAACATTATCACAACGAGACAGCCACCCGGGTTGGTTCTCTGCTCGCATGTGAGCCCCTTCCCTGACTTGCAGCTTTTCCCACAACTGCTTTCGAGGGTCCACTCTTGAAGTTTTTTGGGGTACAATTTTAAGGTTGAGCCGTTCAGAAACAAAAACAGAGGCCCTTCTCCTTCCCTGGGAGCAAAGGGTCTTCCTCATCTTCATCTCTAGGAATATCTCTGGGAGCATCTCTAGGAACTGAGGTTTTGTCCTTTCCCATTTGGAGCAAAAGTCCTCATCGCTTCCATCTCTCCATGTTCAAACTTCTCATGAAATTACAGCTGTGTCAGCATCTGCCTATCTCAGCATCTCCTCTCTCTCTTCCCTCAGATTTTCAGCTCTTCACAGTAATAAAAGGGTTAATCTCACCTCGGCCTTGCAGCTGGAATGTGGCTTATTGCAGTGGAGGGCAGGGGGAACCAAGCCGCTCCGGCTGCCCACAGCAAGGCAGTGGGGGTGGTTCCACAGGTGGAACAGGGTCCATCAGCTCCAGGATGGCCGTGGCCTGGCCTGGCCTGGCCCAAGCAGGGCCTGGGCTGGGCCCGCTGGCCCCCGCACGGGGCCCGCAGCCACCTGTCCCAGCACTGGAAACGAGACAGAGAGGCTCTGCCTCGGAGTTTCCTATTCTTAAGTGTGAATCACAGAGGCGGTCACAACTTCAAGTGGCTTAAAGAATTGTCCATATTCAAACTGGCCAGCTGATAGGTTCTGTCAGATGACAGAGGAAGCTGTAAGCACCCCTTTGCAAGAACATCACTTCCGGAACTATGCTTTGCTAACCCATGACACAGTCACAGTGAGATGTCTTGCATATCTACTTGGGTGTGTAAGGTTGGCTTACCTATCTGCTATTCCTAATCCTCCTTTGACCTTTTTTTAATAATTTCATCCTTTTTTATTTAATGTATCAATGTAATCAGACAAAGCATACCAGCAGGAGAAGAGGAGAAGAAAAGGGCATTTCTTTCAGAACAGATGTTTTCCTCTTTTTGGTAAATCCATTCTTCCTTCATGATTCTCAAGTGAAAAGAATTCTTCAGAAACTCTTATTGAAGTATGGTGGAAATTCCCAAGTGCTGTTGTGCATAAATATTAAAACTACTAACAAATCAAAGATTAGGCTTCATACGCATTTCTGCTTTTAAACAGTTGAAAAGTAGGCAGGTAACGACGTATCTACTTCTCAGCTGATGACAGAAATAAAGTAACAAGTAGAACCTGGCTTCAGGATACAAACTTCCTAGAACCATAATCCTTTAAAATATTTATTTATGTGAAGTCCTCTTTGTCTGTAAGAAACTACCTTTTCAACAAAGGAGCATTTCTTCTCCAGTTACATGGCCTCAACTGAAATTCTTAAATCCTAAATAGCCCAGTTGGATGAAGCACTTGTGTTCGTTTCTGAGGAATATGAGGACTCTTCACTTATTTCTCTCTTGCTAAGGGATAAATAATCAAATCCTAGTAGTTTCTCAAAACGAAAATAGAGGAGGGCATTGAAATTTATCTTCTCTTTGTTGTGCGCTGGAAACCAGTAAGGAGTGTGAAGGAAAGGAAATACATGGAATTGCATTGTTTCAACTTACTTAAAACAAGAGAAGCAATAAAAATGCTTCCCACCAACAGTGGAAGGTTTTGAGTGACATGGGCTGTGCCAGGAGACAGCACACCACAACCAGGGCGAGTGTGGCTGTGCACAAGAGGGGCTTCCCTTTATTTGCAGATGTTTCATTGTCTTTTTCATTCCATGATGGGGCCCCGCTTCGGGTCTTGCATTTCTTCCCAGGAGCTGCTCACATGTTTAAACTCAAGACCGTTCTCAACATGTATCTCCTCCGAGCTAAATGTAATACAGTTGCAGGTATCAATTCAGATCTGTGACTCACTCCTCTGCATGCCGTGGTTGGTGCTCTGAGCTAAAAGTGACTTACCAGATGCAGTTTTCTGCAGCAAAATTTTTCTGTATATGCAGCTGTGTGAGCACCAGTGCATGTGTTACATGTGTGTAGGTAATACAGAGCATTTCTCCCCAGAGTCATGACTTCCAGATCTGCTACCAGCTTGAGAGGGTAAGGGCACTCTGGAAACAAGTTGCTTTCCTTCCTCCCTTTCTTCCCCCTGCACCAAATGGGGCTCTGCCTCTTAGTTCCTCATCTTGTCTTCCAGTCCCCTATATCACTTCCCCTATACCATTCTCTCTGAGGCACAGTTTATTCTTCAGCTTGTAAATATTCCATGGATTATTTGAGGGGGATGCCTTTCAGAAGAGTATGCTGAGATGTGATACAGAGCCAAATCTGCAGCTTCACACTGTAGTCAGATCATGCCAGAGACATTCTGCAGACTCAGAAACAAAGTATGATGTTCCAGTATTGTGTGTATTCCTAGAATATCACAAACAGCAGTGTTTCTCTGTTTTAAATCAAAAATCCTTTCAGGTCACTGCATGACTTTCTGTTCTTGTGCAAAATGGAATTAGGAGTAAATTGGCTTTGGTTTCTTGGAATGACTGTCCCCATGTTGCATTGTGTTCTGTTCACAAAGCTCAAGGTTGATTTTTGTTCTGCTGGTGTAAGTTGTTTGATTATGGTAAGATAAAATGATATGGAAACTGTTTTTTCACTGATCTCATTTGTTGGTTTTACAGCAGACTTATTCCTAAAACCACTTAGTGAAAGTATATAGGTGAGAGGATCTTTTGACTCTTCTGAATACTCTGTTCTATTTAAAGAATCTGACTAAATTGAAAGCATTCATCCTCTGTTGTTTGTTTGGATTATTTTTTATTCCCTGCTCACCGTCCTTTGCAAATTATGGCATGTTGCTTTCTATTTTTCTTTTTTGTAGTTTGAGATACAGTTGGATGCCTTTCTAAGGATGTTTCTGAAACTGTGTGTGATACAATGCACAGTGATGTGAATGGCCTGTTGTCAGCACTGGTTAAGGAAGCTGTGACAAATCAGCAGTGGAGATGAAGGGGGAGGGATCAGTTTACAGCTAGGAAAACCACAATGGCAGTTGTATTGGGCAGTCAGTGTTCTCTTGGTGTGTTTTTTATTGCCCAAATGTCAGTGTTTCTCAATAGCTTGCTCACAGGAAAAGGAGTCAAGGGAATTCTCAATGTCCAAATCACAGAACATGTGCTGTTGTTTGAATTCTCCTCAATTTGTGAGCTGCTCACAGCAGGCTGTAATCACGTATCATGCTGATTTGTGGTATCTGTTATGCATTGCTTCAGTTTCTTATGACTTTTGTCTTCCTTACTTACACAGGGGAAGCAAAAGGGCAAACTAGATCAGGAAGAAGAGCTTTGAAATGTAGCTTTAATCGAGAATACATTACCTGGTTTGGCCTTGGGTACTTTATACATGTCTTTCAGTTCAGCTATCTGTTAAAATAAAAAGGGTAGTGCCTTTCTTAACACCTTGCAAAAGCTGTTACTGTGTTTGATATTAAAGGTTACTGTGGAGGAGTCATAGGCTTTTTCAGTACAGTGCAGTCGTAGATACCAGTTTGTCTTTCTGATTGCTGTGAAATAATTGCTGGTGCCTCTCTTTGCTGAAGGCATCATTATTCTGTCTAGAAAACATCAGTAGAGCTTCAGTACTTCCTGGTGCTTGGTGTGGTACAGATACAGGTCTAGTCCTTCTCAATTCTCATTGTACAGCACATCAAATGAACTCTGCTCCATTTCACTACAACTTTAGATATGAACAAATTAAAAGTTTATGTAAGCTGGGATGTGAATCTTAATAGTCAGGTTTAGAGAAACTAAAATGAATGCAGCCAATATCTTTTAGTTCCACTTCATAATTTAAATATTTCTAAATTTTGTTTAATATTGCAGATGTTTTCAAGTTTTTAGAAAAATATTTATGTTAGAATTAAGGACAAAAGTAAAGCAGCAAACCCAGTTTATCTAATCTGTGATGCAGAGATTGTTGCACGTTCCTCTAAACAGCAGAGCAAAATTTAGAAAGTGATTAAGGAACATTTTTCCTAACCAGATCAACTCTATCCACACTGGTAAAATGCACCATGTTGGAAAAGGATTAGCTCATAGTTTTGTCTTTAATGTGCATAAGGACCAGTGTGTAAAATGTGACCAATTCAAATGTCATTAAGAACTGTTTTCTTTATCTATAATAACAGTAAAACTGTGTTCAGTAGTCAGTGCATTTTTACTGTGTGCCAAACGCAGACAAAGCCTGAGTTGTTCATTGTGAAATGCAGACACCAAAGAGCTTTTAAATGTGGTAAGTCTATGACCAGCATTCATGCTTGTAGAACTGTCGGGAACAATGTAGATATTTATGTAGATATTTTCCAGTAATGACTTTGAGGGTTATTTGCTTTAGACTCTGCAAAACAAACATAGTACAGCCATCCAAATGTCAGATTCTCCTCTTAATAGAAAGAATATCTTCCATGGAGGATGATAAGAAAGCACCCACTTGAGTTTAACTCGCCAAAGAATATTGTGTTCAAAAGGTTGCCTGGTAGTTAGCTCAGACTGCATTTCAGAAGCATCAGTGAAGGCAGCAGACCAGCATATCCATTATAGCAGCTAGAAGAGTTCATGCAGGAACTGTTTGGATTTCCAGTGATCCAGTAGCCTAGGGAGAAAGTGACCATTCAGGGTTCTGAATTGTTAGATGCAATAATCTGTCTCTAAAATGGATAACTCAGAGTAATCTGTGTTTATTGCATTTAGAATAGGTACAGGAGGGCATCTCTTCTGCTGGTAAACACAATGCAGGTAGGCAGTGTTTGAATGGAGTGTCCTGTGGGTTTGACTGCTAAGATTATATATGCTATTTAGTTTCCTGCTGATTAAGCTATATTACAGTTTCATCTGCCACCTGGCCTTTTTAGGCATGCAAAGCAATAGACCTGAGTGGACTGTACCTTACAGAAAGGCTTGGTCTTTTCTGAGGTTTTATTGGAAGAGGAGTGTGAGAAGAGTCACACTCTTAATCAACATAGCTGCATTGATACAAGGGCACTTCCTAAGAGGGTTTTCCAGAAAGGCTTTGGAGAAACATACTCAGTAATCTCCTCCATCCACAGGCTGTGGTGGGGATGACTTTTTGCTTTCTTAGCAGTGGAACAACCCCACTGAAATCTCTCTCCGTGCAGCTACTCTCTGCTGTTTGTCCCATCTACTGCAGACAGTGCAGCAAAATCCTGCAGTTAGAGAAGAAGAATTGCAACAAGTAAAGGGACTTTTCAGAAGAACTGAAAAGCCTATCATTAAGGCTCAAATTATTTTCTTTATTTTGTAGTTCAGAAATACCCTTTTCTAAGCCGGCTCAGTCTTCTTTACTTTTTTGTTTTGGTTTGGTTTGTTGGGGTTTTTTTGTTGTTAGGTCTGTTGCTTGATCTGACCTTTAAAAAAATCTCTCTTGAGTGGCTGGGATTTTTATAGGGGAACCCATTCTGGTATAAGAACACAAACAGTGTAGGCATTCACTTTCATGTATAATACTTGATTGTCTTAAAATAAGTATTTTCTTCTAGTTGCTTTGGTTGGTAGTTGAAAGCTGTTAGAAAAAGATCGACATATTTTATTTGTGATCTGATAGAACTGAGAAGGAAAGCAATTAATAATGGTAACTCTTAACGTAAACTTGTTTTCCAGTGGTGAGGCTTGTTCTGTTTTTTTGTCATGCTCTGAGCCATCCCAGCATAAATCGTGTTTGTATGTAAGGCTCACATTTAAGCAGTTCCCGGAGTTGTCACTGAATTTTCAACCAAACTTCCTATTTTTAATGTGGATTTTCCAGCTGATATTAGGAGGTTCTGCCTGTACAGATCTGTGTGTGTTTAGCAGCTAGTCCTCCTGAAAAAACATATTACTGGAAATACAGATAACTTTGAGAATGATTTCTGAGGGCTAAAAGATATAGCACAAATGGTAACATATTTGAATTACACACTAGTTCTTTATGGGAAGTGCTGATTGCACATTGCAGAGTTGAACCAGCCAACATTTGTAATTCACGAATATGCCATGTCTTATTTTTAATCTCACAGCATGATACACCACCGCTGTGCATGCTGTATTGACTTGCTTTTCTTTTGCTGCTTACAATGTGTGAGCTTGGTAGGGGACAGAAAGGAAAGTCCTTGGACCTGCCTGGTGCATGTGCTGCAGCAGCCAGTTTGTTAACCATGTCAGAGCTGCTGCCAGACTTTCTGGTTCTGATGAATAGTCCCTGTTCCTCTGGAACCGGACACTGACACTTAGTCCCAAAGTTACAATAAAAAATTACGTTCTCTCAGTTGAGAAAACTTCAAATAATTTCAAAAGGTCCTTACACATCCTGGTGCAGGTGATTAGATGAGCCGTGGCAATCCTTCAGAATTGCATGCATAGATAAATTTTGTCTCTGTTTCTTCCCATGCTTGAGCCTGAGATAAAACCAAGGCATAGAATTGGTCAGTAAAGCCTTTTCCTGGCCCCAAAGGAGAGAGATCATTAAACATGTCTCTGTTTCCCTTTGCTTCATCAACCCCAACTCTGCAGCAGATGACCAGATGGCCACAGGGCATATTTTGTAGCTACAAGAGAAATCTCATGGCAAGCAATTTCCTTCTATCAGTTACATCAGGCACATGCATCAAAATTTAGATTTATTTCCCAATTAAAAAAAAAAAGAATCCCTGAAAACTGTGTTCGTGAAAAACACTGCTTTATGTGCCAGATGGGAGAATGTGCTTCTCTTTTTTTAGTGTAGGGTAGCCAAAAATTGTTTGTGGTTCTAAAAAAGTTGTAGTGTTTGAGAAAGTACAAATCCAATCGTATTGAATATAAAAAATCAGGATCGTCCTTTTCTTCTGGACTTCGTAAGAAATGTGTAGCATTTGGACAAAGCCTCCTGTCTGACCTGAGGTGGTGATGGGTGAGAAGTAACCAGCACCCCTCCAAGGAGTTACGAAAAATACTGCCTTGTGCTGTTAAACCACTTAGAAATATAGTAAGGCAAGACAATGAATAGGATTGGAGAAATGTGGAAGTTTGTAGAACTGGTGGCTGTGGTTGACTGTGTACATCCACCAGCAGATCTTGTTCGCAGGGGAAGTTGGAAGAAAGCTGGCTATTACTCCAACTTTGTTTGCTCTAAAGGAAGAGGGCCCAACAGAAGGGAGCTTCAGATAGCAGTAGTGGGCATTTTGATGTATATTTTTAGTACAGCTAAGATAACATTTCTGGAAGTGTAGCTTATGTTTAAACCTTCATTTGGGGTTCTTGGTTTGTTTCATTTTCTTCGGGGGTTTTTATCAGCACTTTCCATGCATTCTTTCTTTCCTTTCCCTGGCTTTTCTGGCTACTCTTCTGGAGCAGCATGCTTTTGTTTAAAGGTACTTGTAAACTTTTTTAAAATAGCTTTTAATTGACTAGAAACATACTGAGTTCGATCATTGCTTATCAGTGGGAAGCTGGGTCACTTTTATTTTCACGGCCTTTGTTTTCACGGTCCCATGCTTTTGTTTTCATTCATCAGTAAGACAAGAGATGCAATTAAATTGCTTTAAATGTTTCTCACCTGACCAGGAAAGGTGTACATTAGAGATTGTGTCTGAGGTTTTTCCTGGGATCTTCCGTAACACTGCACATGTACTTTGTGCAATGGGACATTTAGATAATGTGTCTTTCACCCTAATTGCCTGGAATTAAGTTCACAAAGCCAAAAGGTACTATTTAGTTTCTAGCATGTTTTTAAAGGTGCATGTAAAAGATGTGACCTGTCCTGTGTCGCTGTGGGTAGGCCAGAAAATGGTTTTGAAGTGCTTCCTGTGTTGCCAACCATTTTACTCATTAGGAGCAGGGGAGGGAAAAGGAAATAAGAAGTGTAGTCTGGCCATATTTAAAACATTGGCATGTTTATCCTGCACATGGTGTTAAAAACTACATTGTCCTAAAAGAACCAAGAATACCTTTAGAGGTTGGTATTTTTGGCCATTTTCTTGCCTTTTATCACAGTCACAGTGTATGAACTGGGAATCTAAGTAGTCAGCTGAATATACACATGGCTAGATTATCTCATTTCTAGCTGCCTGCTTTGTTTATCAAGCACTTATGTAACGTTCAGAATTACATTAATGCAGGGCCAAGCTTGGTATTCACATGCTGTTATCCTGGTGCTGATAGGGGAGATGAGCAGAGTGGGGGGTGAGATGGTTAAAGGGATGGCTGCCCCTGCTCTCTCTCCTCTCCTAAGCTTAACACCTCACATCTACACCCCATCTCTCATTTGCTTTCTAGAAATTGCAGTGCCATTGGGACTTCATGCTTCACACTTCCATCAGCAGCATAGAGGCACAGAGCTGAGGCTGCAAAGGCAATAAGTGCCAGACTGTAAACATTGATTTGAATGCTATCAAACTGATTTGGGGTTGGAGATAGACCAGGGATTTTCAATACATGTTTATAATTAAGAATGTAAACAGAATTTCATGTTTATATGCCCCAGATACAAAAAAAAAAGAGGCTTTTGAAGCTCTGGTTTGAACTGCTTGGAAGTAAAAGAATTAAGTGGTTAGGGTGGAAAGGAAAATGACACTCCTGCAAGCATTAAATCATACCATTTCCTCGCTTTCTTCCTCTCCCTCTCCATCACACACAGTTGCACACAAAAACTCTGCTGCAGAGCTGCTGTTTTTCATTCTTCTTGTAGACTATACCCTTCTTCTGAACACATATGCATGTAATGGGTTTTGTTTGTCCTTTCCTCCCCCCGCCACGGCAGGATGTTAAAAAAAGGGTTTGCCCCAAAAGATTTATTGAAGTTAATAGTTGCCTGTTCAATTAGAGACCTTTTAATGGTAACACAGCACAGTATTTTTTGCATAAATAGGTTGATATAGACTCACTGTGACCATTACTTAGTCATGTAACTCATAAGCAGCTAACTGTAGCCAGCCTAAACTGGTTTCAGGATTCTGTTGGAATTTTTTGGTCAATAACTCATAACCTCTCTTGAGACTTATGAAAATTCCTTTTTAGACGTGGTAGTTGCTAAGTAATGTCCCTACTTGGATAGCAGTTTAGACACCAATCCTAAAATTGATAGCTTGCATACAGACTGCTAAATTTATGCAGGGAGCCTTTCTGGACAAAGCCAGATAGTTTATTTGCTGGTTTTTACAAGAGAAAGCCTTGAAATCTCTTTCTGCTTAAGCTGCTGATAGCCATCTGAATTTTCCTTAACCTACAGTTCGTATCTAAAATAAAATCTGAATCCCAATTTCCTTACAGCCTTCATTACTCACTCTAAAAACTTCTAAAACAGGCCTTCTTTTCAGTTTTGGAATTTTTATTCATTGCTTCAGTGCTTCAAATTTAAACCATTAAAAAAACAGTGCACTGGTACAGATACCAGACTTCTGCCATCCCTGTTTCTAATTTGGTTTTCCCTTGAAACTAATTCCAGCTCAGCTGGTGACACTCCTAGACATGGTGCTATGAACGAACATCTGAAAAATTTCTCTTAAGAACATTAAACCCATTCTTTTGTAGAAAGAGATGTAACCACTTGCTTGAACTTACTTTGATTTTGGGTTTTAACATAAACTTGGATTTTTTCAGAGAAAGCTTTATGTCAGATTTATGTTGAGGCAAAATGTTTCACACAGAGTTGAGTTCTGTGGCAAAGTTTGTAAAATCAGCATATTTAAAATCATTAAAATATGCCTTCTTAAAGGGCATATTTACATGATGACTTCCATGGCACAATGAAGTAGTTTGTATAGAACACATGAAAGCTGTTAGAGCAAACAGGAGGTTTGTAATCTTATTGTAATTTGTAAACTAATTCAGATTAGTTTACAAATCAACTTTCCCCAAACAAGTGGGCACTAGTAGCCCTTTATAAATTTCGGTTCTAAATTCTAGGCATTTTTACACAGCATAGTCCAACTGTCTGACATTTTCAGTTAAGTTATCATTAAAGCACCTTAAAAATAAATTAATCATATTAAACATTTTTTGTCTTTCCCCTTAACCACCATTAAACTTCAGGTTAATATTTTAAATGTTCAGTGATGTGTTTCAGGAGGCCGAGTGAGATGAACAGCACGAGCTGTAGAATCGTACGTCGCTCACCCACTAACGGGGGCCTTTTTTTCTGTGAGTTTCCATAAATTAGATGTGGAGCCAAAGCAAGCGGAAGCTATTTTTAGTGCAGCAGCAGCAGCACTGCAGAACAGAAGCTGGCGGAGCATCACGTGTGTCAGGCTGAATCAAAGGGAGTATCCCAGCAATGTGCTGTAAACAAAACAAGGGCGCTGTCAAAAAACAAGCTTCAGGTACTGAAAGAACCCAAATCAAAGCTTCACGCGAGAGGCAAAGGCACCAGCTCTGTTTCTTAGGAGATTTTCCTATTTTGCAAACATGGGAGCTTAATAAGAATCCCGTGTTTCCTGGTGTCCTAGTGTCTCACTCGATGCAGTCTTTACCATTAGGCATTTTATTTAGAAATTTTCTGTAGTAATTTTGTCTCTATCTTCTGTCAAGAGTGTAATCATTGTCTGAAGATACGTAAGTGTAGCAGAAGCAGATGCAGCTGTCTGCAGAGCCACTGCACAGGGGATGTCCTTGCTGTGAAAGCACTGCTTTACAGCATGGGAGATGTTGTTTTTCAGCAAGCAGAAGAGCAATATGAGCAACTACTTCACTCTTACACATGAATTGGATTGACATATTCTTCTATGAGGTTTTCCATTCATAATTAGTATTTTTATTTTGTGGGGTTTTTGCATGAAATGCAGCTGTCCTCAGAAATTACACATTAACCTGAGTAAATACTCACTGAACCTTTCAAAGATTAACTTTTACTTAATTTACTTTGGTTTCCGTGTGTCTGCATGCTATCAGAGGCACAAATAGATTTTAACTCAGTAGTTTCAAGACCGTGTGTTTGTTACTCAGAATCACTCGCCAAGGCCGTGCCATGAAAGCTTATGGTCAGTCTGTAGCATCAGCCTATTATTAGTCAAGCAGTTGAGACACAACCTTTATAAAGGTTAAAAAAGGTGTTGAAAATTTTCATTTCAATTGATAGTTAAAAAACAAACAAACAAAAAAAAAACCAGCTGCCTCCCCTTCTTCCTGAAAACCACCTGTTCAGGTGATGCATCTTTTGTTGATCTTGCAGGTGCATGTATTTTAATGAACTTCAGGGCTTGAATTTGTTGGGGTTTCACTTCCAGGAGCCTGGGAAATGGGAGAGTGATTGTTGCTCTTACAGTAAATGCAAATAGCTGTGAAAAAGGACTTAGGGAAAAGGATGTCAGCCTAAGCTGAATTATATGATTTCCCTGCAATAGTAGCCTATGCAAAACAGGGTTAGATGAGATTAATACACAATGGGCACATCAAGACAAATGCAAATATCAATGCCAGTTGTGTCACTAATGGCACAGAAGAACTCTTGAGTGCAACAAGTCCCTCTTGTTACCTCCCTGCTGCTCCTGACTGGGTTTTTCCCCTGGGCTGGGGGAAGAGTCACTCAAGCTGGCATCTGGGTTTGGAAGGAACAGTGGTACGGGCTCCTAGGCTCATCAGCCGTGGCATGAGTCCTGTATAGGTGCTGTGAATCTTCTTGGGATTGTGAGTTTAATGGACTTTGATGTCAAAGAGGAACTGTAGCCCCGTATGACCCACTGGCTGTACATTTTTGTTTATTTTTTTTTTTTAGGCAAGTTGCAGCCAGGAAAAAAAAATCTACATAGAATGTAGGAGAGTAGAAAAAGCTAAGAAACAAAGAGTAGAGACAGTAAATTGTTAAAGAATGTTTCATACACTCTGAATTCATTCAATAATGATAGTCTTTTTTCATGGAACGTTTTGGGTAACTTAACACTTGGAGCCAAGTGTTTGTAAACTATTCATTCAGATGTTAGTATTTCTTTTTTATTTTAAGGCAAGTATTTTGACTTTTTGGGACCAGGTTTTCAAGTGCCCGTAGCCAAGCCAAGGGAACATCCAGCTGAACTCAGAATCCACAGTTGCTGCCTGGGTTGAGAATCTGAGTGTACCATGCTGCCTTACTGTAAGCTACAATAAGAAGATATGGCCATGAATATCTCCGAATAAACCCCTGAACTTGTCAGTTCTCTCACACAGATACACTGCCTCCTTATTCCAATACCCATCTCTTCCTCCTTAAAATGCAAGCCACAACACATTCTCATGCCTGGTTTTGCTAGAATGACATCTACCATTGTAACCTCAAAACACAAATAAACTGAAAACATTTCAATTTGAAGTAACTATAAATCACAGGAAAGTAGTTCATTGTCAGCTAGAATTTTTGTGATGTGTTTAGGTCTCAGAAAAAAAGAATTTGGAGAGCAGGAGCTAATTGTGATTTGGCCAATGCTGGCGAATGATGTTGTGCTTTCTGTAACAAATAACTTGCTGTTTATTCCCAGCAGATCTGCCACACTAAAACAGAAGTCAGTAATCACCTACATGTTTGTGGCCAAACTAAGTAGGCTTTGCAGTGCTGACACTGCTTAGGAGGGCTGGGAGTTGTGTGTAGTGCAACCACCGCATTTCCTGTCCCAGCCCTGGGCGGAAACCAAGGCAGGCAGCAAGGGTGGGGAATCTCCTGCTCGCTGGATGCCGTGCTGGCCTTTCAGACACACACCTCAGTGTTATCAGGAGTAAGCAAATAAATAAATCGGTGTGCCTGTGAGGCATCGTGAAGCCAAGCTGTACATCACATCCAGCTCACAGGTTATAGCTTCTACGGCTCAGCTTGCCACTGAAACATCCATAAAACAGATTTTACTGAATGAAGCATCGAGCAGAGATGGCACACTTAGAAAGTCATTGCACTGAGCTCTTAGTGATGCAAAAAAAATTGCAAGTTGGAGTAATAGTTGCTGTGAATCTGCTAGCTACAGGGGAACTTACAACAGATGCTACTTTACTTGGATACTAGGATACAATCTTTCAGTGGGTCAGTTATGACATGTATGTAAACAAAAAATCTATTAAAAGCCATCATATTAACATACGGCAATATAATTGCAAAGGAAGAAGATTTCTTGGAAATTTTGCTGGGTTAACATATGACTGCTTAAATTAACTTTTGCAGATAGAACTGTTTTAATTAGGTAGTGACATAAATGCAACTAGATCAAAGCTGGCCTTATTATATATAGATGCAAAACCTTTGCAAGGATATAATATTTGTAAACAGCTTGTAATAGCTGTAATTTTCTTGTTCCACAGTCTCTGGTGAAGAAGCTGCTATACATGAGTCTTAACTTTACACTGATTTACATATTTCAGAAGTTTTTTCCCAGATTTCTTCTCTTGCCAGCTCATTTTCAGGCTCTTGGAATCTTTTGACACAGACTACAGGTGCAATTGCAGCCTCTGTGGACACACCCAGCTTGCCATTAACCTAACCAGTCTGGGCACCTGTGCAGAAAAAAGAATACAGCCCGGTTTCTAAAATACAAGGCTCAAGTGCTAAAGCCTTGACATAGCAGATATGCTGCTATCCATAATTGACCTAGCTAATTTAAATTTCAGTAGATGTCTGCAGTGATTCCCTGTATGTCTGTGGTATAATTTTCTCAAATACATAGCTATGTACCTATCCTGTGAGTGTCTTTTTTTTTTTTTTTCTGGAATGTGAGTTTCGTAAGCTCTAGTTCAGCATTTCCTCTTCCTTATCCAAACAGTCTTGATATTTATCTCTTTTTCTTTCTTCATTTCCACGTCTTGCTCCATTATTCTCAACTCTCATAATTTGAAATAATGATACTGGATTTTAATAATCATCTTTCTTAACACTTTGGGAAAACCCCTCTTACTTTTTCTACAAATGTGTTGTATTTAGGAGCCTCCACACCCCTTGCTGAGCTTCTAAGATAAATTGCCAAGTGTGCTGGATTTCATTCTAGGAAGGAAGGTCAGGTTGCTGCATTAATTCCACTGGGAGTAGAATAAGCTCAAAGCTGCATGTTTACCTAGAGGCACAGAATCATCAAGGTTGGAAGAGACATTTAATATTACCAAGTCTAACTGTGAACCCAGCACTCCACTGTAAACCCTAAACCACATCACCCAGGGCCGGATCCAGACACTTCTTAAACACCTCCAGGGATGGTGACTCCACCACCTCCCTGGGCTACTGTTTCAGTGCTTGACCACTCTAAGAAATTACTTAATCCCTCGAGTATCTGAAACATGGATAGACACCTGTTTCATAAGCTAGACATAGGGCAAAAAAAAAAGTTTTCCCCTATGAGATTAAACATCAAAAAAACTTTGTTACAAATCCCCATCTCAAGATTAAGAAAAGGACAATACAATGAAAGTCTAAACTATGTGTTAATCTAGAAGTTAGTATTTTAAAATAAGACTTCATTTGGACTGACAAATGTGTATCCCACATCTTCAGTGAAATTTTGTAGATTTACACCTGCTGATCAAGCCAGGCTTCTCCTTCTAATTCAGCATTCCCAAATAACTTTTCCCCTTCTGCTGTCATCTCAGTCTAGTTTGCAGACCATCAGTTATTTACTTGTAGCTTTGCTGTGTGCACTGCATGTGCAACTCATGTGCTAGATACTGCAAAGATGCTGACTTGGAAGTTAGAAAATTGCATGCAGCTTTCAAATTCTTTTTCCATGAGAGATTACAAATAAATGCCTTTTTGAACCAGGTCTACAGAAGGCAGAAATATCCTTATTTTGTGTAAAATAATTGGGTAAACCATACAGGTGGTTTTCTGCTGTTGTGGATTGTCTTTTGTTTGAGTCTCTGTGCATTTTCTCAGAAATATGTAGTTATTTCAGTAACTTTAAGTAATATCAGCTAGCTTGCTTTTAATTGTTACATTCATCATTATATACCATGTATAGGAAGAATTACCTACTGCATATGCAACATGCAGAAATGGAGCTGAGGAGGTGATATTTTCTGAATTGTCATTCATTGGTACAAACTATGGCTCATCTGTTTCCTCTTCCTAAGCAAAACCCTTGCTATCAGCAAAACATCATGCAAAGGGTCCCCTCCCACAGCATTGTCATGCTTGTGTCATACAGCAAAACTGCTCTTGCTGACAGGGGGCCTCCTCCTTGGGGTTAGGTTTGCCCCCCTGGTCTTAACCTTTAAATGACAGATGAATTAAAATTGAAGTTTCTATCAAGCAGCTGCCTATCACTGATGGATTTAACCACTTTAATGAAAAATATACATATTTTGTGTTATTTCCAGTGGTGATTGTCTGAGTGCAGCGTTGGCACTGATGAACGGTATTATATGGTAATGCTTGGCACTGCCAGTTCATCTCTCTCCTCTCAGAGGTGCTTTTTATGCTCACTTTCTACATGTTGCTAGGCTGAGATTTAGTCCTTTTTGCACAAATTCTGTAGGTGGAATTTTAAGTCACAAAGCAAAACAGGTGGGGAAAAAACCCCAGCATCGTCTCCTTAGTGTGCATCCAGCAGGTAGTGCTTCCTTCATCTGGTAGTTGGCAGGAGGCTTTTTCAGTTCTTGGATCCAACTGAATATCCTTCTCAATGGTCTCAGCTTAAGGTCTCTGAAGAGGATCTTGAATAAACTGTATCCTGAAATACACACCTCTCTCAGTTGTTCTTTCCAAGATGACAAAAAGTTGTTGAGTTACAAAATTAAGACCCTGTAGGCAAGCAGAGGAATCCTGGTCATCAGCAGATAAAGAGTGATATGGTCAGGCAACTTCCTTAACTGCTAGAATTTTTCTTTGGATAATGAGTGCAGGTTGCAAGGTGGAAGTAGTGTATTTGGATTTTAACAAGTTCTGTAGCAGTGACATAAAATAGTACTTGAGCTAGTGGTGAGAGCTGAGGGCCTTTTTTGAAAGGATTGTGAGAGAAGGCATGAACTTAGAACAATAGCGTTTTAGAATAAGACTGTATAATGGAACTTGGAACTATTTATAACATGCGCAGAGATAGTGCAGGTACTTGTGTTTAGTGTAATTATGCTTATGCAATCAGCTTTTTTAGGAAGATAACCATTTGACTAGTTTATTTTTGGAAATGTACTCCAGGGTGCTAAGATGTGTATCTATATATCTGTCTTTATATAATTTTCAGCTTCGGTTCTAAATCTGTTTTCTGTATCTGTCAGGAAATATCCTTCTACCTATAAACTGTATGAGGCTGATTAATGACTGATGGCAGACAAATCTACAAATATCAAGCTTTTGGCATCATAAGTGAAAATGCCTTGCTTTGTAAGAGGGGGAAGGGGAGAAATTAATTTCCTGTTTAATTTCTACAAGAAAAACCCACAGCCTGACCAGATGGAATTTCATTTGTACTATAAATAATCAAACCTTTCCTTCTTTCATGGCTTTTGATATAGTTCTATCTAAACTGCTCCTTCCACAATTTTCTTTGTCCTGCTGTGTTCAGGGATGTTCCTTCAGATGCTCAGTTGATGATGTAAATAACAGAACAAAAGTCTTCATCACCAACAAAAATGTATATCAGTATATATCTCTAAAACTCTAAACATGCTGTGTGGCTAGCTGGGGCAGTCCTGATCACTTGAATCTGTGATCTGGGCATAGTTAGAATAAAAGACATCTTGTCTACATTTGGTGCTCATCTAGGTAAATGGGTTTATTAACAATTACAGAGAATATGCATTGCCTAAAAATGATTGGTTGTGGGTTTATGGGAAATGCATTTTTTCCCCTCAAAACACTGCATCTGTATTTCATGTCATGTCATAATTCACTTTCTCAGTTGGGTGTAGTTTGGCAGTATTCATTTTATTTATTAATATTAAAACATTGCTTTCTCATTGTATCTTTCATTCCATTCCTTTCCTTAACAATTGTAGGTCATGTTTAATGTTAAAACATTGGTCATTTTAGTAGAAATTATGGTGCCACAGTGCACGGGCTCCTTTGTAAAACTTTTTCTTAGAATCCCTCATGATTTGTACTGAATTGTATTTTCAGTGTTATGCACAGGCATGTCTTTGATAATTGGTGTCTATATGGTATCTATAGTAAATTTTAATTGTAGCCAGCTTATTACCAGACTGCTGTTGATAATCAGTATAGTTGTGTTTGAAGCAGTAAATACAAAAAAAATCTGCTTGGGTCACCAATGCTGTTCTTTTGTATTCTACTTCCAGCACCTCTCTCCTGTCACGTTTAAAGATAAAGACCATAGTCATTCAGATTCTCAAAGCAAACAAATTTAACTTAAAAACACTTTATAAAAGGATAGAGGTGGGGTAGGGGTGTAAAGAGCTGAGCTTCTAGAGCTTAATTCACTTTTCTGGTCTTTTTTTTGTTCTTCTGCTGTAATTAAGCAGGGCATGGATGTTGCATGATGTTGTACTCCTTGCCAGAGCAGCAAACATTTTAAGGTGAACTGCTGAAGAAAATCAATTACACTGGGAAACAAATCCTGCATGCATAATTAACAAAACCTTCTTAGCACTTGTGAGGCTGTTCTTCTCAAAAGGCAAGTTGGCATTAATGATAGCAAATTATGGGTTTTTCCTAGTTTTCCTAGTTGTTTCAATGAATCAGTGTGCAGGTCTTGCTTTAGAAAGCAGTGAGTGTCCTGGGGCCCCCTCAGCTTATGGGCCAGCCCCTGTTTTGGTGTGGCAAATGATACTGCCCGTGGCAGTCACTGGAGAGACAGCAGGCACTTCCTAGAAAGTGACCTAGGCTGTGTCTTTGTTCCAGTGTCCTCATAGGATCATCCACGTTATAATGAGGAGAAGTATTTAAAATACAATGTGCCACACTAGGAGGTAAAGCCAGAGCCTGGCTTGATCCTGGTGGCTTGAGGGAGATTGCAGAGGAGCCTGTCAGTGCTGCTGTTGGAATGTGCACTGCCGGTTCCCTTGGGTCACATGCAGGCAAAACCACTGTTAGGTAGGCTGTTTTTATTGTATTTATTATATCCTGTGCTAAGCATTGGAAGATACCAGAGAGCCCTAACAATCTGTATCTAAAGCTGCTGGATTTTAGAAAAATTGCAGGTTACTCTTAATAGCAAGATAATTACACTTGTGGGGAATGACATAGTTGTGATCATTCCCCAGAATAAAAAGCCACCTCTCTTACTTTCTAAGTACAGAGATATCCTGTGTGATGTCACATGGTGTTGGGCAGTAGTTCTGACTGGGGGGTTTGGAGTTGGGCTGCAGTGAGCAAAGAGTGGGGTTTTCATTTGCTTTGAGGGAAAAACCTTCGTTCAGGTTCCAGACATCCAAAATTTTGCACACATTACTGGTCTTTTACAACATGTGAGTTGTCCCATTGAATTCCAAGGTCTTGTTGCATTCAGTAGGATTACTTACATCCTTAAAACTATGCTTGTGGATGAGCCTTGGTAGAATCAAAGGTTTTTCTGGCACTGAACTTCTTAGTCCTTCTGTATATCTGAAATATTTAATCATTCCGACAAAAGAAAGTGCAGGGAAGCTCAAAACTGCCATGTAGTCAGAATATCATGCCATTTGTTCGTGTTTATTTTATCTGCTTTTGTTTTGCATTAAGATTCCCTCTTACTTGTAGCTTCTGTGAGAAAGCAACTAACTTTTGAAGATAGTGTCTGTTTTGAGGAAAGGTCAGCAGTTTTTCAGTGCACTTTTGTTATGATCCAGATTAATCTTGGTCATAATTTCTTTCCTACTGGCGTGGGCTGTCCATCTGCATAAAGTCCATGTCCTGTCTAAAGGGGCAGAGGTGGCCCAGGACATGCACAAAGGGTGGTGGTGGAGCCCATCATACAGCTTCTCAGTACTGAGATGGGAAGAAACACAAGCACAAGGCATTAAAAGAGGCTGGAAGCATCCCCATTTTCTCACTTCTCTGATTTGGCTTTTGTCCACATAACGTTTTGACACCAGATCTGCTCAGAAGTGCATTGCAGTGCTTGAGCGGAATTTAGGTCAGAGCAGCCCCAAATACAACACATAACCAATAAATGAAGATGGATGTCCTAAAGATGTTCATTCCTTACACTTCTTGATTTGTTTTTCATTTGTTGTAGGGTTTTCAAGTTATTAGAAATACTTTTAAAAATACTGAAATTTTAAAATCATAGTCAAAAGTGGTTCTTTTAAATATGAGTATTACTATTTTTCACTTTTTTAATGACTTGCATTGAGACCTTCTCAAAAAAAAACCTTGAAAAATGGATGAAGTGTCAGTGTCTGCTGAGGTAACAAATGGTTTTTGCTTTCAAAATATCACAGTTATGTTGTAAACCTTTACTTTTTGGATTTACTTAAAATTTTTGTCAATGCACCCCCAAACAAAGTAATGCCCCACAAAGCAAAGTTACTGTTTTCCTGAAGGAAGTGTAAGCTTTGGATGCTTCGACATCTAATGCATGATACCCTGCTGCAGTACAGACATTTGTTAAGGCCGGGAGATCAGTATTTATAGTGCTGGTGTTAGGACTGGATTATGTCTAATCTAATTAAGGAGGTTACTAACAATTTGGAGGGATTATAAGATTAGCAATTATCTGTGTGCTTATTTGATTAAAATAAATGCTTGCAGATTTGGCTGCCGTACCTGTGCTCTGGTATTTGGGATCAGAAATCCCTTTTGATTGGAAGTAGAAAAAACAAACAACAACAGAACTTTGTGTTTTGATTCTGTTTCTGTGATGATTTCAATACAATATCTAGTCCCTAATTAATTTTCACTGTATTTCAGTGCACCTTATTATTGAAAGCCCTTTTGAAGAAAGACTTCTTTTTTTTAGGGGAGGGAAGACCATTTTTAAAAATAATATACCAGTAATTTAAAAATTCAGTTTTTAGGTACTGAGCAAAGGCAGTAATTCAGAAGGATATTCCTTTACCCAGGGCTGAGGTTTTGTCTGTGACATTGCAGTTTAGGTCTGGTATCACTTAGTGAAGCTTCCCAGATTTCTTGTTTGAAAAATGTCCAACTCTGTGTTATTGAGCATGTCAGCTCATAGCGGAGCCGAGATCCTGGAGGCTGAAGTCCCAAAGGATAAAGGTCCTTCTTCTTCTTCTTCACACCCGACTTCGGATCCTTCTGCCTCCACCTCCTGAGGGCAACCAACTCTTCTGAGCAATAGTCTGAAGAACTTTTATATTCGAAATTCGGTTGAATTCGGACTTTCTGTGAAAAAAGGTCTCATCCTTGGAGACTGTCACAAGAGTCGTTCTCGCCCTCAGAACAGGTGCTGGGCATGCTCCTTCTCAGACCATATTCCAGCATCTGAGCCACAGTGTCATACACACAGTTTGATGGGGAAAAGAGAACCTGTTAGGGAATTTGTTGTTCTAGGCATCCTCACATTTCAAGTGAGAAAGAAAAAGCAAAAGGATAAAAAGGCATCTACTTTTCTCCCTGAAAATACAAAACTTGCACCTGCCCTCAGAGCCTGACCACAGGATGAGCTGCCTATATGTCACCAGCTATAAATCATTACATAAACATGAGTGATGATTCCATATTTAGAGAACAAATAATTCCTGGTTTCGTTTCCACAGGTTACATCCAAGCTGGGAATGGTATTTTTAATCTTCTCTTTAAAAGAAAGAAAAGAGAGAAATGACAACATTTTGAAATCTGAACTGACAAGTGGCTTTGGGTTTCTGACATTTATGCCTTATTTGTATATTCCTGTTCAGCCTTTTCCATCTGCTATTGCATAAATCTTCCACGTTTTTTCCACTAACTGTATGGGTGGAGAAGACAAATTAGGAAGTTCAGCTTCCTTCTCAGTGCCTCTTGTTAGGAGTTTTAGAAGTAGTCCAGGGTTTGAAATTGGCCTCAGGGGATTTATTAAAATAAGTTGGCTTCTATCAAGTTTCTGCCCTTCCTTGCAGATGCGAACATGGTGCACAAAGCAATAGCTCCTAGGAAGTGGCAGGGTGACTTTTCAGCTGTAAAGGCCAAAGTTGTTCGCAGAGTACCACCATCATACCCTCAGGGGTGGTAATATTGGCCACGATCGTGCAAGGAGCTGCAGCTGCCAGGCTCCCCAGTGGCTCCCTGCAGGTCCTCAGGCTGGCTGGGCCATGCTGCTGTATTGCAGCACCAGCACAGCCTGTCCAGTGCTGCTCAGCCCCCTCCTTTCTGAGCTCTCCCTCCTCAGGAAGAAGATGGTGTGGGAGCACTGGCAGCCAACATTTCAGTGTGGAGTCCACACAGGGAGCAGCAAAGATTGCCCATGGTGCCAAATTCTCTGTTAGCCACAAGCCAAGATCCCTTTGCTCCAGCTTTTTGTAAACCAGACCCAGGAAATGACAACCACCTGTTGGGTACAGGGCAGAATGATTAAAAACAGAAGCGTAACCTAATCTTTAAAGTAACTTGAAGCAGGACATAATCAGGTTGTTGCATAATTACTTTCCTCATTCCTCAAACTCAGGTCATTGTATGTTGTTTTAATCGTACAAGTGCACTGTGCGCTGTAAGAGTCGAGGAAAATGGATGAGAGTGTAAAGAAACAGGGAGTGCAGCATTAGGAATGCTTTTCACAAAATGCTGTATTAATAGTAAACAGTTGTTAACATGACTTCCTCTCAAATGCACAGGTAGCAGGGTTGTAGGGCTAGTTTTTAACACTTAAGTTTTATTTAAACCCTTGTTTAAATAGCTTATAGCTGCTAAGTGGAATTAGGCCAATTATTAGCAAGCTGGACATAGTCACTGCATTCTTCTCCTTCCATTTTTGTAGTAACAATTCATCTTCTTGCTTTAGCTCCATGTCTTCCTCCAGCTACCCAAGGAAATCACTCAGCCAAGCCGTAGGTGGTGTGACCAATTGCTTGAATACATTCAGTGGTTAAATATATCCTGTTCTAAAATGGGCAGGATAATGGTGATTTAATGAAAATGTCTCAGCAGCAGCATTTGTAAAGGTACAGGAATTTTCTTATGACTCTAATGGTTATGTCTAGCATTTGTATCTGTACTGTTAGACCTCTTTCTTCTTGATGTTCTTACTTTCACCTGGTAATTTCTAGTGCGGATGATCATACACAGATATTTACCAGATACTGTTTTTCATTAACAGCTCCAGAGTGTGTTGTGCGTGGGAATAAGAAGGATAACCCATCTGTTTTAGACTACAATTAGGGAAGCCCTAATAAATTCTAGTGCCTGGCATGAACAAGTTTGGGAAGAGAGCAAGCTTTGAGTCCTTCCCATTGAAGATGAATGGTTGCCATGTCCCTTAGCTTTGCAAAAGTGAAGGCAACAGGTCTACCTCTGAATGATAGGTGAAGTGGTTCTGTTGGGTGTTTGGAGGTTAAATGCTCAGGAACTGCTGAAAGGATGTCAGTCCTCATCATCCTTCTGTCCTTTAACTCCTGAGCCATTAATTTTTGTCCTGTTGTGTAAGTTTTCTTGCCTTGAACATTGACAAGGTGATATCCTATTTCAGTAACTCTGAGAAGAAGCTGGTGAACCACACAGCAGCCCAGCACATCAAAGGATTACTCATAGAGTTGTGTCCAGCATGACCCTTACCTTTTGTGAAGCATGTCCTTCACACAAGGTGAAGGTATGAGAGTGCACTGTTAAAGCTGAGACAAGGATTAAGGAGTGCAGAAGTGCAGAAGAGAAATGATCCATCACTGCACTTCATAAACTGCAATAAGGAAAAGGAAATTTTACCAGCTGTTCTGCAAGGTCGGCATTAAGAGTTTCTTTTTTCCCACTGTGCAGGAAGCTGGTCGCCTTCTTGACTTTCTCATAGAAAAATTTTCTTGGTTCGCACTGATGGCATACTTCAGGTTTTACATGCAATCCCAGAAAGCTTCTTCTCTGGTAGGATAGTTGGTAGGAGCCCTCATATTCCTTGAATGGTTGTTACCTGTAGGAACTCCAGATCCTGCCTATGTCTTGGAGCCTCCAAGACGTTGTCATGAGAGCTGATCCTGTGATCCAAATGTTAATCCTTGAAACTACTGCTGTTCTCCTGTTTAACCCCAGCACTCACTCGGCCTCCAGCCATGTCAATTCTCTGGGTCGTGTCAACACCTGACAAACACAATAGGTGAAAGCAAACAGATACACTCTCATTTTGCTCAGGATTCTAACACGCTGTTCCTTTCACTCTCGTGTCAGCAAAAAGGCACAGGTCTGAAGACAGTAATAAATATGCATATGTGCTTTTCCTGGCCAAGAGTGTTCGCCACCCTAAAGAATTCACTTTTCTTCATCTGGGTTTTCAAGAGAGTATTAGTATCCTCTTTTTTGAATCATCTGGCTTGATTATAGGTCTGAGAACTTTTGGCAGCAAGTTCTTTTGCACTGTGTTTGGACTGGTGCCACAGGTAAACACAAACTTCTCATGACTTCGTTTTCAGTCTGTGTTTTGTTACCTTTGCTTCTCCTGTTTGGGGATTTTCTGCTTTCTCTTCTGTAGAAAACACCAGTCAAACTGGTTTTTCCATTTTTGCAGTCACCATAACAGACTTATTATTCCAAACCACTTCCACCAGAGTAAGTGATCTTCAACTTCTAACAACCATTGCTGTTTCTAACCTGGATTTGGCATTCTTCAGGACTCATAGTACTTGGTGAATTTGTGTACACTAGGAAGATATCTACTGTGCAACCATTTTTGAAAACAAAGCCATGAACCAGAATTTGTAAGTTGCACTGAAATAATTTTTCCATTATGACAGCAAGATAAACTTGTAAGCAACAGGGGAAACTCTGTGCAACATCCAGCGAAAATACATTTTGGTAACTTTTGACATCCGCTAGCAATGCTATGGTATGTATCTGGTGCTTGTAAACCTGATGCATTTTATAGCTTTGAGTATTACCAAGGCTTTTTCCCACAGCTTTTTCCTCAGCTTTCCTGAACATAAAAGTCCAAGATCTTTTTGAAGAATTCACCAGAAGAGATGGAGGTGAGGTCTTCTGTGCAGTTTAGTTAGTGGGACATAAACCTAAGGTTTTGATCTGTCATTCTGTCAAAAGGCACATTCTGCAGGTCCTGATGAGACAGCTGCATTCTGCATGTGTCTCATCTGATGTTTCAGGTATTCTCAGGTTCCCTTCCAGCACCAGTCTGTGTAGTTGGTGGAAGATGTTAAATAGTTGTTTCATTCAGACAGTGGATAAAGAGATCCTAATCTGCCGTACATCAGCTCACAAAGCAGTTGGGATCCAGATCTCTCTGGATACCACAATATGAGCTTTCTGTTTTCAGGTTATTATCTGTGGGTCCTCTGTTCAAAATTGCACTTAAAATTGCACTTAAAATTGCAGGATGTCCTCTGTGTAGCCTTTACATTGCAGAACTCAAATCTGTGTCCATATAAACACTCCATGGGTGTATCAATATGCACATAACGATTGTCTGCCTAGGATTATCCACTCACAAGGAAGAAGAAGATACAGTGAATTCAGTAGATTCTAGCTGGTCAGAAGGAGGGTCTGCATGTGCCAGTCTAAGCTTCAGATTTTATCAGTGCTTCATTCTTAGTCTGTGTTTTGCAGCAGCTCCACCACTTGCACCCCTGGGAATAAAACATCTGAACACACGCAGTAGAAAAATAATGTCCCTTCTAAAATAAGTGAATAAATTACCTTTCATCTTTTTTCTCTCTTTGCCTGTCATCTTCCCTGTTCTCTGAGATCCCATGTGGTAGAAGTTGCAGATGATGAGTCTCATTTCTGCTGGAGCCTGTTAACCTTTCTGTGTGAATGACAGTTTTCCAGATTTAAGTCTTAGTCAGTGTTTATGTTAAGAAGAGGGTTAATGATGATCCCCATAGGCCTCTCGCTCAGAAAGCAAAAACATCTGCTAAGCCAAGAAGTGGTTAGTTTGCTAAATTTAGAAGGAAGAAATGCATTTCCCAAAATTTGCACTGCTTCTTAACAAATTTAGGGAACCGGTGGGGGCAAGCTGTTATGGAAGTCATACTGTTTATTCATGTTTTAGTTTAGTTCATCTATTTTCAGTTAAAAGTGGTATTGCTGTTATTAAGCAAAAAGGGGGTATTACTGATACAGTTGAAATGTTTAATGCAATCAAACTATCTGTGCATTTGTTTAGGCTAATAGCTGGGCACATGCCAAAGCCTGCGAAGCTTAGAGATGTTCTGCAGTACATACTTAGCAGTGGAGAAAGTGAGGTTAAAGTGGATGTCTGCTAGGAAACTCCCTTAACCAAACCCACAGACCATGAAAACTACAGATTTTGGCCATCTTTCTTTCTCCTCACCAAATGTGCCCCCAGTTGCCACCAGCAGTCTGGCTTCTTGAAGGAGAAGGATGCCTGATGAATGGTATGTGAGCCCTTGGTTGCAGCCATCATCATCTGTCTTTGCTTTTAGTGTCTTGGCCAAAGTTGTCATCAGTAAATAGGGTTTAAACTGGAGTTTTCCTGCTTTGTGCGATCACTGGGGACCATTGATGGCTGGTACGAGTAAAGCCTCTCATGACAGCAGTGCTCTTGATGGCTTCATGGTGGCTGGGGCCACAGCTGGCAGCAGCTATGGCCGGGGAGGCAAAACAAAATGGGTTACATGCTCCCAGTCAAGCTGCTTGTGCAGCACAGCTTGAGTGTCCAGGAGAGATCACCATCGGTGGCCTGAGACCCTGCCCAGTCTTGTTGCCCCTCTCCCTCTGGAGCAAGCTCAATGGATGGTGCTGCTCTGGGGAAACACATGGCTTTGCCAGAGGTTGTACAATCGTATCACTTGTCCGTGGTCCCCAGCAGGCCGGTGGTGCCCCGCCTCCAGCCGCTGCGTCCCCCCTGGCCCGAGCAGAGGGCTGGGCAGATCCTTTGAACCACAGATCCTCAAACTTCCCTGGGCGGATAAGGAGCTGGCGGTTTTCAGGCATGACTGTACTTTGCTCTCCCTCTTGGTCTCCTGTTTAACCTTTTCGTCTCCTGACACAGCAGGCTCTCCTTGCTGGCGAGCTGGGAGTTACGGATGGGTGAAGGTGCGTTTCTGTGGACAAACCCCACCATTTTTCGGTCATCCCCACGCAGCCCTTTACCAGCCCTGGACAGCGCAGCATGAGCTCTGCTGGGAGGCTGGCAGGCCGTGGGGAGGTACGGGAGGGAAAGCTGACAAAAGGGATACGCAAGGTAAATTCAGAAGATCTTTGCTAAATTCATGTTTTACCTGTGTTTGAGCAACAACCTCGGGGCGAGACGCAGCAGAGCCTCCCTCCGCCTGCGGACACGGTCCGGGAAAGGGGCCGGGCAGGGAAGGGACGCGAAGGGAAAGGAGCGGGAGCGGGAGCCGGGCAGAGAGCGCCCCCTCCCGGCTGTCGCCCCCGGCACAGCCCGTGTCCCCGGCCGTGTCCCCGCGGCTGGAGGGACGCGGGATCGCCGTCAGGCAGGGACTTGGTACAGCCGGGAGCGCACAGGGCACGGAGCAGGGGCCAAACCCGTGTGACAAGCCCAGCACCGATCCGTGGGTTCCCAGCCCTGCTGGAGGCGGCGCTCTGTTCCAGCAGCATCTTTAGTACTCGTGTGTTTGCTTTGGGTGTTTTCTTCCGTAACAGCTTCTGCAGCAGCTGGTGTTTCAAAACTGGGGCACAGCATCCGTGAGCCAGGGCGGATCCCAACAGGTCTGGTTCTCCCTTTTCGCTCTGCCCCTTTTCGCTGTGCCGTCGCACGCGTGCTGGCTCCTGGTGGGAAGCGACTGCAGCGTGGTATGGAGGGGAGAGAAGGGTACTCCTCTGTCACGTGGAAGCTGTATTTAAAATATAGTGATGATTTAAATTTGGCAGGAAAATCCTTAGCCGGTAAATTTTGTCAAGCCTTCTGAGGAATTTCTGCTGGTATTTTCAGCAAATGACTTGGGAAAATAAATCCTTTAGGGGGTTAGAATATTACTGGAGGCTGTTTTCATTATGTCTTTCTCACTTACCAAGAAATGTATCAGAATAGCGTGCGTTTGCTTGAAGCCCGGCCTTGGAGCCTAAGGTATTCAGGTATTCTCGAAAGCAGAAATCCGCAGTTTCCTGTTTCAAATGTTGCAGGAAGAATTAACAGGATTATAATGCCTTAGCTGATTAAAAAAATATATATGTGTATGTGTGTATATATATGTAATGGGGGGGGGGAAAGGGGGGGAAGTTCAATATTGATGTCCCTGAGAACTGCAGCAGAAACAAAAAAAAATTTTTTTTTTTTCCATTTCACTTCCCTAGAGACTTGGGTTATTCTTTTTTCTTGTGAAGTGTCTGCCTCACCTGTGACTTCATATCTGAGGAGAGTGGAATTAAAAGTCCTAGTTCTGGATGGTTTCATATACATACATACATACACACACACACACACACACACACACACATATATATATGTGTTTATTTGAGCCTGGCTAAGGAGTTTGCAAAGCCCTTAATGGTCCATCCAAATTGTAAAGGTTTGCTGACCCCACAGCTTACTTGAAGATAATTTTGAGATTCTTCACCTGAGAACTTAAAACCATAAGGATTTGCCACTATACCTTTTCCTTTTAAAGAGACAAGCATTTTGAATGGGTTTGATTTCTTGTTTTCCATGGGAATTTTTTGATATAAGGCCATTGAAATGTTACGGTGAGAGCATAAAAATGGTTGAAGTAGATCAAGATTTATTAAAATGCCTAATTTGGTGTATTGATCTGTGATTTAGCACTTCATCTTTCCAGTTCTTTGGATGTCAAAGTACACTTACAAATATAGCATGGGTTTTCTGTCTATCATATTGTTCTCAAGACACGATTTTTCTTTTAATTGTCATTTTGTTTGTGGAGTCAGAATATCTATACAGAGCCATGTAGTGATTTATTCAGTGAGAAAAGGATTTTCATGTACGATTACCTCCTCTTTATTTGTGCATTTATGAATCCTTTTTTCAGAAATTCTTATATAGCTGCTACTGCTGCTCAAATTGCCATGGTTTTTAAAGAGAATAATGCTTATTGATAGTTCCCACATGCACTGGCAGGCACATCTAAAACCTGTACTTTTGTGTTCACAGCTTGCATAATATAAAATTTAGAGATTGCTTGTCAAACTAAGTGTCAGCTGAGTTTCCTAGGAAACTCACTGAAGATATTTATAAAACTACAGATCAGCTTAATAATAGATATAATAATGTCAGTAGCTCATTATTTTTTTTAACTTTATCGGTCCATTTTACTTTGCTTTAATTTGTTGCCAAACCAAACCACTGCATTTCCAAACAGAGCAGAGGAGACCTTCCTTCCAATACCTTGCCTAACTAATTTCTCAAGAAAAGGGTAGTTTCTGCTGCTCTGTGTAAGGAAATGTAAAACACTCTACTGTAAAATTAAGAAGAACCTAAATGTCATACTAGTTATCTGACTGAATCGTTTATAAGTAAAACCACAACTGTGAAATAGAAATATAAATATTGTGTCATGTTATTGTTTTATTCACAGTTGAATTGAATGTGTGAGTTTGAAGTTCGTTGCACATGCATGCAAAACAGTCACTGCATAATTTAACATAAATCCTGAGTATGGGTTTCTATAGAAGCTACATAAATAGAATACCTGTCAGTATTGTAAAAAGGCATGATTCTGTGAAAATAATTATATCCCTGAGCTGAAAAAAACAGGATCTAAAAAGAGAGTAAGTGATACTTGGTGTCCATTTTTATTCATTCTTCTGTTATTATGTTTTCCTCACACTGATTCTTTGAGACATGATCGTTACCACAGTTGAGAGATCTTTTTGTACTTTAAGCTCTTTAAATTGAAATTTCAGTCATGCAGACTCAAAATTTGCTGATCTGTAAATATCTATATATGTATAAAATAATTTATGTTTTGTCAGAACATAATTGTTCAAGATAGCTAGGATTAGGTGAAGTTAACGTTCTCTGGAAAGCAGTTTAGAAAAGTAATTTCAGTTTTTCCATTTTAATGCAGTACTGAGAATGAAGTTAGTGTGTTTAGAAATAAGGCAGTACTGACTCCTTATCTTATCTGGAATCCATTACTTGTACCTAATGTGTACATTTGCCTGTCAGAACTATTTTTTGGTGCTGTGCTAATTAGACAAGTAAGGAGTTCATATGAAGGATATTCAAGAACTGATTTTCTTTTGAAAAGGTAAGAGTGTAGCTGTCTCTGTTTCGCTGTCTTAGAAATCTCATTGCACACTTAGCGATGTAGTTGCAGAAGAAGTCTTAGGAAGCCTTTCCATCACACACTGGAAAGGTTAATTTTCTATAAAGCTACAAAATTTATCCTAATCTTAATAGTAGCTGCATGTGGATTTATTGGATGCTAGTGATATTCCAGCTTGTTACAGCAAGGTGGCAGGTAAACCTTGTAAATCATTGCATTTATTTTAATATGGCTTACATGCAGACAGCAACCTTACAAGCATTTAATGGTACAGCTGCTGTGTCAAATGTTATTTTTTAAGCCCATGATGTTTGTCAGAGCTGGCTCTCTCTTAGCTGTAGTGTTGCAGTTCAGGCTATTCAAAACTGGTCCTTCTGCTGGGACGAAGTGGAAGATGACTTCAACTGATAGGTAGGACATCTAATTAGGAGATTTAGCTCTTTCCCAACCTGTCAGGGATTGTGTGTCGTGTAACTGCATTACTTCTGTAATGCAGTTACTAAGGAGCTTCCTCTGTTCCTTACCATAATTTGCCTGTCGGAAACATGCAAGTGCTAACAACCAAAAACCTCCCTTGAGCACTTGTATAGCACTTGTGAGAAAGGTGTGAGTTAGCACTAAATACTGTGTTTAACCATTTTGGATAAATTCTGCCAAAATGGTCCTGGTATTGTAGACATCGGAGAATGTATTGTCTCTGATTTATACACCAACTTCCCAAGAAATGCTTCTGCAAAAAAAGCCAATTCACTGTGTGTCTGGCAGGGTTTGTGGTGGTGTTGTAATTGTGCACAAACACTGACTTCAATCCGCACTTTTAAGTAGATCCCTTTCTGTGTCAGCCATAGTCCGTACTTTGGAGCAGACTTAGAAGAACAGCCATGTTAAGGAAAATTACACTGTGATCAGGAAGTTTCAGCCTGGAGGCATTTTGGATTTGGGCTTTTTTGCCTTCTTGTTTCATGTCCTGTGCTTCAAGCGTGAGATGAGAGTTCTGCTGGTAGTAGGTTGTCACTGAAAAATGCATCACTCTGCTCTGGTGTCTGCATGAGCTGTGGGGATAACTGAAGTTAAACTTTGCTCGGTCAAGGTTCTCAAGGTGATGAAAATCATCTGACCAAAAGGTTCAGCCTGAATACAACTGCTTTCCCATGGTGACTGTAGCTTCCTATAGGAATATACTTTTGTATTCTTATATAAATTTATAGGGCTTTTGGCAAGGAAGGAGGATTTGTGAAAAGATGCTTTTTCTTTAGAGTTTCTCCCATATAGTTTTGCTATCAGGCACCCATTGGGTTGTGCCTAACAGTGATTTTTTTAAAAAAAACCTGTTCTTAGCCATCACACCTTGATCATCCAGAAAGAAAAGCTGGATATTCTAACTGTAGATACTGCATTTTGTTTCCCTGCTGTAACAGTGGAGGTTCGAAAAGGGAAAATATTGTAAGTAAATACATATGCAGTATATTTCCTTTTCCTTTCAGTTCATATCCGTGGGAAACTGCTATGAGAATTACAAACAGCTTTTAGGGGGCTATTTTTTCAACTGGTCAGTGTGTGTGACCCCTGTGTTAACAGTGAGTTATATTTTAAGTCAAGAGTTCACTGATTTTTTTTCTTTCCCAGTGCAATTAAGTGGGACATGTGTTCCACATGCACACTCAAGTAAAATTGAGGAAAACATGCCTTTTGATAATATTGTAGTGGGATGTGTCAGCCAATGGGATATTCACTGCCAAATACCAAATAAAAATGTAGAAATTCAAGAAAGCTTCTAAGTCATACAGGCAGTCTGGGGAAAATGAGCCAGATCTAAGAAATGGGTGGAAGTGAGAGAGGAGAACCTGCCTCTTTTAGCAATAAATATAAAATCACTTTTATATGTCCTTAAGTGCTGCCATTCTAACACATATTAGGAAAGAATTAAAGCTTTAAAAATCTTTAATAAGTAATCATAGAATGTAATTCCCCCTGTTTTTCTGGTTCTCTTTTCTCTTGCCCTTCCCTGCAGCTGTAAGTCCTTCTTTCACTCTGTGCATCTCACTGAGTTTTGGTGACATAAAGAGTCAGATTCATTAACTTCCACTTTTTGTGCTTTAGTTGCAGTGTTGGAGGGCGGCAAGTCAGTCCAAGGCTTTTTGTATGTACCAACAAGCAATTCTGCTAACATTATTGAGACCATAATTAACATAACATTATACTTGATCAGCATTATGCTAAATAAAGACACCCCTTTGCCACATTTTCTGTATCAAATTCCAAAATCTTTTTTAAGTCTTAACAACCGTATGATGTTAAGATCTATGGTTAGTCGTAGTATTTTTGGTGGACCTCCCAAAATTGTAGCATTTTAACTGCATTTTGAACCACTTGTGAGCACTGCGTAGTGGTAACTTTAAAAGTGCTATATTGAAACAAAGTCTGGGTAATATGTTTGTTTGCCTTGTAAAATGTAACCTACAGCAATATAAGGAAATCATCAGGCTTGTAACTTTACTATTCAAGTTGTGTTTTACTTCTCAGCAGGAGTGTAAACTAGAAAAGGTAGTGAAATGTCTTCTACTAGACAATATTTTACATATCTAAGTGCATGTTTATTTTTCTTCTAGCTTTTTAGAAAGAATTGACAGCGTCAGCATGGATGACTACACACCCACAGATCAGGTTAGTAAAAATAATGGGGCAGGGTCTGAACCAAGACTCCCATTCATCTGGATTGTCTGTGTAATTTATTTTAGTCTTTACTGCAGCTGAAATAAGGCATATGGCAGAATACCAAAATATGGTCTAGCAGTTTAAGTAAGGGATATTAAAGAAGAAGAGGCTTTTTGGTGGTGCAAACTTGTCTTCTACTGTTGTTATATGTAGGTCGGTGATTCCTGTAATACATCAATTTTGTCTTCTTGCTTCCTCTTCTTGTTCTGTGTCCCACAAAAAAGGGTGATTGGAACAAAAATCAGAAAGCAGAAACATAGAAGCTTATGGCTTCCCTCACCAGCCTTTGCTACACAGAAGTAATGCTTTATTTCAATCGTGGAGGTGATCCCAGCGGGAGACTTCCCATGTCTATCAGAAGGATTCTTCAGAGGCAAAAGCTTGCAGTGGATCTGTTGTCCAGATTCAGGGGAGAGCACCAGTGGCGGCAGCAGAACTTGCAGACTTGTCTGCAGGTGTGCAGATCCATTCTTTGCAGCCTGTGCCCATCTCCTGTGGGCAGCAGAGTTTCTATTTAAGCCTTATTTGCAGGACAGTACATTTTTTTCCCAGATGCTGTGACACATCTTGCTGGAGTGCTCTAGTGACAAACACATTCATGTTAAGGCTGAACTGGGGCAGCCTTGAAATAAGAAGGGGCTTCACCGCGTTGCCTGGCCTCGGCTGCCTTCCCTGAGCTCAGGCTGTGTGGTTTCCTTTGATGTCTCTTCAGCAAACATTCTGAAGTGGTTATTTTTCAGTGCTGCTATGCCACTGTCATCTAGCAGTCTCAGCCAAGATTGTGGCCCACATCAGAAGCTGCAAATACAGGTGGCAGGAGAGAATCCCTGCACTGGATAATTCAGTCTAACCATGTAACACGTGGATGCCCTTAAAAAAAAACAGAGTTGTCAAATCTCACCGTGCAGTCAGGGACTGAAATTCAGAGAAATTAAGTGACTTGCCATAGATCACCCAAGGAAACATGCAGAGCAGAGCCTGTTCCTTCAGACCTAGTTTAGGTCCATATCCACAAGAGTGTCCTATAGTCGACCCAGTATAGGATCAATTATTCAAGCACTCAGGACATTTTCAGACCAAAGCAGTAGCACTGGGATTTGCTCCATCTAGACCTCATGGTTTTAGCATTGATATCACTCACCTAGGGAGAGAAGTCAGTGAAGAAAAGCCTCATTTTTGCTTTCATTGTTTACATTAGTGTTGGCCTGTTTGTTGCTGGGAGGCCTTTCTCTACCTGAAGTAGTCTTTCATCACCTAGAAATTTTTCCTGGTACTTCCTTTGAGAAGAAATGTCTTGAAAGACCAGAAAACACCTTTGGTATTTGGCAGGTGGAAAACTTTTGCTCTGAGGGGGGGATTCTCTTTTGCTTTTGTTTTTGCTATGCTGTATCAGTTGCCTTGCTGAATTAACTGGTAAAAAGCACTAATTTCCTCTCTTCCCTTGCTTTCTGGTTTTTGGGGGTTTTTGTGCACCATAACAAATAAATGTCAGCAAGCGACAGAAAATGACAGTAACATATAAAATAACTGAAAGTATTAAATAAGTGGCCTTCAGCTGAGTGCATGCAGCTGTCAAAGCAGCCATGGTTTGCCTTGGCTACCAGAAGCAGTAGATGGTAGGGTAGGGGAGAAAAGTCAAGCTGTGCCTGCACTCTGCACCACAGGCTGCCTCCTTCCATCCATGAAGGGGGCATCATATATCGCTTTTGCCTACTCCCCTTGAGAATTGAGGAAATTATTATTTTTTAATTATTGAAAGGAAGTCGGTTAAGTTGTAAAGTATCCCTAGTTTAAAAAATAAGAAAGAAATGCCACATTTCTGTACAACCTAAATTCTGTTCCCTTGTGCTCTGTAATAGAGCTTTAATTACTCAGTCACAAGCTATTATTTCAATAGGATTCCTGTCTCATTCAGTACAAAAGAGGGCAGAGTTAAGGTTACCTGGGCAACTGTAAATCTGGAGTTTTCTAACATTTGAATACTTGACTTTACAACATGAATAACATTTTTCTTAGTTTTATGTAACTTTAGAATTCATTATCGTCATCACATACCAAGGTGTATGACCATCAAGAACAGGTTTCAGTGGGCAGTAAGGAGAACACAGATGGGGTCTCCTGCTTTCTGAGTGTGCACAAACCAAATGCAGTGATCATGATTAAGTTTATCTACCATGTCAGTACAGACAAATGCCAATTTACCAAGAGGTCTGATTGAACTTTAATTAAATGAAACATCTAAGACTTTTCACGGAAAATAGTATTCCAAGCTTTTAAAAACAAAATGGGTTAGAAAAAAAGCCTTACTAATCAGCTTCTGTGTTCTTATTTCCAGGACCTATTAAGATGCAGAGTGTTGACATCAGGGATTTTTGAAACAAGATTTCAAGTAGATAAAGTAAATTTCCAGTAAGTCTATTAGTAATGGTTTATGAATATCATACTAATTTTTAACAACTCCATTCAGATGTCTGTGCTCAGGTATGCGTGGTATAGTAGGCTTAGGGTGGGAGTTGGATAGGTTTTAGTTGTTTGATTTGGCTTTTTAGCTCTCTTTCCATAGGTCCTAGTAAAATTACCTCATACTTTGCAAAAAATAGCTTTTATTAGTTATGTATATTAGTAGTGGTCTGTAGTAGGGTTGTGAGTGGCTGCTTGTAAAAACTGGTGCATTGGTATAGCACTGTAAAATCATAAAATACCTTTGGGGATGAGAGCTCACAGAAGTCAGTGGGAATCCTCCCTTCTTCCAGAGGGCTGCAAGCTCTGTGGTTTTTTTGCTGTGTCTCTGTAAAACACCCACAGTCAGAGTGGCTTCTCTTTCAAGTTCTTGCCCAGAAAGGTGGCAGTGCTCACAGGGCCGAGCTGCCTCCATGTCCTCCTCCATATAGAGATGCCCTCTCCCCACCATGCATCAAAATACCCTGAAACCTGTCCTTGTTTATAGTACAGTGGGTCCAGCCTTACATGTCATACGCACTTCTGTGGACTGGGAAGGCCAATGCTTGTCCTTGAAGAGTGTATTTCTCATTTTATGGGTTCAGTAGCCTTCTCCTGGCAGAGCGGGGCAGGTGGAGCAGTGCAGCTGTCTCTGACATGCAGCGCAGCATCAGCAGATCTTTCTCCTCTTCAGGGGATATTTTACTGCCTCTGTCTTTGGGGCTGTCAGATTTTTAAACTGAACCCTCGGGCTGTGCATGCTTCGTGTGATTTTTCCTAGTGCACATAAGTGATATAACATCCTATGGCTTTTTAACAGCATGTTTGATGTAGGTGGCCAGAGAGATGAGAGAAGAAAATGGATCCAGTGCTTTAATGGTAAGTAAAAACATTCCATATTTTATTTTGAACTTATTCTCTGAGGTGTGAGCAGCCTCGTGTTCATATCCACACACAGTATCTCACTAGCACAGGAGTCCAGTGTTACAGATAACTTTTTTTTAGTATTTTTGGCTGATTGGTGAGTAATGGCAGTGTTGCCCTGAAGAGTATGTGCTGGGATAACAGAGATGTTCTGTTCTCTCTCCTTTCTTTCCTTCTGCCTTTCTTTTGTGTGTTCTGCCCAGATGTCACAGCTATCATCTTCGTTGTGGCTTGCAGCAGCTACAACATGGTAATAAGGGAAGACAATAACACAAACAGACTACGGGAATCCCTGGACCTTTTCAAAAGTATCTGGAATAATAGGTAACGCAAACTTCATTTCCCACCCACCCCTCCCCAGTTTAATTACAGTTCAACTCCTTACAGAATAGGACTCCCCTTGCTATGGGGTCAGATTGTTTATTCAGAGAACACCCAGGTTGGGTCAGGTCTCAGGGTGTCCCCACGGTGGCACCCCTCCCTGGCAGGGGCCATGGCACAGGGACAGTGCATGCGGCGTTTCACCACTCTTGCCAGAAATGGTGTAGGGCGTGGGGACAGCTTGGAAAGGGCAAGCCACCCAGGCTGGCTGCTACGAGGGAGGCAGGGGAGACCCTCTTCTGGCATCACTGTGCTGCTTGGCTGAGACCGAGATCCTCTGAGGCACATTTGATCTCCTCAAACGCAGTGGCAGGAGCAGCTCGCTGTGCTTGTTCCTTACCTGGGCAGCTGCTCTCCTAAGGGTCATCTCTGAGAGCACAGGGTACCTCTGCCTTGGGGGATAATGCTTCAGATCTAACCTAACTGGAATTGCCATTAAATTGCCATTCTGCCACAGTGCCTGTAAACCATAGGTACGTAACCAAATAGCAACCCAAATGGGTTCCTGGTAGAGAACAAATAAAAACAATGCACAAAATAAGGTAATGAAGTTTTCAGCACATACGTGTGAGGATGCTCTGCAGTGAGAAGTGATTGAAGGTAGAGTGAAGGAAGAATGTTAACTGCGCATCCCAAGGCACATTGTCACAGTGATGGATTAACTGGGGAAGAAAAGAGAGATTATTTTCTTTTCATTCATCAGGTGTCATACAGACCACCCTAAAAGATGGGATATCTGTGCGGATGAACAGTAGCTTAGACAGAGTAGTCTGAGGGAAGGGAGATTTCTAGCCTAGCCTTCTAGCCTTTTTTTTTTTTTTTTACTTTATCACAAACAAATAAAGCAGACAGTAATGTCTGGTTGTGAACTGTGGTGCTTCTAGAAAATGTCATCAGTTTCCCAACCTGATATCTAAAAGAGAATTTAGAAAAAATTTTGGAAGCTACTCCCTTCAGCAATGTCCACTGCAGTTTTTATAAATGTATTTACTGACCCTAGAAATATACCCACCAGCACAGGTGAAGACCTTTTGAAACAATCATTTAGTTCATCTTTCTTTTTCTGTTGAAGCATGTTCTACACTATTCACACTGTCCAGACAGGGATAGCCAGTACATTTTCTATCAATGTGATACATTTTTGTTGATTAACATGTGAGAGATAACACAAACGTTTGGTTTGTTTTTGACAGGTGGTTACGGACCATTTCTATCATTTTATTCTTGAATAAACAGGACATGCTGGCTGAAAAAGTCTTGGCAGGGAAATCAAAAATTGAAGATTACTTTCCTGAATACGCGCATTATACTGTACCTGAGGATGGTAAGGTTTTTCCCCATGCTGGGATTGGACCTGCTGGCATGGCCCAGCCCATAGATCCTCTCCCTGTCTCTCTTTCTCTGCCTCACACACACACACACATTCACAAGCACACACTGTTCTTCACAGGAGCTGCTGGTCAGGTAAGGAGCATGCCAGCAGCACGTAGCTCACAGGCACCCCGGTGTGGGCAGGGTCTGAAGGGGTTCCGGCTCCAGAGCACCTGCCTTCCCCGTTTGGGAGGCACCACCAGTCCTAGGAGAGCAAAGCAGCCACACATCTCTCCCCCTTGCCAGATGCTTCTGCCTGGGCCTCCCACAGTGCTGAACTTTGTTGGGGATTCATGAGACTTATTTTGTAGCCATTCTGCGTCCTCCAACACTGTAAATTTCAGTTTTAGAAATACTGATGTGAAGCCCAGTAGACCATCAAGGGAACTTTAATGGAGGAAGACCACATCAGTAGATAGGAAGAGAGCTGTGGTGATGGAGCAGTCAGTTTCTTATCTTCAAGAAGTGCAATGATTCCTGCACCCCAGTAACATACTGCAGAGGTAAACTCTAGTATTATGCCAGTTTTGTACCAGGCAGAGAGCTTCCCAAACATCTCAGGTCTCTGTCTAGCAAAAGTGGTAGAACTTTTACTTTCTGACCACTTGCCTCTGCCTTACCTGAGTGATGCCCCTGGCATGCTGCTTGCAGCCACCTCTTGGAAAAGGCTTTCATTCTCTACCAACCACCACCAGCAGTCTAGGTTATAGAGGTGAAGATGGTGATAAGCTATTTTCAGCCTTCATTGAGGTCTGGAACTTCACAAGTATGATTCTGAGTTTCAGGTGCAGAGGATAAATAAACTGTCCTAAAATCTGAGTTGATCTGGCATCTGTTTTGTAATGCTAAGGGCTTTCAGAAGAAATCTTGTCTCCATCACCTAGGTTTCCCCTTCTCAAACATACACCACATAGACAGAGTTTGAGTGAATTTTCAGCATTTTTAAATAATAATCCAATTGTCAGAAAAAAAGTAGCTTTTGGTATTTCTCAGAGGGATTTCACAGTGGGTATCTAGAGTGATCCAGAATATTCACACATGAAGCAGCTCTCTATTTTTAACCTGTGGTTGTTCACTTATTCTTCAATTTCAGCTGACATTATTTAAGGGCAGCAGCACTGAATTCCAATATGCTGTTGATTGTGCTGCTGCTCTATTTTTACCCCCAGCACTATGGATGAACAATAGATGTCCATGTTCTGATAAATTCTGCCCTTTACAATATTATGTTTATAAGCATCTGATTTTGGTATCTTAGATGAGAAATAACACTGAAAGGAGATAAATAGGTTATCTCTTCACCCAATTGTTTTTCACACTTAGGGTAAATACAGTCATTGCATGGCCTAGATAGTGACAACTTCAGCTGCCAACAAACAGTTAATACTGATCAACAAGTTTCCTGCTCAACAAGAATTTAGTCCAGCACCCCTTGATGGGCAATATATCTGAAGTATTCTGCTGACTTGGGGCCTGGAAATAAAATATATTTTTTTATATATATCCATCGCAAGATCTTTCAATTCTATCATTTTTTCCAGGTGTCATTTTAGACTAACCATTTTTAAACCCACGTTCTTGCCTGCAGAAGCTTTTTTCAGGAGACTCTGTTCTGCTGCAGAAACTGAACAGCTCAGCTGCTTTTTCTAGTCATATTTTCTGACAAAAGCTAAGCCCTAACTCCCACTTGTTTTATATCTATATGAACAAACTTGTGGATGTGAGTAAGCCTTTTTGTGATATGACCAATGACATTGTTGCAATGATTTCAGCAGTTTTCAGGTTCCTAAAATACGTTGTACGCATAGTCAGGTTTTACAGTAACTCTTCATTTTAGAATTACCTCCTGGGAATCTCCTCTAATATTTAACATTTCAATTTCTGTACTGAAGGGCTACTTCCTCCTTATTAGATATTTTGTTACAAGTAGGTGATTGTTTGCTTTTTGTGTGTCTGATGTCATTTGTTTTTAATTTAACAGCAACACCAGATGCAGGAGAAGACCCCAAAGTCACAAGAGCCAAGTTCTTCATCCGGGATGAGTTTTTAGTGAGTAATTTTCATCTTATGTGTGATTCTATCATAGGAAATGCTGACAGATGGCAGAGTTTATTTAGGGAAAACTGATGGGGTTTTGCAGAAAGCTAGAAGGAGAGGACAACGTCTGGCAATTCCCTAATTCTTTTCAGCTGCCCATCTTGCAGAACCTTCGTCAGTGCTTGCACATTTTTATGCCCATTTCATATAAAGTCACCTGCCATGCAAACTGTTACACAGTAAGTGCTAGTGCTTAGAATGGTCATGTACAGTCCGTGCATAAACAAATAGGCTTTCATACTTTTATCCTGCATTCCTCCAAGGACTTCAGCAGTGGTCAGCTGAGAGCAGGAATTACAAAAAAAAAAAAAAAAAAATCTGGTATGCCAGTTAGGAGGTTTGCCTCACCTTAGGACTGGTATCATGGCCCTACTGAGGCGTCGTAAGAACGCTTCCTTGTCTAGTCACGTTTTTCTTGCAGTTAAGGTTTCTTCTGGAGCTGGAGCTGAAGAGGTGCTGTTTACATTTTGAAGGTGAAAGCAGTTGTCAGGCATACAATCACAGCCCAGCTCTGCGGTCAGAAACAGGGAGTTTAATCCAGTATCACTTGTGGCTTTGCTCATTCTGAGCTGTTTCCACAGTGCAGAGCAGTAACAGAGACCAGAGCCAAAGCTCATCCACCATGCCCTACTGGTAGAAACTATATGTGTATGTTTGAGATAACAAACTGAGTCGTTAGCATTAAGAATTTTAAAGTCATTATGCATTTACGAGCATTGTTAGGATTTACAGCTGTTGACGCACCAAGTAAGAAGCAATTAACTGTATTCAGACTTTGGGGATTTCCACTCGCCGCTGTGGCCTTCCAGATCCTGAGGAAAAATGTCAGATTGCGCTGTGTTAACGTAAGAGTTACCAGAAAAACTCACTTCAGGATAAATCTCTCCTGTGGTAATGCTGGGATGCTGTGAAGCAGATGACGGTATCCAGTCTGGAAGGAGGGTGGCTCTGAGAGATCAGAGTTAAGGGGGAATTGGGGTGAAACTTCCCTGCCTTTATCTATTTTCATGATTTAAAAAAACACATCAAGGGCGAGGTCCTTACCTGCCGTGACTCACTGGCATTACAGAGGAGGCCACCTATGAAGCGGGGAGGGGACATAGGCACTGCAGCCACATAAGAAACCCCTGTGGGTGCTGGGGGCAAGGGAAGCACTTGGGCTGGGGCCAGCACCTGCCAGGTGCCAGGCAGTCCCTGGGGTTTAGGTGTGGGGCCAGAACAGCTTCTCCCTCATTTCCCTGCAACTGCCACAGGTTTGGCAGAGAGCGTCTCCTCTGCAACACGTCTGTCTCCTGGCTTTGTGCTTGGTTTGTCAGTGTCATGGAACAGAGGGATGGAGTCATCCAAACAGTTGCTTTGAACTCTTGGGCTGTTGGAATTGAGAGCTTTGCAAGTGACCCCTCCCACAGAGGGTCTGGACAGGCTGTGCGTGCTCTGAGGAACGTGCCCATGCTGGAGAGGGCGAGGTGGGAGGAGGCCACGTAGAAGCAGTCACTTCTACTTCCATGGGGTCAGGCACAAAAGGCTGAGGTTTCAGAGAGGGAGTGAAAAAGGGCACAGGAGAAATACAGACTAGCAAGGATCTGATGGCCTTAGCCAGGTGCCAGGAAAGAAAGGCCTGTATTTTCTACCTGTGTCTGCCTTGGCTTTGCTTTATATTTTCTTTCCAAAGTCTCTTGATTTATGACCTTTTCCTTGTCCCACTCTGTTAAATTTTCAGGCGTGATTCAGAGAAACTTGGGTTTATTATGTTTGATTGTGATTTTTGTCATGGTAGCAGGTCTGCATAAGCCATGGATGTTCGTGACAATCACCACCATGGTGCTGCACCCCTTAAAATTCTGCCTGGCTGTAGGAATGGTCGTGGCAAATTTAAAGCCTGTAATTTGAGTAATTTTAGTAGGAAGTTAAAATTGACCAAGTTTCCAGTAACTATTGCTACACAGTAGTACAGGAGGATTAGAAAGGCAAAAGATGTCAGCTCATGGTTTCAGGGTTGGTGTGGGGGCTGTGGCCCCTGAAGGTTGGGCAGCAGGGCTGGGATCTGTCGGATTTCAGTCAGGGAACAGCGCGGGAGGGATGGCTGCACCCAAGCCCAGCCAGTGCCTGCACCTCAGGGCTGGGCTGACAAGGGCATTTCCTGGTCCTGGAAATGTATCTTGTGGGAAATCCTCTGCTCTTCAGCTCAGGCACATCCTTTCTCCTCCCAGAATCTTCCTGGAGGCAGTGTGTGTGTTCACTCCTTGGTGAGGCTGTCCCCCAGCCCTGTTTTGGTGTTTTGCACACAGAGCTCTCCAGCTGCTGATGTTTTGTTTGAATACATCCCCAGTGTGACCCCTGTTAGAACAGTGGCATGGCCCCTCTGGTTCCAGTCCTGCTGGTTTTTACAAAACCTGAATCTGGGAGGTGAAGGAGCTGCTGTTCAAACACACAGACCAGGCTTCCTCGAATTTGCATGTCATCCTGACCCCTGCAGTGTAGGGATGCCAGTATTAAATATTCCTGCCTGGAAAGCAAATGTTCTTTCATCAGTGTCCCAGGGGATTTTTTTTCTCCCTGTGAACTGGTGCTGAGTGACACGCTACTATTCAAAATAAGTTTCAAGTAACGGTTAAAATCCTGTATTTATCTTCACATGAGAGGACTGCAAGAACTGTCCAGTGACAAAAACAGACAACCCCCTAATATTTTGAAAATACATCCTTTGGCATGATGTGTATGTAACCAGGTGTCATCAGAACACTGTGGGCAGCTTATTGCCATAGACATGAGTGAAATCAGTGCATGATAAACATAAGCAGACATTTATTACTATTTTCATGAGGGTAAGCCTTGAATTAGGTATTGAGAGTAGCATGGTAAGAAAATAGTTTTTAGACTGTGTATGAACACCCCTGTGTAATCAGTGTTAAATGTCTAATATTACCTAAATTACCTGGGAAAAATCTGCAATTTCTTGTTGATCTAATTATGTAAATCATGGCTTCTAAATGTCTATAGCTTTGCATATCTGTAGCTGCAGGTATTTAAAAGATCAAACCTACATGTAAAATAAATCCTGTGTTAAAAATATTTAGTGTAGCCAGAGTGAGATAGAACACTGTCTTTTGTTGTTTAGCCAGCATAATTTATAGTAAAATTTAGAAAATAGTTATAAAAATTACTGTCCTAAAAACTGACCTCCTACTTTCATGCCATTCCATCTATATTCTGCAAGATAATGATCTAGAATGGATTTATATTTATCTGCCCTGTAGTAATACAGAACAAAAATCAGGATTTTTTTTTTAAATATATTTTTTAAGATCCCAGGGAATTTTAACAAGATAACCATGGGCAAAGTGATGCTGCAGCTTTAAGTTAGAACCTAAAAAGTTGTGCAGTAGCCTTGAGAAAATGCAATTCTGCATGGTCTGATGTTGACTGGATTTGTGCATTCTTTATTACTCTGTGTGAACCCAGCCACTCTGTTGATAATTCTGCCAAATTCTGGGCTCACTGATGATACCAAGCCTTCAGCTGGCTTAATAGGTGCTCTAAGTGAAAGTAACACAAGAAGCAGAGGCAGCTGAGGATGGCATTGGTGGCTCCCACACAGGACTCCTGTACTGACCCTGTAACAGTGTCCATAATGTTTTGTCATCTTCATTTCAAATTTGTCATTCGGACTGGAGCAGACCACAGCCCTCCCTTCCTTTTGTTTACTTATTTTAGCGATCTATATATAGATTTCCTAGAGTTCTTGGTTCTCCGTAAGTCTGTAGACTGCTGAGACGTGAAACCTCTCATGGCATGGCACCTGATCCTTTTTTTTTGCGTCCCTCTTTCCACAGAGGATAAGTACAGCGAGCGGAGACGGCCGGCATTACTGCTACCCACACTTCACATGTGCAGTGGACACAGAAAACATCCGCAGAGTGTTCAACGACTGTCGAGACATCATTCAGAGGATGCACCTCCGCCAGTACGAACTCTTGTGAGGGGGATCACCGTGGAACCTGTGGTTTTAAATTCTTTGCTCCTTACTCTTTCTCTTGATACTACCCCACACAGGGTGGAAGAATATACTATAGAAATGTCAGTCTCTTCACTTTGTTTACTTTCAATTGTTTAACCTTAAAGCTGATTTGAAGCAAGTTCGGGTTATTTTCCCTTCATGCTTTTTGGGACTATTTTTGTGCTTTATTTTGACATGCCACTTCTTCGTCATTCCACTAAGCCCTTTGGCTACCTCTGTTCCCTTAGGTTTTGTTTTTTTTAAACTGAACGTGACCTGCTAAATTTTTTCCAGCGGGTTAACCTCAGTTCAGACCGGTATGTCAGCTGGATGACACTAAAGTCATACCTATCCCTCTGTGTGGGTTTCCTTTTTAACGTGACATTGAAGAGTACTTGATGGGTGAAAAAAAAGATTAATGCACTTTGTATCAGGTTATTAAATACTGTTGAGGAAGTAGACACACAATGTAGCAGCACCACAATATTTATTACTCTGTCACAGTTTTTAGCATTTCTGAGTTGCAGGTCAACTGATAAAGTGACCTCCTCTTTTAAGCCGTTACTGGCACAGGAAGTAGAGTAGATAATGAGAGGAACAGTGAAGACAAAGCAATTTTTCTGGGGTTTTGGAGCTAAGTGTCTCTGCACACCTCAGGCATTTGAATTACAGCTACTTTTCAGCCTGTTGCATCTGGGCAGAAAATTTACCACCCTCACTTATGTTATTTGTGCTGTCCACAAATGATCCTTTTAGTTCTGATCATTCTTGGACAACAGTCCTCTCCCTATATATATTTTTTTGTTTTACTGCTGGTTTATTATATTGTACAGACTGTAAAATGTAATATTATTTTGTACAACTTTATTGAAGAAAAATACTTGTAGAAGATCTTTGTGCCTTGATTATGGCTGTACCTGTAAAATGAGCTAAGATGTAAGTATGTTTTTGATTGCGCTGTACAGCTTGATGTCAACCTTACCTGCAGCAGTGACTGGAGGTAAGAACTTTATCTGTAGAGTTTAGGGGTTTTTTTCTGGTTTATATAAAAATGCTCTTTAGTATAAAAATTATAAATTATGCAAATTAACCACTTACCTTTCCAAGTAAGGTATTACAGTCACCGGATGTTGCAGCAAACATGCCTTTCTCTTTTGAAGTCTCAGCTTTAAAACATTGGAATTCATTCAAGTGTCCAAATTGCAACCTGGTGTTGTTTTAATGGGAACCAAGGATTTCTTTTTTTTTTTTCCTTCTTTTTTTTTTTTTTTGTCCTTTATATTTAGAAAATATGTTTGGTAATTCTTTGGTCATTCATAGAACTTCACAATTGCACAGACCGATTGTGAATGTGTAAAGCACCATTATATAGAGCTCTTCAATCTTTGTACCAACAGCGGCTTTCATTGTGCAAGTAAATCGCGAGAAAGAAGATAAGAAAAAAAAAAGGTGTATAAACCCTTGTGTCTGGCCTAAGAGAATTACAAGATGACATTTTTATTTCTCTTTTAATAAAGAGACACACTAGAAAATTGTTTTATTTTAAATATTGTAGAATCAAAATGTGTGAATATTTCTCAAACTTGAATAATTTATGCAAATGACATTCTCAAAACAAGTTGTGGTACAGTACAATATATAAAAAGCAAGAATTGCTGTAGCAATAAGGCATGTCCTTTTTAGTAACTATAACACTGCTTTATATTTTATACATAGGTGTTTTATGTCTGTGACTATATACTTTTCCTGTGTCCAAGATAACCTGTACAAATGTCTAAAATTACAGTTGCAATAACAGAAACCTAGAGAAGTGTTAGACTACATTACTTTATAGAGTGTTTTACCACACTTCGGACCATTCCCCCAACTTCATTTTAAATTTAGGGAGAGATGAAGAGCTAACACAGTCCCCAGACTGGCATATAAATCAGCAGGTTTTATTAGCTTTTTACTGTATTGTTATTAATTATAAACCCAAATCAGTCATCTTTTTAAATTCAGGCTACAGACCAATTGAGAACTTGTTTCCAGTTGAATAGAAAACAATCCCATTTTAGATACTATAATATGACCATTTTTTCTTCCCAGAAATATGTATGATCAATTTAGTCATATTTCCCAAAAAGTGAAAGGCTGGGTGGAATAAGCTAATAGTAAACAAAATTCCCAAAATTATCTTATTTTTCATGCCAAAGAAAGTAATAGAATGAATAACAAAATATAGTATTTTTTTTTAAACTAGCCCCAGCCCAGGAGTTCAGGTTAGAGCTCCCAGCCTCTGCAGGAACATCAGCAGGAAAACTGGTCCTGGTGTGAAGTAGTCCCTCTGTTTTTTCTGGGGTGGGTGGGGAGCAGCAGTGGGTTTGTCCCACCTTCCCCCACACAGTGAAGACGCTGAGCTCAGATTTTATCTTTGTGGCACAGCTGGTGGCCTCTGCCTCCCCACAGAGGAGCTAGTGCAGTTCAAAATGTGACACTACACTAAAGTCAACAGGACTTGTGGAATGTAAAAGAACACACATTCCTTTCCCTGTCCATAGACTGAGGGCCAAGGCATAGGATAATGTTACTGCAGCTGTATTTGACCTTCCTTCTTGCAGGAGATCGGCGACTGGAGGGCCCCTCACCACACAGATCTCTGGGATGCAATAGGGCCCTCTTCTTTCAAGCTCATCATAGCACATCTTTTTGAAAGCAGCAGCTTGAGGTGTCACCCTAATTCTTTTTTAAGCAGTTTTCAAGTGTGTGTCAGCAAACTGGATCCTCAAGCTTCTTCCCCTTGTTGTCTGGTAGATGGGTAACTGCAAATTATAGTCAGCTAACAATTTACTGTGTCAGGAACCAGAAGATTTCTTGTCCCAAACCGCAGTCCCTTACACGACACCCTAAAAAGGCTACGGAAATCCGCATCTCTCAGTGCTGATGCATCCAGATTCTGCCTGACCCTAACAAACACAAGTATGACATTTGAAGGGCCATGCAGCAATAAAACAGAGAAACGTTTCCAGTTTGCAAGATTCAGCCTCCACCAGGGTAAGACACAAGTGCAGACAAGTGATGAGGCTATAGGATTTACATAATGTACAGTTACACTTTTAATATACATATTTGATACAAAAATTATAGCAGGAAAAGGACTCATTTGATTGTCGAATACAGTATTTTTGTACAGCATGAAACGTTCATTTCAGTTAATTATTTATCCTGTAGTAGTCATATCAGCTGTATAGGACTTCTATGGTATGTGTAAATGCAACCTGCCTTCAGACTAGCAATCAAATTAGGTCATTTGCTGGCATGAATATAGTCTGATGTTTGACTGTTCTCAGCTTTGGTATTTCAGTGACTGAATGCAGATGTCTGGCTCTTCATACTGCTTTATGCTTACTGATTAAACGCTGAGCAAAATAAAACGGTGGAGTGAGAAGCTGAACATGAGCTAGTACCAGGATCACAAGCAGAGCACCTGCTGCACAGTAGATAGTGAAGACTCTGCTCTCAAATGGAAGGAAGCATTTTTGGAGGGAGAAGTCAGTTGGTGTTATGCTGCCCTGGAAAAGAAATGAAGACTGTCACTTTGCTGCGTTACAGTGGGTTCTGAATCAGGAGTAAACACCACAGCTGTCAGATCTCCAATTTCTAAATCCTGTGTTGGGTGGCAAGGGTTGGGGCCAGTTTCCTAGTACCAGTGCCTTCCCCAGGGGGCTGAAGAGTCCATACCTTGCCATGCTGGGCACTAAGTGGAATATTCACCAGGCCAACATTAGCCCAGAGGCCAATCTTCCCATCTAGCATAAACAGAGAGCTGGGCTCCGCATCTGATTTGCCTTCAAGAGGAGCCTAACTTTAGCTGCTGTAAATCCACCTGGAAGGAGCCTTTCCAGGCTAAAGTTAGGTTTTGTGAATGTGCCCCTTCCTCCCCCAGGCCCTCCTCCTTACCCAGTACATGCTGCAAAAACACACGTTGGCTAATCCAAATTAGGACTAGGAATTTCAACCACAAAGAACTTTTTTGGCTTGACTTTGCAGTTTAAATTAAAGTTTGTAACGGATCAAGGCTGAGGAGTTAAAACAGTAGTGAAGAGGATGCAACTTTAATTAGTCAACCTCTTGTTTTGCAGTGGAGATGCACTGTCTGGCGTGTGCAGAGAGTGTGTGTAGTTTGAAGGCAGCTACTCTCAGGAATATGGAATAAACAGAACTACTTTCAACAACAAATGTTAACAGTTGCATAAAATGAATTTAAATGTTTGGGGTTATCTGCGTATTAAGCAGTCTAAACTCAACAGCAGTAAAACATACATAAAAGATTTCCCCCTCCAAGTCACAGACTACTCTGTAAACAGATTGTAGGTTTTGCTTCTTACTCCAAGTTTCTAAGAGTTCTGTTTTATTTTTGAACTGGGGAACTAATTGATTTACCTCTAAGGATATACTGAGCACTGGAACTGCCTGCACAAGCATAACGAACACACTGTATAAAATGTGAATTGGCAATGAGGAGGCAGACTGTGGGCACATCACAAACACTTTTCACTGCATTAATGCACACGTTTGAAAACCATGATCACCATGCAAAAGGGTTTGAGGTGGATACAGTCTTGTTTTCATAGTTGGTAAATCAGCCAAGCCAAACTGGTCTTTCTACTGTTCAGTGCACAATACTGATTATTTTTACGAGTCGATAGTTTACAATGCACCCTCTTTCTAAGAAAATGTACCCAGATACTAATTAGGTCTTTAACAGCATTGCTTTGTACCACACAGAACATGTGGCTCCCACAGATGTACTTTATAAAGTGGATGCAGTGTACTGAGTGGGTTGGGTGGGTAGGCAATTTTTTTTTTAATTTTTCGTTTTTACAGGTAGAATCAGTTTTAAAATATAGCTGACTGCCATGTTGATTTATTTATGAAAGTTATCTGACAAAAATAAAAAATTAAAACTTACCATGATGAAACTAGGATTGTTTCTATTCCTCCAACTGAATGACGGGACACTGATTTCTGGGACTTTCCCTGCGTGCAGCACTTCACAAGCACTATGAGTGTGCCCACTGAGAATCAAACGGGGCTGAAACCACCATAGCAGCTAGAACACAAATTGGTAAAGCACAAAAATTAAGTCACAGCTAAAAAGAAACTGAACTTAAAATCCCTTTTTCTTTTTCTTTGAACAGAGTGAAATTATGGCAACTCTAATATTCTTACAAAGTGCTTTCTGTAAACTTCTGTTTTCCAGTAAGAAATGTGTTGGTATTGCAATATCAATCACACTCCTTTGGCCCTGATCCCAAGTACTGGGCTTTTTCTTTTTTTTTTTTTTTTTGTCATACAGATCAGAAGAACAAAGGCAACAGCATGCTATAGATATCACAAAGAGAAAAACTTCGAGTTTAGTAAAGCAATGCTATTTTCTCGTCTAAGAAAGAATCTTGTACTGACAATCTTTGAGTGAAGACATTTATGCAGAAGGAAAGAAATAATAACCATTAAGTTTTTAGGGATAGTTTACATTTTCTTGCAGTTACTAATTCAGCAAAAGCGATGCTTTCAAAGTGTTGGGAAACTGTGGCTTCATAGCAGGTGTGTCAATAATTTACACAGCACAGGAAGTACAGCATGCTGAAGTGGAGGTAATGGCACCACAGCAGATTTAAGAGTGCCAGGACTTAGGAGCTGTACCTGGGAAATCTGGCAGGACCAAGGCCATGATGGTGATGATCCTCAGGGGAGCAGCTCTAGCAAGCAGCCTCTCACAGGTCTCATTAGATAGGAGCAGCTGTGCTCCATTTTGTCTGAGCCAACAGCCTTATCACCATTTTTTAATCTATTTATATCTACACTCATGTCCCCCTCTCACCCACCCACTGCCACTCAAGTTCCCAAGAAATCAAACCTTTTGTGATGCCTCTTGAGACAGTACATCATACTTTTCTTTAAAGGGGATGTTTTTCTCCTCTGGAGGAGCGGAATCTTCTCCAGTGCATTCAGCATCACTTTTCCGATAGAGAGGGTAATGCTGGGAGTAATTAAAAGCAACGATCAGTTGTTAATGATCCAGCCTTTCTGGAACAGTAATAAATCCACAAAAACATGTCAATGTGTTGCCTCACCCCACCTCTAACACACCTGTAAAAGGATGGGTTCTGAAGCTGGAAGCTTTTCCACATCACTGCATCCTTTGTTGGAGTGATTCGGTTTCTGTGAATAAAATCAAGCCATAGAAGGGGTGAAGGTAATTAAGCAATAGATAGGTTTTAAGGGGTTAGGGAGGGTGGGGTGGTTGTTGGCTTTGGTTTTTTGTTAAGCAGTTTAGCTCAGAGTCGTGTTTAAATACTGCCCACTGTATGAACTTCTAAGAGTTTTACTGTGGACTGGTGAAACTCCCCATTCTGTACATGCTGTAAATACAGCTGTGCTCTTCCTGACTGCAGAAAGCAGCAGCAGGATCTCTGCACCAACAAGGCAAAGGAGTCTGAGGGCAGCCCAAGGGAGATAGAGTCTGGCAATTTTTCCACTGGGAGCTGGTTTCCTGATTGACTGCCAGCCCAGTCAGTCATGCTGCCTACTGTGCATCCAGTCAGCTTATGAAAAAGGGAAGAGGAAGGAAGTACAAGAAGCAATTGGATTTGATGAAAAAATACAATTAAAACACTGCTAGGCTACGAGGAAAGGACTGCAGTAGAATCAGGAAACTAAAGGAATATGCTTGAAGGCTATAAAACAGAATAATATCCATAAATATAAATGCAGGATTATGTATCTTGAGTCAAAGGGAGGATTACTGACAAGGAAGTTATAACACCATTAGTGCAAAGCAACAGTTAATAGTTGGGTAAAAATGGTTAAGAGGGATATGAGGGAGAGAAAGACTTGCTAACAAGTTGCAATGTGAATTGGAAGCAGATTTTTTTTAGGAGAGTCTGGTTCTATCCTGCCTATGCTACAGTATCATCATTCCCATTGTGGCAGAGGAGTCACTGGCTGTAATCACATGTTTAATAATCTCTTACCTGCTGGGAGCAATTCAGTTTGTGAGAAAGTGCCACAAGTTTTGCCTCTGAGGTACGGCAGACAGCACAGCCATCACCCTCCATGGCTACACTGTTCACTAGGACAAAGCTGGAAAATACCAGGGGTGGACAAAGAGAAGTGGGGAGGACAGGAAGGCATTTCATTGTTCATGCACACGCATGGGATAAACTTCATTTTATAAAATGCAAGTGTTCCTAAGTTGGACACAGCTCAACAAAACAGCAGAATGTAACAGCTCCTGAAATCATGTGCTATAAATCCTCCTCTGAGTATGTGTACCGTAGCCATGTCTCTGCCTGGTTGGCTCCTTTATACGGCTGTTAATTAGGTTGCACAATGTACCTTATGCTTCATGTTTACATTTCAAGATTTTTTTCTATTTTAATGAATACTTAAGTTGTATTCTAGTGGAATGTTAAAAGTTCATCACTAAATTCTAAATTCTGAGGGAAAGGAGAACTTACTTCTCTCCCCACAAAGTTTAGACCTCAGAGACAGAATTTGAGACACTGGATTTCTTCAGAACTGAAAAGCAGAACAGCACTGCATTTGGGTGGCTGCCCTGAACAAGCTTAGTTTTGTACTTTGCAGTCTCTGACACACAAAACAGGATTTTATTTGTAATAGAAGGTTTCCCTGTAGATTTCAAATCAACTTTGAACCTCTGCCATAAGATTCATACCCATTTAGTCACACATTCAGCTTGAGATACATCCCCAGTTCAACTATCTGTTTAAATGACAAAAATGAGCTGAATGCCTTCACTTAAGAGATACTAGTCAAGAGCAAAAAAACCTTAATTCTCTTTTAGCAAATTAAGCTGCTTTTATACCACAGATTTGTTGTAAAATAGTTTATCTAGGAACGTTTTGTTAATAGTGCAGCTCATTGCAGTTAATGGACACCAGACATACAGTCTGCAACTGCATGCAAGAATTCTGCTGTGCTGTTTTATCAAAGGGGACATTTCTTAAACAGTTGAAATACTTATCTAGAGGACCCCACATCTGCATGATAAGCAACAGCTTTATACTGAGCATTCATGAAGCTCAGAGATCTTCCTAAAAGAGATACGACCATTTCCAGACCGGTTCAGAATTTTAAATTAAACTTATAATTTAATTAAATTATAATTTAATTAATTTTAATTACATTTATAATGTTTGCTTAATTAAGGGAACCAGTGTAAACCTGTAGGTTTTGAATCTCACGGTTCCACAAGTGAGTACAGCCCGAGGGCACACGTGACAAACACAGAGGGGCAGTGTGCCTTCCCTTCCTAAATCTGAACCTTTCCACAAACCCACTATTGCGTTCCCGCATCGGGTTCCTGCATGGTGTCTGGAGGTAACAGGGCACACAGCAGGCAAGTGCAGCCACGGGGACACAGCTGTGAGAACAAACTGCACCGAGGTCTGCTCCAAGCCAAAACCAGCTTGTGCATTATTACCCCACCTTGTGGAAAAACCGTGGACATGCAACTGCTGTGTTCCAGAATTCCTCAAACAAGGGTTAAGTTCTGCAGACTAAAGAAGTTATTAAAATTAATGAAACTCCTAATTTGTAAACACAGAGGGGGTTGGTTTGTGCTTCTTTATGAATCCTGCTGTTTACAGCCATGGCTCATTACCAGCTGCAAGGAAGTATAAAAGGCAAACCAGAGAAATGGATTCTGACTCCATGGTACTTTTCCATTGAAAAGGAAATTTTTACAATTTACCTAGCTCTAAGTACAGCTTCCAGTCCATATCAAACTACAGGTCTGTACAAAGTGTTTGGGGTTTAACACATCATAAGGTAGATGATTAAAAAAAAATTTTAAAGGCTCTAGGTTAAGCATTCCCATACTATTTCATTAGAAAAAAATTAGATATACTCACTTTATTCCTTTCCGAGTTACCAGCTTTCCTGAAGTAAAGTTGAAAACCTTTTCAAATCGATTTACCTTGTAAGTAGTCATTCTGTGTCACAGAGCAAAAATACAACTGAGGTAAGAAATTGCCACTGGATCTCATCTGACACAGTTGCTTTACAGGTTGTTGAGCATTCATGCAGCTTGCTGCTCCGTTATCCAGCTGACACAATCATTCAGGAAACTCACAGGGGTGCTGTGGCAGCCCTTGTGTGCTCTGGCCCTTCCCATCAGGGCAAGCACCAGCAGAGTGAGGGCACTTACACTCTTCTGTGCTGAGATAACAGGAGTGGAAACACTTTTCTAAGGAGGAGGCCCAAGGAAAAGCAGCTTCAAGAATTCCATGTCAGTGCAGAAGGATCAGCTCTGAACAACCCTCGTACAGTCAGAGAAGCATAAACCTGTTTTGTGCCCAGACCTTACTCTAAATTACGACCCTTTCTAATTTGATCATGATCAAAAAGTTTCTGTATAACCACAAAACAGGTCCCTCAGACACAGCACCAGTTACTGTGGGCATGCTGACACTTCACTCCTAGCACTTGTGTGCTCCTTTCACTGACAAGACTCACTCATAATGAAACCCGATGTCGTGATTCCCAACGATGACCACCAGCTCCGTAGAAACCGGATACTTAAACATTTTCCGAAACCTCCTGACATCATCTGCCCATGCCTGCAAGAAAAAACAAAAGGAGAAATTAGTGCTGTTCCACAGCATCAAAGGGGACCACTGGTTTTGTAGTGGGTTTGCATGGTGAGGCTTTGGTACTGGGGGGGCTGCAGGGAGGAGCCTCCCCCATGTCCCACAGAGCCAATGCCAGCTGGCTCCAAGATGGACCCACTGCTGGCCAAGGCTGATACTGCCGCTGGGATAACAGAATTAGGAAGGTGGCATAAAAGGAAACTCTGCAACTGCAGCCAGAGAGAGGAGTGAGAATTTGTGAGAGGAGAAGCCCTGCAGACACCAAGGTCAGTGAAGGAGGAAGGTCTCTTTTGCATTTTCTCTCCCCTCTCCAGCTGAGGAGAGAAGTGTTAGGGCAGCTTTGTTGGGCATCCAGCCAGGGTCAGCCCATCACAAGTGTGTAACACAGAAGCACAAACTGAGATGTTTACATTTTGTAAGTTTTATATGAGGGGCAAAACTGTCAAGGTACTACCAAAAATGAAGGAGAATCACAACATTTCAACTCCTATCTAAAAGACTAGAAACATCTACCAACAGGAAAACTGTGGCAGAATTAAACAAAGCCGTGCATATCTAACCTCCATCATCCATTTCCTTCAAGAAATCCCCATTTTTTGAAACAAGAGAGCTGATGATGTCATACCTGAGGTGAGTTCCATTTTCCTTCATCAAAAACATCTCCCAGAATAAAAACAATATCTGGCTGCAGTAACCATAAAGCAGTTTGGAAAGATCTCTCCATTTGCCATTCCCTGAAAGGAAAATACAGAACCAGTTATCACTGCCTTACCTCTGGATCCTCAACTGTGAATACACAGCCACAGCCCAGCAATGGGAATGGGAAAATGGCTCCTACACACTGAAATACGAAAATATATTATGAAATTCAAATTAAATACTTACAAATCAGATGTAAGGACAGTAGGTGCATCTTAACCTGGTGGGTAATTCCACCATGATACAATCAGGACCAACACATGCAACAAGTAATAGCAGCTTGTTTATTTTTTCATTACAGTTCTAATGAATTGCTGTTTAATGGAACAGTGAATTATTGTTCCATTAGCTACTACTAAAAATGCAAAAACTGGGTAGAGATTATTCAAAAAAATTAATAATTACCTTCTTAGCTTATCCAACCAATGTCCTTTGATTTCACCAAGTAGATGTGTATCAGCTAAAATTATGGCCTTTAGGACTGAAGCTGAAGTTTCTTTTTCACTCGTGTGAGCTCCACCTTTCACATCTGGCCATCGGCATTGAAATATTACCACATAGTAAATTAAAAATTCACAAAATATTAACACTGAGCTGACAAAACACACGAGTTTCAGCAGAAAACAGAGCCTCCTCTTCAGAGGGAGATTCTTCACAGTGGTTGAGCTAGAACTCAGCATTGCAGTACCAGCATGAGAAAATGGCTCAGGTTCTCTCTCGGATGAAAACACCTTGGGCTACTCAAAGGATCACGTTGGGCTTTTTGTCAGCACAAAATCCCTGTGGATAAAATACAAAATAAAATATTCATTAGGTCAGCATTCCCTGTGGAAAGCTACCATGCAAGGCCTACAGTGTCAGCTTCTTGTCACGCTGAAAGGTTTGGAATATGTAATTGACCTGAAGAGTAAAGTTCTCCTCCAGGCACACAGAGCACAGAACTGCACTTGCTCCGACCAGCACCAAGGAAACCAGATTAAAGCCAGCCAGGATCTTGGTGCATGATGCTTTTTCTAGAACTTTTAAGTGAAAACACTATGAGTGGGGGTCAAAGGTAGGTAAAGACAGAGCTTAGCTTGAACAGCAGCTGCAACAAAGAAAAAAAAAATCCATTAGGATTCTTATAGAATCACTTAGGTTGGAAAAGAGCCCCAAGACTGAGTTCAAGCCTTAATCCAGCACTGGCAAGTCCACCACTAAACCATGTCCCTAGGTGCCACATCCATACATCACTTAAATACCTGCAAGGATTGTGACTCCCCCACTTCCCTGGGCAGCCTGTTCCAATACAGAACAACCCTTCCAGTGAAGAAATTTTTCCTAGTATCCAATCTAAACCTCCACTGGTGGAATTTGAGGCCACTTCCTCTTGTCCCATCACTTGTTATGTGGGAGAACAGACCAACACCCCCCTGGCTACAGCCTAATTTCAAGTAGTTATAGAGAACAATAAGGCTTCTCCTCAACCTCCTTTTCTCCAGGCTAAACAATTCCCAGAGGATATCTTCTGGCACAAACACAGAACATGACTACACCTCATCCATAGCACTGCCACCTTTAATATGGCTCATTGTAATCTCCAAGAACCAAGGGCAATTTACTATTCCAGAACAAGTTTACAGGAGCTTTCCAGGAACACAGGCGCAGATACACGGGTAATTAACTAAGGCTGCTTCATTTCTGACAAGAGGAAAACAAGAAACATCTCAGCCTCAGAAAAAAGAAACTTCACTGCAGCTGTAGAGAAACAGCTAATGAACTAAATTGGTGAGGTAACTGTATTTACTGCTTTCTGCTGCCTTGGATACCTTGTAACCTAAACAGGGAATGTATCCCTCTCGAAACTCCAGTATTTTTCCTGTTTCTTCTACAGCCCTTGACAGGAACACTTTTTCAGGGTAAGTGCCCACAAGAAAGCATCCCAGCGGAGAGGACAGAGGCACCAGCCCTTACTCTCCAAGGAAATGCCTCAGATCCCAGGTCCAGCCTCTCAGGGTCTCAGTCTGAAGAGCACTGCAGGTCTGAAAGTCCCGCTCTTTAAAGGTAAACAGTGTAGCATGGTCACAGTAAAGGGACTCCAGGTGAGCTACAGAGATGCTGCTTCACAGGCTCAAGAACAACTTCCAGAGAAATCCACAAAATGTGGTCCCCCACGCAACAACGGGATTGCAATTTTGCTTTCTACAAGAGAAAAATCCTAATTTAGGACTAATATCCAGGATGTGAGCAATTACTGAACACAGTATTCAGTGATTAGCAGCCCACGTCTGAATTGCCTAAATCTGACTACAGCTGTGAATATTCAGTACCTTTGAAAATTTATACCCCAAATATGAGGAAAATTAGGACAAAATTACAAAGCCACACAAAATCAGTGGATTGTTTCTAAAATCTTGGCCTCAGTAACATGCAGAACACAGAACAAATTTAAATTGCTTCACTGTCCTATGCACTAGCCCATTTGATTTATGTCTCATGGAAACTGAGTAATGACACGTGATTATTATATTATTTTTGTAACCAAAACCCCTATTTGATAATAGCCACTTATTTTCAAACACAAGCTTCCCATATCAGCACTACAAAGTACTTATTCAAGACAAAGAACCATTAGCCTGCACCATGAAACATTTCTAATATGCATTATCAAGCAGTAGCATGATTAATACTTAATTGCATGGAACTCAGTTCTATCTAAACTTGATTTAGCAGGAGAAAGCCACTGACCAGATGTCACAATTCCACAGTATATGGAACTACACATTTAGACTGATTAACTTGTTTCATATTCATCTCATCTGCCCTTTAACTAGCAACCAAAATAACACCACCTCACTTGTACACCTCACAAGGAGGCAAGATTAAAGCAGAGGTATCTGCTAACTGGCACAGCAACAAGGACAAAAAGGCAGGCAAATTCTTATCCAAACACACAAATGTATATGGCTCTATCCTGCAGAGTAGGAAGTAGTACTTTATTGGAAGTAGACTGGTAGTCTGAGACAGTCCCTCTTCTAACAAAAACAGTATTAATTTGAACAGAAAATGCCAGTAAGTTGTTTAACTTGCATTAGCCATGTCCAGCAAATAAATACATAAGCAAATGAAAATCACATCTTCAAGAGCAAACTGATGCCATCGAATTAAAAAAAAAAAAAAACAACACCATCAAAAGAAACCCACACCAGCAAACCAAACCTGCAATCAGTAGAAAATAAAAATATCGTCAAGGCAAAATTGCAATGTTCAAAAGTCACAAGCAGCAAGAGACAATCAATGCCACAGAGCCGGTCACTTCCATATACATTTCTCCTCCAGCGTTTCTGCTGCTAATTGTTACTATTTGGGGATTTGTACCGCAGATGTGGAAGTTGCGAGAGGTGCCCCATCTGCACCCGACACTGCCAGCATTCCTGATAGTGAAAGGAAAAGCGGAAAGGGAAATTAAAAAAAACACGAACAACCTCACAGAAAGCCGGCGATGCAGATGGAGCTGAAAGACAGCTCCTCCTACTGGCTGAGAGAAATCCCTGCCCACCTCGCTCTGCCACCTGCCAGCCCACGCCTGCTCCGCTGCCGGGCCGTGCCGTGCCGTGCCGTGCCGAGCCGTGCCGGGCCGTGCCGTGCCGGGCCGTACCGTGCCGGGCCGTACCGTGCCGGGCCGTGCCGTGCCGTGCCGGGCCGTACCGTGCCGGGCCGTACCGTGCCGTGCCGGGCCGTACCGTGCCGGGCCGTACCGTGCCGTGCCGTGCCGTACCGTGCCGTGCCGGGCCGTGCCGGGCCGTGCCGTGCCGTGCCGTGCCGAGCCGTGCCGGGCCGTGCCGTGCCGGGCCGTACCGTGCCGGGCCGTACCGTGCCGTGCCGGGCCGTGCCGTACCGTGCCGTGCCGTGCCGGGCCGGGCCGTGCCGTGCCGTGCCGTGCCGTGCCGTGCCGTGCCGGGCCGGGCCGTGCCGTGCCGTGCCGTACCGTGCCGGGCCGGGCCGTGCCGTGCCGTACCGTACCGTGCCGTGCCGTGCCGTGCCGTGCCGTGCCGTACCGTGCCGTACTGGGCCGGGCCGGGCCGTGCCGTACCGTGCCGGGCCGTGCCGTGCCGTGCCGTGCCGTGCCGTGCCGGGCCGGGCCGTGCCGTGCCGTGCCGTGCCGTGCCGTGCCGGGCCGTGCCGTGCCGTGCCGTGCCGGGCCGGGCCGTGCCGTACCGTGCCGTACCGTGCCGTGCCGGGCCGTGCCGGGCCGTGCCGGGCCGGGCCGTGCCGTGCCGGGCCGGGCCGTGCCAGCTGACCTCCGCTGGAGCTGCACAGCCGCTGCTGGGTGGAGCTGCGGCTCCGCGCGTCGCTGCGCAGCGCGTTGCTGGCGCTCCCCCTTACACGGCTCACGACTAACATTAGACTAGGTGCCCTCAGCAGAGCTGGAAGACCTTAGTTATGAAAAAAGACTGAAGGACTTCTCACTGTTTCTTGTTCTGCCCAACATTTAAAAATCAGCCTATGGACGAGCACAATTACTGGATCATTTAACAACGGGGCCAAAGTTTAAACACGCTAAAAGTGTAGCTTTGTACCACAACACTGTGGGGGAAAAGGCTCCAGTGACTGGCACTGCTTTCTTCTCCAGGATTCGTGTTTGTTTTACTTATTAACGAATGTTACAAGCATTTTTGCACTAAAATTTTTCTGTTACACATGCTATCCTCCTGTTTTTCTTCCATCAAGTTTACTGGCAATGCAGACTTGCATCACTCCTTTTCTGGTTCCCTTTTCCATCTCTTGTTCAGGACATTATCCAGCTTTAATTTGCAAGTGAGCCAAGAATGAAACAAGGGCACACAGCGGTCTATAGCCAGAGCAGGAACATGGAGTTCTGGAGCTTTCCCCTCCCTATTGCCTAGTGAATATGCAACTCTGAACACCTCACATGCTTTGAGGCAAATTTCTTTATTAAATTACACCTACATAAAACTGTCTTAAGAAAACCAGTAGGATATGAGAGTCTTAATCCTGCTCCTAGTCCTATCCCTCAGGAGTGTGCATGTATTTTTATGAAGCTAAAGAAGCTGTATCAGGTTATAAGCAAGCTTAGTGTTTCTACCCTAAGGAGTTTTCACTCAACTCTCCCATCACAATGTCACAAAGGTAGAGATTTACAACTTTCAGAAAAATATAGTTCTATAATGTAACTATGTTAAACTTTTGTGGAATGTCCTTACAAACAAGTTCAGGTTCAAATCCCACAAGGTTCTGCAAGCTACACTTGCAACTGGGAGTTGTCTCTTCTCATTCCAAGCTCACCCTCCCTGAAGCAACACGACATTTCTGCCTTGTGGACTCTGATTTTCTGCACTCCCACTTTTCAGCTCTTCAAATACCAGAGTTCTTCAAGTACCTCACTCTTGAACCAAATAAGAGCTTCTGATGAATTCTTCTTTTGATGATGCAAAACTCTCTGACCCATCTTTATGAATACACTTTCCAATTCTGAGCACTAAATCCTTCCTTCATCCACAATTTTTCACTATTATTGTGATTGAAGAAAAAATCCAAGCAGAGATTTAGCATTTTTAAGAAACCCCTTTGCAATAATTTAATGATAGATTTAATTTCTGTTTGCATTAGCACATCCTTAGGGCTGAAATCCATGAAGACTGCCAAATCTACACAGATACTTTGATTTCGTTCTGTAGCTTACAGAAAAGGATAAATTGGGAAGCTCTTCAAAATAAAACAATTTTATTATATTCCCATAAACATGCACAATCACAGTATATTCTGCAAGTGTGAAAGAGATGGGTTTGAAACTTAGTTGAAGTTATGCAGATCACAGTTTATTTAGAAACATATAAACAAAAAAAATCAAGGTCACAAAGTACAACATTTCTGAGCACTTGTCATATTGAGATCCCATTACTGAATCTACAACATTATCAAACTGTGGTACCACTTTAAATGCTACAGTAAGTATAAAAAATATGTGGACACTCTACTTGGCATTAAATTACCCAGTAGTTACAAATGTGCTGTAAAAGGTAGTCCATATATTACACTTATTTGTTTCAAGCACTTTTCATACTCATTGTTCAGTTTCACAGATTCCTGTACAGCGTGCTTTAGATCTTCTACCTCTTCAAAAAAACCCTAGAAAAACCCCAAAATATTCAACTTAAACTTTCTTTCAAAGACATTCTCAGTAAGAGCTAGTCAGGAGTTCAGTTACTCCAGAGTTCAAAGACATTTTTTATATTTTTATGTGTGTATGGCTGAGTTATGCAAACATAGCTATGGTGAGATACCGCAATCAACTACAACTTTAGGTAATAATTTAATAATTTCTGCCCTGAACAGACAAGCAGAGTTCAAGTTATGTTAAGAGACTGGAATACAGACTAATAATAGGAAAGATTAATTAAAAAAAGGAAAACATATGGATTTACCAGACAGCTACAAAATGACAGTCCAATATGACAAGGGAATAATGTCCCATTCTGATCCTTTGCAAGTGAAGTCAAAAATTGTTGGGAAATACATGGACAGAAGAGTATAATCACCCAAGACTTTGTTTCACCAAACCTTGAATGTTCTAGCTACCAGAGTAACAATGTATCTACCTATAACTATCTATATTTGACATTCTCCTCCCTATTCTTCCAGCATGTTTTTTAAATGAACAGCTGCATACATCTTATATAACATACAGTGACTTAAAACTACCAAAAAAAAGGGCCACTGATAAAAAGCCACAACCTCAGGTTTATGTATCTCTCTCCTGCAAGATGAAATTCTCAGCAACAAATTGTCCCTGATTCCCAAACACAGGGATCTAGAACTCACCCTGGCTCAATGTTCTACAAGTTTCACATCCAATGAACTATCACCCTCTTTTACTGTTACCCCTGAAATTAATACCATAACATTATTTAGTTTGAGAGAAAGGACTGCAAGGTAAGAAAATAGATTCTAAACAGAAAGCAAAAAACAAACATACAAACAACAACAACAAAAAAACCACCAATGAAAAGACTTGAGGAACAAGCAAAAATCAGTTTAAACAATTTGTTGCTGAAAATAAAACTTCATGTCAGTATACTAAACTGAGTCTTCTATAGTTAGGTAAGATCTCATCATCTTGTTACATAACTTTAAGAATTACCAAATGTTCACATTTTCACTTTTTACACCTATCGATCTAACAAAAAAATTCAAAGCCTCTGCCCTCCCTAAACTTGGAGTTTTGTCAGAGGCATAGCTTTGACATGCTTAAGTTCAAGGGAAAACAGTCTTCCTTAGCTGAGCAGCCTTTTAGGACATGAATGTTTTGAGGAGCCATTCATTTCCATCTCTCTCAGAATGCTACACACGGATTTTTTATGTATTTTACTTGATAACAACATATGTTCAGCCTAAAGACGTTTCAGTTCAGGCGGAAAAGTTAGTTTTTCAAAAATCACCTACTGTTAAGCTTGTCTTAAAATAAATTACCTTGTCTAATCCAGCTAACTCATTTTTTAGTGCTCTCTTTTCTGCAGACAACTTTCCATTTTCTTTCTTCAGCTTTTTAATCTCCTTCAACAATAGCTCTATATTCAAATGAAAAAAATGTAGAGTTCAACCATCACAGTCAACATCCCCCTCATATGAATCATATTACAGCTAAAGAGCTGCCTACCTTTTGTGATATTAGAAAATGATGGTTCAGCATCTTAAAGTACCTTTTTCATACAGTGATTTATTCTTAAGAACTGACCCAGCATATTCCCAGGTACTATTAAAGGTAACAGGATCTCCCAACTGGATAATCTGAATCTGCCAGATTCTTAGAATGTAGGATTATTTTACTTTACAATACACAAAACACACATCACATGCCTTGATTACATTTTTCTGATTTACAGGAGGGTCACATCAGCCCTTGCTGACAGCACATTTCCTGAAAATTATGCCTACATTAGATGATCTCATCCATCTCTTTCTATGCTTTGAAGTGGAAGATTACACCTGAAATTCCAGATTTACTTATGAGGAAGGATGTGCTGAAACCAGCACCGTCCAGGTTCGTCCAATGTTTTAAACCTAAAAAGAGGTTCTTTTTGGTCTCAGTGCCTGAAAACCAAAGAATGGGGCAGCAAACATTATTACTGAGAGATCCGCGTAGATACATCTTACTAGAATAAATACCAGCCCTAAATGCAGCCACGCACTCCCACCCGTGATTACACCAACGGACCAGTTTCAGAAAAAAAGAAAACAGCAAACATTTTATCACAAACAAAAAAATGCAAGGCTGAATTCTAGATTACAAAATGCCATTTTTACGTAACAGGTTTTCAAAAATGAAAAAGACATTTTAGGTACTGCTGGTTGAAGAAGAAGAAATAGCCTGGAGTGGCCTCTAGATCAGAAATGAAAGGCATTCTCTCTGCTAGGCATACTGGAAGGAACATCATCAAATACAACTATACCATTACCTAAATATCTACTGCAACAGGATTCCTTCTTTTCAGAAATGTCCCTGTGAGAAGTTACTCCTCCCTCTGGGGTTTGACTTCTTTTTCCAGAAACAGCACTAGTTTTCCAAGAAACCTTTTTGCGTTCCAGTTGCTCAATTCTTTGCCTCTGCTCTTGAAGATTATGCTCTAGCTCATTAATTTTAATCTGTCAAAACAATTTTTTTTAAATGCATAGAAAAAACACAGTTCAACTGAATACAACTGGAAACACACCCTGAATGCAAACCCAGAGCTTTCGATTGCTGACTTAAAAACTACATTCACCCAAAGGGTCTGAAAGGAGAAAAAACAAAGGACAAATGAGGAATTTAGACTGGTCGGCTGCAATGCTCGATCTGTGCCACAAGAGGCAATACCCACTTGAACTGCTCCTGGCCACACAACCCTACTCTCACTCCAGTTATGATGCCAGACTCCTTGTACAGCAAGCCCATAGACCTTGCTACCCAACAGGAAACTCTTTGCCTTCATTTGGTTTGCTTACTGCTGGATTTCTGAGAAAAATCAGCTCATGACACGTGCAGAAAAATACCAGGGCTGGTGCAAGACAGGTCACAAGGTGCATATACAATTGGAAGGACAGGTAGGTGGATGAGTAAAGAAAAAAGCAAGGAAAGGGGAGACAGCTTTCTGCTTCAGACATGCCAGTGACAGAGTTCACTTTTAAAGGGAACTACAGGCTACTCTCCATTATCTCTGTCACGGGAAACCAAGTAGGTATAAAAAGAGAAGCATGGTCTCATTTCACAAAGGTAGAATTACTTTCCAGTCTCCCTACAAGCTTATGTTTGGCTGTTTGATACCAGCTCCTACAAATTCTACTTACAGTGAGATTTTTAATTGCTTCGCTTTGCTCCTTGTTTGTTTTGGTTTCTTTAACATAACGTTTCTGTAGCTCATTATACATCTGAAGGAGTCTAAAACAGAAGAAATGCATAAATTGCTGTAAACATGAAAGACATCCGTTATGGTAGAAGCGTTAGAGATGCCCCACAGAGATCACTTGGGGTGTAGCTGTGCTGCAGAGACTTGTAACAGAAATACTCAAGATGGCAGTGAATGAAACGTGACTGTCAACACAGAAAGAGAAAGCACCAGAAAATAACAGCAAAGCAAGTTAAAAGAATGGTTTGTATGGATGGCAAAGAATCCTTTTTACTCAGCCAGACTGAGGACCCTGCTGTTTTTGCCCAACACACAAGGCCACGCTCCAATTAAACCTCAGTGCAAATCAGTCTTTGAGGGAAGACCCACACACCAGCAACAGGAGGCTGCCAGTGACTTTGCAGCATGTCACAAGCATCATTCCTCTCCCCATCAGCACAACACGAAGAGAAAAAGAACACTCCTAAAGGATTTTTAAAAGTTTCTCCAGAAACTAGTTTCTTACCACCAATCAAGAACCCATGATGAGGACATATGAGGCAGTTCCCAGCTCTCTGTGTTGTACAAAACATCTCATTGCTTCCAAGTGTGTGGGTGTGAGGATATGAGTGAATGAAATCAATGTGAAAATGAGTGGGTAAAATAAACGTCAAATAAACAGATTAGGGCTGTTATCTGTCCCTCTGATATTATCTTGCATCAAGTTCTGCTGTACTAATTTCCTACCATATTTCACAGTATTCAGCCAACATATATGAGGCCCACAATTTAACTGATGGACATGAGCAAACATTTTTCCTATTTTTTCAGGAATTCTCACAAGAGCTGCCATTCATAATAAGTCATGACTGCACACCACAAGCAGGAGATGAGCAACACTGTAGCACAGCACAGCTTTGTAAAAGAACATATACACAGATGCTCGAAAAAAAAGCTTGGTCAGGTTATCTATGTGCAATCTAATACAAGGCAGGTACAGCATTCAGTTCAAAGACTAACGTGGACTTCTTCTACGTGAGCACCTAACTAGGAACTCAATTCCAGCCCAGAGTCAGTCAGCCAGCCTGCTTATGTAGCTATGTACCTTGCAAAGAGAGTCTGGTACGCTGTAAAGGTATTAAAAAAAAAAAAAAAAGAAGATGGGTCTTCAACAGCCACCTAAAGGAAACACTAAAAACAGGGCACTTGGCCAAAGAGCAACAGAGATCTGTGTAAGATCCACAACCCATTTATGTAAGTGGACAAAAAGCAGCCTTTGAAAGGATGGAGCAGCCTGTTTATTTTACAACCAAGTCATAGGCAGATGGAGCAATATTTTATGCAGCTTGCCTAGCTGTTAAAATGTTTCAGTATATTTCTTTCTTAAAGACAAGCTTTTGCATCAGAAAAGCAGTTACAAGAGTTTAATTCTACCATTAATTGGCAAACCACCATAAGTAGTAGTTCAACTCTAAAATTAATTAGACTGAAAAGTAGAACTGCTTCTCTAGCTTATTTAAAAAACAGTATCAGCCTATAAATTTTATATGCACATAACACTGAGCAATATAAAATGAGCTGAGAAAGGTTCCACAAAACAGAAGATGAAACTACAAAATTCTAGGTTAAAAAATCTACAAAAAACATCATATGTGTGCACAAACACATGAAGGAGGTTCCTGGCTCACTAAATTTTTCTCAATGAACTACTTGAGAAAGAAATCAATTTTTTTCTTTGTTCAGCACTATTTTCAAGTTTAATCCAAGATTTTGTAGTTATTTTAAAATGTGAATGATTTCCCATTGTTTCAAAGGCTGAAAGCCACTTGCATAACAGCCAAAAAAAATCAACTGACTTAACTATGAACATTTTCTACACTAAAGAGAAGAATAATTCCATGAAGAAGCAGCTTCCAAGAACTCACCTGACACTGTCACTCTCTAGAACCAGATCCTTGCTGTCTCCGCCTTTATGCCATAAACAGGTTTCTGTTTGAACCTGAACACTTAATTGAAACAAACACAACAGCTTCATAAAATCAGATTTCACAAATTTAATTGGATCAAACAAAGCAACTGAAAAAGGCCAAGTTATTTTTCAGTTTGATTTTATGGTAGAGGTTTCCAGGCAGGATCATAAACACACCAAAACTTAAACCCTGGAAGGTTTTTGCAAACCGGTATGTAAATCCTGGCAGGACACTCTCCAAACCACTAGAACTACAGTTTTTCAGGTCCTAAGGTCTCCGTTTCTAAACCTTTTTAGCAGCATTGATGCTATTCAACTTACCTTTATCTTACCATCTTTTGGTAGAAAAATAATGTAAAAGTCTTTGCAACAGAGAGAGCATATTGGCTAAGCAGGAGTACTACTTTTTGCTATTAAAACTGTTCTTTCACTACAATAAATTCTGCATGAGATGCCCCAGACATCCTTTGTTCCTTTACAGGCCTCCAGCACTTTCCACCCTACCACCCTGTTCAAAGACAGTTCCTTAGATTATACAGATCAGATAATGCCTAGTTCATCTTAAGGACATGAAAATAGAAGTCCTGAAATGCTGCACTTCTTTTGATGCAAAAGAGAAATGTTTGACAATTCTTACTCTCTGCTTGTGCCACAGACAGGCGTTAACCGCTGCAGATGCAGTTGTTCTTGGATCTGACACAGATTCTTTTCTAGCTCCTTATTTTTTATGTGTAGTTTTTTCACCTTCTTGACTAACTGCTCATTTTCATCACTGAGCTGAAAAGGAAGAGAATTGAAAAACGAAAAATCAAGGAACAATTTCAAATCAAATAGTAACTAAGCTGACAGCACTTCATATTAAAACTCTCTCCCAAAAGCTTTACTACATTTATCTTAAGCCATAGAAGCATTTGAAGGAAAATGGCAGGAAAAACAACTGGCTTCAAATTTCATTAACATTTGACTACAACAAAGCTTCTCTAACTTTTTTTTTTTTTTAAAGGTGTCTAATGTAACTTCATAATTCATTAAGGAACATAATGAATTATGGCAACTGGTTTTGCATTTAAAATTAATCACAGAGGGACAAAGCATCTAAGTTTTCAGTTATACTCCTAAACTACAAACATCAGCTCTGCAACCAAGCTGGTGTTTATTTTTGATTTAACCTCACCAGAGACAAAAAGACAGCCACAGTAGCTGAACTTCTTGCGTGCATGTCTGCTGGACCTTGCCTAGCAGTATGCAGTCATATATATTTGACATATATATATAAATGTCTTGGGGTGACTTTACGATGTGTATCCCCTATCACTGCTCTACGCCCAGAAATTAATTTTGTGCCTTTCTGTGCCTTTAAACCAGCACAATAACATATATGATATTTATAGTAATATATGAAGCAATATAGAACTATATCTATGTAGCAACATACAAGGCAATATACATTATATAATACCTATAATTATATATTTAGTTATATGTATAACATATACGCACTAGATAGTGTATGTATATATGTAGCATACATATGTGTGTGTATGTATGCGTGTATATATATATATGTATGTACATATCTAAAACTACTATCTAATATACACGTATATATATACACACAAAAAAAAATATATATAAATATATATATATATACAAAACTGTATTGCTACAGGGTGTGAGTATACCCGACGCTCTGGGCCAGCAGAAGGAAGGCCGGCATCGAGCCCCGCGTTGCGCTCTCAACCTGAGCTCGGCCCCCAAAGCAAACCCGGCCCAGCCGAGCCCCCCGCGCCCTCCCGGGCGCTCCTGCACCGGGACTCCCGGGAGCCGGGGCCGTACTCACTTGGAGGCACCTGTGTACGACGGGCAGGGCCATGGCGAGCGCCGGGAGCTCCGGGGCAGCGGGCGGGACAGGCCGGGACGGGCCCGGGATAGGCCGGGACGGGCCCGGGATAGGCTGGAACGGGCCCGGGATAGGCTGGAACGGGCCCGGGACAGGCCGGGACGGGCCCGGGATAGGCTGGAACGGGCCCGGGACAGGCCGGGACGGGCCCCGGGATAGGCCGGGACGGGCCCGGGATAGGCTGGAACGGGCCCGGGACAGGCCGGGACGGGCCCCGGGATAGGCCGGGACGGGCCCGGGATAGGCTGGAACGGGCCCGGGACAGGCCGGGACGGGCCCCGGGATAGGCCGGGACGGGCCCGGGACAGGCCGCGAGCAGGGACGTCACAGCCGAGCGACCGCCGCGCGCCCCGGGTGCGCCCCGCCGCCGCCGCCGCCCTGCGCCCCGGGAGCGCAGCCTTTCCCTGCCCCGAGCGTCCGCCTCCGCAGCCGGCGAAACAACAGCCCAGTGCCTTCTAAATTGTCATTAGTTTTATTCGCAGGCTCGCTTGGTGTGTGATTCTCAGGGTGTCCTGCGCAGGGCCAGGTGTTGGACTCGATGATCCTGCTGGGTCTCTTCCATCTCAGCGTACTCTGTGATTCTGTGACTTTCTGTGACTAACAGGTACCAGCTGGGGGCATTGAGAAGTCTGCCAGCCGTAGATTGCACGGGTACACCAGCACACGCCAAGTGAGGGATCTCTGCAAAAGCAGGTTCTGCATCTCCCCCATCACAGAGATACAGGCGGGCCCAGACATCCCCCTGGCAGCCGATAACAGCGTGCCTGATAATGCTGCTGCCCAGTGGGGAGCGGCAGCTGTGTCCTTAGTGTTGGTGGTACTTGCTATTGCTACTACTTGCTGAGCTTTGCCTTTTGTGTATAAGTATCTAAAGGGAGGGTGCCAAGAGGATGGAGCCAGGCTCTTCTCAGTGGTGCCAAGCAATAGGACAAGTGGCAACAGGCAGAAACCGATTCACAGGAAGCTCCACCTGGATATGAGGAAGAACTTCTTTACTGTAGGGTGACCACAGACTGGAGCAGGTTGCCCAGAGAGATGTGGAGTCTCCCTCACGGGAGATACTCAAGAACCATCTGGACACAACCCTGTGCCATGTGCTCTGGGATGACCCTGCTTGAGCAGGGAGGTTGGGCCAGATCACCCACTGTGGTCCCTTCCAGCCTAACCCAGTCTGTGATTCTGTGATTTGGTTTTATCATTTTTCTGGTATTTTTGGCAGGCCTGGCTGCAGGGCACACAGGCAGAACAAAAGCTTTTCACCCTCAGGACTGGACCTTACAGACACCTACCAACAGCAAGCACTCACCAGCCACAGGAAGACCAGCTATCACAGCAAGACTGACCCAAAGCAGTGATCATTGCCTGCTGGTCTTCCAAGCCTCTGTTATTGCCAGTTTAAAACCTTTCCTGTTCCTCTCTCATTTGCTAGGTCTCAAATCTAGGTCTTCTCTTGTTCTCTGCATCTCCTGTCTTTGTATAAAATCTTGCCTCACTCATTTCTTAAAGCACATCGTATTTCCATCATTTTTTCCTTTTTCTTTTTTATTTTTGTGTCAAATGTTGCTAGATGCCACCTGCCCCTCCATCTTCACCATGTAGCCCACCCGATTGCAGTGCCTTGCAAATTTTGCACTCCTACCAGACCAGGTTGCTCAGAGCCCCACCCAACCTGACCTTGAACACTGGCCAGGCCTGAGGTATCCACAGCCTCCCTGGACAACCTGTTCCAGTGCCTCACCACCCTCACGGTAAAGAATTTCTTCCTAATATCCAGCCTAAATTTCCCCTTTCAATTTGTACCCATTACTCCTTGTCCTATCACCACAGCTCTTAACCAAGAGTCCCTCTCCAGCTTCCCTGTAGGCCCCTGGATACTGGAAGGTTGCTGTGAGGTCTGAACAGCCCCAGCTTTCTCAGCCTGTTGTGCCTGGGAAAAGGGTGTGGAGATGACAGGAGCTCACCACTGCCTCCTTGTGAGTCCACAGCTGACCAAAAGCATGGCAGGAGACGGGTCAGGTTAGGCTGCAAGTGGGAACTGTAACTGCAATCAGATTAAGGGAAGTGTCACACACCTCTGGCTCCAGGGCACAACCTGGCATCTCTCCTCCTCCACTCTCAACCCCGTCACCCATCCAGTCAACTTCTTGAACTTCACACAGGGGTCACAGTGAAAGGTGAAAGCCTTGTCTATATTCAGCTCAGCCTTCGCTGTGCTGAGCTGAATGGACACAAGATCCCAGCTCTGAGGCTGGCAGCAACCTGAGAGTCCATGTGAGGGAAGGATATGCCCGTGGTATTACCTGCTGCCAGGAATCCTGCCTGTGAAGTCTTCTGTAGTGGTTCCATAGAAGCAGCCACCCAACACTGCTAATTGCTGGAGCCTGTGACAAGTCACCTTGACTCCAAATTCCCTGGCACCAAAATTGCTACTTCAGTCAGCTAACATGGAGTGAATTGGCAACAGACAGTTCATACTGTGGAAACCACGAGGTCACTTCTTGGTAAAAGGACAGCTGGATGTAACTAGCTACAGTAGCAGCAAGGAAAAAATAAAACTGGGAGGGACAGTACCAGCCAGCAGGGCAATGGTGCTGTAGAGAAAGGTAAGTCCCATTTTCAGATGAGGTAGCAATACCCTGAGATGCAATTACTCAGTTTTATTCTGGCTTATCCAACACAAACAAGGTCTCAGGTGAGGTCCTGAGTGCACCTGGCCTATCTCCTGGCACATTTCCTGCATCCCTTTCGCCAGTACCCCCACCCAGTTCAGGTAGTCTATTTCTGAGGTGGGCTGTTGGACGGTATCAGGCTGTGGGGCAGGGTCTCTAGTGTCTGGGGCTGTGTCAGGCTGTGGGGCAGGATCTCTAGTGTCTGGGGCCGTGGCAGGTTCTGGGGCAGGATGAGGCTCTGGGGTAGGATCTCTAGTGTCTGGGGCCATGTCAGGTTCTGGGGCCTCAAGGAGGAGATAAAGGAAATGAGGAAGGAAATGAGAGAGGAGATGAGAGAGGAGATGAGGGAGGAGATGAGGAGGGTCAGTGTGGCACCAGTGCGAGTCACAGGCCCCCAAGTCAGAGCCCATCGTCCCCCTGCTAGAGAGAGAGGGTACACCCCACGAGCTGAGCTGTGGTTTTTCCTGTGTGAGCATGGGGAAGACATGAGAAGGTGGGATGGGAAACCCACCTCTGCCCTGGCAGCGCGGGTGCGTGAACTCAGGGAGGGAGGCACTAACCGAGGGGGTTCCGCTAAGGTGAAGGTAGCCTCAGCCTCCCGTGACCGAGCTGCCAGGTATTACAGAAGGGAGGATGATATGTCGGATCCCCTTGAAGGTACCTCGAGCATGTACGCCCAGGGAAAGAATGATAACCAGGGCTAGAGGGGCCCTGCCTCTAGCCAGGAAGAGGCACGGGAGAACCGGGTTTTCTGGACGGTGTGGATTTGATGGCCTGGCACATCAGAGCCACAAAAATATGATGCATTGGTTGATACTGGGGCACAGTGTACTTTAATGCCATTGGGACATGTGGGGGCAGAACCTGTATCCATCGCTGGGGTGACCGGGGGATCACAGCAGTTGACCCTTTTGGAAGCTGAGGTGAGCCTGACTGGGAAGGAGTGGCAAAAGCATCCGATTGTGACCGGCCCAGAGGCCCCGTGTATTCTGGGCATAGACTTCCTCCGGAATGGCTACTACAAAGACCCAAAAGGACTCAGGTGGGCATTTGGGATTGCTGCTGTGGAGGCAGAGGGCATTAGGCAATTGAACACCCTGCCTGGACTATCTGAGAATCCTTCTGCAGTTGGGCTCCTGAAAGTGGAAGAGCAACGAGTGCCAATTGCCACCTCGACAGTGCACCGCCGGCAGTATCAGACAAATCAAGATGCTGTGATCCCCATCCACAAGATGATCCGCGAGATGGAGAGTCAAGGGGTGGTCAGCAAGACCCACTCACCCTTCAACAGCCCCATCTGGCCTGTGCGCAAGTCTGATGAGGAATGGAGATTGACTGTGGACTATCGTGCCCTGAATAAAGTGACTCCACCATTGAGCGCTGCCGTGCCGGACATGTTGGAGCTCCAATACGAGCTGGAGTCCAAAGCAGCAAAGTGGTACGCCACTATTGACATTGCCAATGCATTCTTCTCCATTCCTCTGGCAGCAGAGTGCAGGCCTCAGTTTGCCTTCACCTGGAGGGGCGTGCAGTACACCTGGAACCAACTGCCCCAGGGGTGGAAGCACAGTCCCACCATCTGCCATGGACTGATCCAGGCTGCACTGGAAAAGGGTGAGGCTCCAGAACATCTGCAGTACATTGATGACATCATTGTGTGGGGGAACACCGCAACAGAAGTGTTTGAGAAAGGAAAGAGAATAATCCAAATTCTCCTACAAGCTGGTTTCGCCATCAAGAAGAGCAAAATCAAGGGACCTGCCCGAGAGATCCAGTTCCTGGGAGTAAAGTGGCAAGATGGACGGCGTCAGATTCCCACTGAGGTCATCAATAAGATCACTGCGATGTCTCCACCGACCAACAAGAAGGAAACACAAGCTTTCCTAGGCGCCATAGGTTTCTGGAGAATGCACATTCCTGAGTACAGCCAGATCGTGAGCCCTCTCTACCTGGTTACCCGCAAGAGGAACAATTTCCACTGGGGCCCTGAACAGCAGCAAGCCTTCGCCCAGATCAAACAGGAAATCGCTCACGCTGTAGCCCTTGGCCCAGTCAGGACAGGACCAGAGGTGAAGAACGTGCTCTACTCTGCAGCCAGGAACAATGGTCTGTCCTGGAGCCTCTGGCAGAAGGTGCCTGGTGAGACTCGGAGTCAACCACTGGGATTCTGGAGCCGAAGCTATAGAGGATCTGAAGCCAACTACACTCCCACAGAGAAGGAAATCTTGGCAGCTTATGAAGGAGTCCAAGCTGCCTCAGAAGTAATCGGCACAGAGGCACAACTCCTCCTGACACCCCGACTACCGGTGCTGGGGTGGATGTTCAGAGGAAAGGTTCCCTCCATGCATCACGCCACCGACGCTACTTGGAGCAAATGGATCGCCCTCATCACGCAGCGCGCCCGAATTGGAAACCCAAGTCGCCCTGGGATCTTGGAAATAATTACGAACTGGCCGGAAGGTGAGACTTTTGGGTTATCTTCTGAAGAAGAAGAGGAGCAGGTGACGCATGCCGAAGAAGCCCCACCATATAACGAGCTACCAGAGAGTGAAAGACAATACGCCCTCTTCACTGATGGTTCCTGCCGAATTGTAGGCGCTAGCCAGAAATAGAAAGCCGCTGTATGGAGCCCCACATGACAAGTTGCACAGGCTACTGAAGGAGAAGGTGGATCGAGCCAATTTGCTGAGCTCAAAGCTGTTCAATTAGCTCTGGACATAGCTGAAAGAGAGAAGTGGCCAAAGCTCTACCTCTACACTGATTCATGGATGGTAGCCAATGCTCTGTGGGGTTGGCTGGAAAGGTGGAATAAGGCAAACTGGCAGCGCAGAGGAAAACCAATCTGGGCTGCTGAGGAGTGGAAAGACATTGCCACTCGGGTAGAGAAGCTATCCGTGAAGGTCCGTCATGTAGATGCTCACATTCCCAAGAGCCGGGCTAACGAAGAACATCGTAACAACAAAGAGGTAGATCAGGCTGCAAAAATAGAGGTGTCCCAGATAGACTTGGATTGGCAACATAAAGGAGAGTTGTTCCTAGCTCGATGGGCCCATGATGCCTCAGGCCATCAGGGCAGAGATGCCACCTATAAGTGGGCACGAGACCGAGGGGTGGATCTAACCATGGACAGTATCTCCCAGGTTATCCATGATTGTGAGACATGCGCTGCGATCAAGCAGGCCAAGCGGGTGAAGCCTCTGTGGTATGGTGGGCGATGGTCCAAATACAGGTATGGGGAGGCCTGGCAGATTGATTACATCACACTGCCTCAAACCCGCCAAGGCAAGCGCTATGTGCTCACAATGGTAGAAGCCACCACTGGGTGGCTGGAGACCTATCCTGTGCCTCATGCTACTGCCCGGAACACCATCCTGGGCCTGGAAAAGCAAGTCCTTTGGAGGCATGGCACCCCTGAGAGAATCGAGTCTGACAATGGGACTCATTTCAAGAACAGCCTTATAAACACCTGGGCTAGAGAACATGGCATTGAGTGGGTGTACCACATCCCTTACCATGCACCAGCAGCTGGGAAGGTTGAGCGGTGTAATGGACTGCTTAAAACCACCTTGAAGGCACTGGGTGGGGGGACTTTCAAAAACTGGGAGATGCATTTAGCAAGAGCCACCTGGTTAGTTAACACCCGAGGCTCCACCAGCCGAGCAGGCCCTGCCCAATCCGAATCCCTACAAACAACAGATGGGGATAAGGTTCCAGTGGTGCACATGAGAGGTATGCTTGGAAAAACTGTTTAAGTTAAGTCTGCCTTGAGCAAAGACAAACCCATCCGTGGGGTTGTTTTTGCTCAGGGACCAGGTTGCACTTGGTGGGTGATGCAAAAGGATGGAGAGACCCGATGCTTACCTCAAGGGGACCTTGTTTTAGGGTGAACTACCCATGGCTCTGCACTTGTATCAGTATCAGCATGTATATATGTATATAATTCCAGTGATGCATGTATTTATATGGTTCAAAGGGTTAAGTTTCATGTAACATGTTAGTATGGGAAAAAATTCGGGGTGGATAATGTTGGGGTTTTAAGAGGCCTAGTTTTTTTTCCTGTTAAAGGAATTTTCCCCCATTCTGTTACTAAGACGATAAACTGCTGGGTGCTTGAGAGCAAACAAAAGACCTGGCTAGCCTTTTGTTTCACCTGGGTGTGGGGTCAGTTCGCTCTCGTGTTCGGAGAGAGAAGCTGCAGAGAAAGGAGCTGCTGGTTCTTCTTCGGCCGTTTTTTTTTCTTTTCTGCTGGAAACAACGCCAGGATCCAAAAGCTGTTTTCCCTGCCCTGCTGGAGGCTGGGCTGTGGCCGCCCTGCCCTGCTGCTGCTTCGAGCTTTCACTGTGCTGTAGCCGTGCTTGCCCTGCCTCCCCGACCTCCGGGGGGTTCCCCGTTTGGATACGTCTCGTCTGTCCTCTGGGATCTGTGCTCGTCCCCGCCGTTCCAGCCTGCCGCTCCAGGCTGCTGTTCCCGAGAGTCCGGCCGGACACCGAAGCCAGCCGTGTGGGGTTTGTGAAGCCTTTGTTCCATCCCTTCCCGGGATCCCAGGGCACCGGTGCCGCGTGCTCCCCGAGCTCGCTCCGGAGCGCCCCCTGCAGCCGCGGGGGAACCATCGCACCTGCCCTGCTCACCGGGAGCCGCCAGCGCCCCTGCCGGCTGCGAGCGGAACTGCACCCGAGGGGAAAGGGCCCGACAGCCGAGAAGGCTGGCACTGGGTTTGTGATTGTTCGCTGTTACTGCCAGAGTTATTGTTGTTTGTTTGACTGGTTTTATATATATATATATATATATATATAGTAAGGAACTGTTATTCCTATTTCCCACATCTTTGCCTAAAGGCCCTTGATTTCAAAATTATAATAAGTCGAAGGAAAAAGGGTTATATCTGCCACTTCAAGGGAGGCTTCTGCCTTCCTTAGCAGACACCTGTCTTTCAAAACCAAGACATAGAGAAAGGTAAGTCCCATTTTCAGATGAAGTAGCAATACCCTGAGATGCAATTACTCAGTTTTATTCTGGCTTATCCAACACAAACAAGGTCTCAGGTGAGGTCCTGAGGAGTCTGTAAAACAGGAATAAAAATTACATATAGAAGAAAATACAGCGTATCAGGAGGTGTTGAAATCAGAATCATTTTAACTGACTTTATCTTTGGTTATTGTAAGGGACAGTAGTAATTGTTTCCCATGTCCTCCAGAGGAGAATGAGCAGAAATAAAGTTACTGTCTAACAGAGTAGACATCTCTCATCCCTTCAACTGGATGAGAGGGAAAATTTCTTGATATCAAAGAAAAATACATGTAGTTCTTCCTCACCATATATTTTAATAAACACATCAGAGAATGATCAGGCATGACTTTGAATACAGGTATACCTAATATACACAGCACAGTGGCACAGAGCAAGTAGACAACAAGTCCCTTCCAGGCCAACATTTCAATGAATCTATGTTACTGATTTAGAAGAAAATGCACTCTGATATATAATAGAGATTCTGATGTTTTGCAAAACTTTGTAAAATTACTTCAGAAATAATTTTTCCAGTGACAAAGAAGCTGTAGTGTAAGTGTGGTGGAGAGAGATCAGCACAGTGGAATCCAGCGTATCCTGCATACCAGTATCGCACTGTAGACAGTACCAGTAGGATAACAGTTGTTTCCTCAATATTGGGAATGTCATAATCACTTTATACCATACAAGGCAAGACCACTTGAACATCAAGGAATAATACTGTACAAAGTGTGTGCAAGGCTCAATAGGACTTACATTCCTATGGTACCCAGGTGTTTGCTTTTGGGTTGGGGTTGTTCGGGGTATTTTAAATACTGTGAGTGTAGCAGTAAAGCAAAAAGCCCAAATGGATTAATTCAGGACTTCTGCAGAAACTAGAGCATAGAAAAGGCAGCACCAGGCAGCACTCAAATAGCAACTTAGGTCAGAAGTAGCAGAGAAAACAAGCCCATGATGAGTCTTGTGCCACTTGAGAGGCTGAGGGAGCCAGGCCTGTTCAGCTTGGAGAAGAGACGACTGAGAGGAAACCCCATCAATGTGTATGAATATTTAAAGTGTGAGTCTCCAGGATGTTCTCTGTGATGCCAAGCAATAGGACAAGTGGCAAAAGGCAGAAACTGATGCACAGGAAGTTCCACCCAGATATGAAGAAGAACTTCTTTACTGTGCAGGTGACCGTGCACTGGAAGAGATTGCCTAGAGAGGCTGTGGGGTCTCCCTTGCTGGAGATATTCAAGCGCCATCAGGACACAATCCTTTGGTATGTGCTCTGGGATGACCCTGCTTGAGCAGGGAGGCTGGACCACATGACCCATTGTGGTCCCTTCCAACCTGACTCATTCTGTGATTCTCATGTGTAAAACCTGCAGACTCAGTTTCCCCAGCTCTTCTACCAACACAACCAGTTCTGGGCACACTGCTGCTCTCCTGCTTACCCAGGAGCTGACGAGGCAGCTAGGCACAGTTTTTAAGACCCAAATAGTTTCAAAACTCAGAAATTACTAGTAGAACACAAAAAACCTGGGAAATAGACCAACAGAGCTAAAAGGGAAACAAGAATTCCTGATTTCTGACCTAGAAAGTGGGCCCCATTCTTTCCCACTTTTCCGTGCCTGGCAGGGGAATTGAAGACAGACGGAGGAAGCAGACAACAGCCAAGTTTCTCACCTATGCTGCTAGACCTGCAAGGAGTTTGTATAAGATGCAGATTTTGTCAAACTAGCATTGATCCATCCAAATGACACCAAAAAAAACCGCTACTTGTATCTTGATCCTCTTGGGAAAAGCTACAGCTGAAGCTCTTGTTGGTTTAATCATGCACATTATGAGCAGACATTTTCAAAACGGCCATTGATTTTGAGAGGCTCCACTTCAAAATGAGCATCCATTCTTCCAAATTAAAGATACTCAATCAATTTTTAAAATTGGCCTAAGGCTGGTGGGTAGCACTGGCCATCAGATTTTGAAGCATCCAAAATCAAAACCTAATGTTAGCCTACGTGTATACAAAAAACCCCATCATTTATACAAATGATAAAAGACTGATGTGTACTTGATTAGGAAACATGATTCCAAAGATCCTAACAATACAAGCTTTTAAAAAAACTTCTCTGTGGCAGTGAATGTATGAAATGCCACTGGGATACTTTTCACTGTAAACAATTACAGCAGAAACATTTCCCTGCACTATTATTCAGCTCGTTTGTTGAACACATTCTTGTTTCCTTGCATTTTTGTTTTAATGTAGTTTGGTATGAACAAAGACACATTTCATGCTGGCTCACACAAATGAAATTGTCATTGATTCCAGCGGTGCTGAGCCTGCTACTTGCTGCCAAACAGCAGGAATGTGACCCATTGCACTCTTCTTCAGCTACATGTGCACCAAAATCATTGATTTGTCAGAAAACACATAAGCATGGGATTACCTGATGCAACCCTACAATAACTCCCAAGTGTAGCCTTTTTTCTACATGGACTAAAGGACAATATGTGTCCTTTCAACCCTCAGAGAGCTACCATCCTCATCTGATTTTTCAGGAATTAAAATTTTCCTATAAAAATCTTCATGCCTTTGTAAATCATATACAAATTTCACCTGCCCTAAATTAATCTCTTTTATTCCATCCATCAGCTGTGTCAGCAGTGACTTCTTCCTGAGTCCATTTCAGTCTGGAAGATGGCAAGACTTAACGTGATTTTTCTGCCCGGTATGTTCTGTGGTACAATCGGGGCTGCCAGTCTCACAGACAAATGCCAGTTGAAAAATCATGGAACAACCTTGAACAAAATGGCCAACATGGGAAAACAGCCCTTTCCACATCTTGTTTAGATCTTTGGTCACAGAGTAATAATCCCATTTGTGTTCAGGAACCTTCCCTGAAACAGGGAGAAGCAGTCTGGCTTTTCCAAGCCTCAGCACAGCCACTTTTGCTAAAAGCAAAAGTTCAGAGTTCAGTTCATGAACATTTCCTGCATATCAAGAGGAAAAGCACCAAGACATGGTCAGATTAAAGGTGACTGTTTGCAGAATTGGAAACAAAAAATATTTTCTCATAATAGATGAGAAAGTGAATCTTAAAGCTGACAAAATCTAACAGAGATAATACTTATTAATCCAAATCAGGCTGCAGGCATTCCTGTCACAGCACACTGACAGAAGTTCTGTATCTCCTTCAGTGACAGAAACATCAAGTTACATTGTTTTCAGTGGATAATGTTCAGTGTCTTCCGTGGATCAAAAAACAAGACTGGCGTGCATGTGGCAGAGACAGCCTGCTGCTTCTTCCTTCAAGGCCAGGGAAAAACACCTTTTTATTTTACACGTACAGGTGTGGTCTAGGGAAAAGAATAACAGCCTGGGACTGTATTACCTTGTCACAGAATGCTCTATAGAAAAGAAAAACATCTCTTGCTGTAGAATCAAAGGCACTTGCACCTCAGGAAAGTTCTTGCAGCCATACCTCCTGGAAGGGAAAATTTCCCACGATGACAGAGCCAGTCCGAAAACTCCAGAAAAAACTGAAGGATGCCATTTTACCAGTAGAGCTGTCTGTTGGACCTTGAAGTGAGAAAAAATTTCCTTGTTATAACCAACCCCCAGGGTAGATCTTAAGGGAGAGCCTTGTACTGCATGTTTGAGACAGTTTGTTAGTTTGTGGCAGGAGGGAAGATGTGGACCATGTCTAAGCAGTGATCCCTGGGCCTTCTGGACATAAAGAAGAAAGATGGTCAGAATATGGCTCTGCATGACAGAAAGGGAATACAAGAAATACCTCATACACCACTCAGAACAGTGTGTTAATCAAGCATTATGCCATAAACGACTCATTAGCAAGCATTGCAAAAAACTGTGCCAGTGTTAAGAATTCCTGATTGTCTCTGATGGAGCAGAAGTGGGATCACCACAGCTCTTCTGGGGAGTCCAGCAACAAGAGAGAGCATCTCCTTATGGTCTAACTTCCCTCCTTGTAGGCAAAAGGAAAATCTGGGCCAAACAGCCCCTTTTATCAGGTATAAAATCTCTCATTGCAACATTAAAATTACATTAAACTACAACACTGTAGCAGTTTACACAAACAAAAGGCTTCTCATCTGGGTTACCTCTTAAAGGCAGGCTCAAACTACATGCTTTGTGAGATTCCTGATAAAAGCTCTGGGGAAAAGGGCTAGAGACGGTAAACAACAATTTTATATGAGTAATCCAATATAATCCTATGCTGGGTAAAAAAGCCATCTGCATGGATTCCCACTGAAGTGCTTTAATAACAGTGCAGCGAGCCTCTGGCTGTCACGCTGAGGAAACGCTCTTTCGCACTCAGGCTAATAACTGTAAAAGATTTCTTCCTTTTTTTTTTCCCCCCCTCTATTTTTATCAAAGTTGTTATACACTTGTCCTCCCATTTTATTCCCTATTAGGAATCCATCCATCAAATCCATGAAGTGACAAAGATCCGTCAAGCCCGTGAAGCGACAAAGATCCTCACTGGAAAGCATCTGAGGATTCCACGTCAACGGACGGGTAGCTACAGCGAGGTCACCCTCTCTGCAAAACTACAACCTATTTTATGGCATCACTGCAGCCTGCAATTACTGTCGAAGGAGAGAATGGCAAGCTGTCTGCTGAGGCAGAATTAAAGCAATTCCAGCTGCAGCAGCTTCCCCCCGCGAGTGACCCTGGGGTTTGCTCCGAGCAGACCGCAGTGGGGACCCCTGCGTGGCGCACAGAGCGGCTGAGGACGGGAAGGGAAGGAGACTGCCACCCCCAGCTGAGCCACACCTAATCAATTAGGGCTTCACACCCCGGGAGAGCAGAAATCCATGACTAGGCTCCCTTTTCTCTTCTGGCGTCAGAGAGAACAGGTTTTCCTCTCCACTGAGCATTCATTGTCTCAGGGAGGGAAGTCCAACATCCACACAAATCTGGCTGGGGCTCAGGAAAATTGAGGCAGACAAAGCACCCAGGAAACACTTGTATTTCAGGTTCATCAGGATGGGCCTATTCCAAATGGACGAGATTAAACACGTGGCGTGTGTGTAGGTTACAAAAGGCATGTGAGAGGAACTGGCTAGCGTTTGGGGTTATGAAAGATCAGAGGTTATGAAAGACCTTGGCAGTTATGAAAGATGAACGGAGAGTCTGATCCAGCAAGGCAAAGAGCAGCCTCAACCTGCTCAGAGGTGAATGGATATTCAAAATCAGCCATCAGCTCACATGAGGAAGCTCACACTGCCTGGGCAGGTCTAGGCTAAGGAAGGTTTGAAAAAAACTTCAGAAAAGTAATAAATAAACAGTTGTCATGGACTAGGAGATTGATAAAGAGAAATATTACCGTTTATAGGCCTTACAGGCAGCTGTATGTTTTTGCAAAATATTTTGGAAGGTCTTAAAATACTAGCTGCAGTCACTGATTTTCTAAGAAGTGTTCTTTGCTGGCCTTCTAGTTCTGTTTTAAATCTACCTGCATGAGCCACATAGCTGCAATGAATCTGTAAAAACCGAGAATAAATATGTAAAATATCATTCAGATATTTTAGCCTCTCAGGTTCAGCCTGGTGACCCTATTATCAATATTTTACCACCAGAAAGAAGAGAAGGTTGGGGAAATTCTACTGTCCAAATGCTTGTTTTCCAGACATCACTTAGAAAGAGGACATACTCCTGCTTAGAAAAATATTGAGGAGGGCACTTCCCTGTGTTTGCAACAGTACTTCTCTGTGATGTGTGTGTAACTTTCTGTAGATACCTTCAGTGGGGATACTTGTGCATCCTGCCTACTACATTGTAATTCACACTGCCTGCTTCCAAAACATGCCTTAAACTGCCTTCCAAATGCCCCTGTGGCAGCCTACTAACAACAAATCTCCAGGCATTGAGGCAGACCCGAGGCATACAGGAAGAAACCATCTGCACTACATCAGAATAGGATCTAGCCTGTTTCAGCAATAGGTATAGACTTCTGTTGATGGTGAATTCAGTAACTAAAACTTTGAATTTCAAGGAAAAATACAGAAAACACTTTTGTCATGGCCTGAGATGCTTCCTAGAACGCAAAGCCAGGGTTAACTGTACATTTTCTTTTTTACCAAAATTGTCTATGCTACATCTCAGCAATGTCTATACTTCATCTCACCATGAAATACATTTACACATCTGGCCCTGCACAGAAACTCTCTGGAAGGTCCTGAAGCCACCGTGTGCTATGGCAGCAATAAAAAGTACAAATTTCCTATCAACCTAGAGGAAACTCAGATTAAGGAAGAATCCAGAGCAATTCTGTTCTACACTAGTCCAAATTATATTGCATGTTTGTAGGGTTATTGCACTTAAGGAAACTAATCTTACATAAGAACAAAGGAGATATGTGTTTGGAAGAAACAAGTGACGTAGAGCAATTAGTCAACAGAAAGACTGACAAACATTTGGTAAGAATTTATTCAACAAAATTTCATCATTTCATACTTGAACCAAACTTTCACACTTTGTGTAGTAGTTAATTCGCCTTCTCAGATTTTGTTACCATTTTTTTCCTGGTTCAAAATGGGGACTAAAAAATATTTCACTAAGTAGAGTGACAGCCTTGCTGTCTTTGTGGCATCCACTGCCAGGGTGGAGCTTAGAAATTTAAAGAATGAAGTTGAATTCTTGTGCTACAATCCATGAAGTTCAGTCCCTTGCTTTAGAAGGAAAAGGTCCAAGTGTTTTATTTTAAAAAGTGTATATTATTTTTGTGAACTACATGTGGCAAGTGTCCCTCTCATCCCAAAGTCATCTGCGTCCTAAAAGATAAACAATAAAAGAAAATAGATCTAGATTTAGGTATTAAATAGAATACCCAAGTCAATTTAATTTAGCCTGGTCTCTAGGAAATTTATTAATTTTGTGTTCAGAGATAGTAAGTGGTGGTGTTATGCAATTTTCTTCATGCAAACCTGTTTGCCACTAAAGCGGTTCTATTCTAGCCCTGAAAATGAAACTCTCAACCACAAAGCAGGTGCTGAAAGACAATAACAAATTTCATACACTCTCTGTACTTAATGCCCCTTTCAAAATCTGTGCTGATGGACTCAGTCCCTGGGCTCTCTTTTTTCCCATTCAATGCCAAGTGTGCATCAGAACAAGTCATTTGGAAAAGCCTCACTCTGACAGATAAAGTGTGTGTTCCCAACACTCACTCGGTGTTTTAAGCACAACAGTCTGGCTGCTCTATTGCATAAGCATGCATTCATCCTGGGCTGCCCTCCTTCTACGAGGCGGATCCAGAATCGCTTAGCTCTGTTCCCTACTCTGCCGGCATGGCAATTTGGCTTATACGGATTCTAGAACAGTGGGGTCTGAATTCTCCTCTTCTCATCCTTGACAAATCCAAAATGACACACGAAGACAAGGGGAAAATGGAAAGGGCTGTGTATTTCTTAGCACACACTTGAACTCCCAAGCACTAACAAGCTACTGAACTTTAAAACCTGAACTTGCCTTTCCTCTCCCGGGGCCGCTTTTCCCACACTTTTTCCCTTTCATTCCCGAGATGGCCGATGCCAGCCGCCAGCTTTTCCCCGAAAGCCCCGGTAACGCCGACAGCCGGGCTCCCGTTCCGCGGGATGGCCCTGGGGAGCGGGGGGCAGCGGAGCCCCCGAGGGGCCGCTCGACCTGGGAGCGCGGCGGCTCCTCCTCGTCCCGGGGGAAACAGGAGCGCCCCAGCCCCAGCACGGCGCTCCCGGCGCCATGTCAGGCGGGGCGGCCGGGGCACGGCCACGGCGATGGCGGCGCGGCGCATCCTGCCCTCCGCATCCTGCATCCTGCCCTCCGCGTCCCCCCTGCGCATCCTGCCCTCCGCATCCCGCACCCTGCTCTCCGCATCCCGCACCCTGCTCTTCGCATCCCACCCTCTCGGCGCGGCCCCGGCGCTGCTCTCCGCGGTACCCCCGCCTCTCCCGATCCTCCTCCGCCCCCGGGGCTCACCTAAAGTCAGCGCCCAGCAGCCAGCCCGCCTTCCCCATTGACCGCGGCGGCCGCCTCTCTCCGCCCCGCTGCGCTGGGCGGGGCGCTGCCGGGGCGCGCAGTGACAGCGCCGGGCGGTGCGTGCGCCCAGGGCATCCTCCTCGGCGGGCGCTCCTGGGCGGGGAGCCGGGCCCCCCGCGCCCCGCGGCCCCGCTCCGGGCAGCGCGGCCGCCGCGATGAAGCCGTGCGAGGAGGAGGAGGAGGAAGGGCGGGCGACGGCGGGTGGCGGCGGCGGGGACCCCTGGAAGGAGTGCGCGGAGGTGGCGGTGCAGCTGGCGCGCCGCGCCGGGCAGGTGAGAGCCGCGCCGCCCGCTGCGCCCCCGGCCGGGGCCGGGCCGAGCTGGGCCGGGCTGGGCTGGGCTGCCCCGCGGCCGGAGGAGCCTTCTCCCGGCGCGGGTTGAGGAAGGGCCGTGCGGGCGCTGGGCTGGTGCGCAGAGCTGGGGACGGGGAGGAGGGCGGCGGGGCTCAGCACCCGCTCAGCCGGGCCGCCGCCGGAGCCCTCGGCCGCGGGAGGGATGGCGGCAGCAGGGGCCTTATCCCGGGGGGCCCCATACCTTGGGGGGGGACCCATCCCTCGGGGCCCCATCCTTCGGGGGGCCCCATCCTTCGGGGGGCCCCATCCCGCGGGGCCACTTCCCTCGGGGCCGCAGCCCGGGGCGGTGGGCCCCCAGCCCTTGGGGGTACTTCCCTCGGGGGCTGCATCCCTCGAGGGAGCCCCTTCCCTGGGAGGCCCCATCCCTCGGCCCCATCCCTTGAGGGCTGCATCCTTCGGGGCCAGCATTTGTTTTCGAGCAGCTTGTGCAGAGAAAAACAACTGTGTCGGGGAGGTTTTGTCTTGTTAGATATGGCAGTCTTCAGAGTGGCTGAAATTGCCTTGCTAGGGACAAATAGCTGTGTGGTGAAGGTCTGTAGTAGCTTATTTCCAATCCGTGTTTTGACACAGCGGATTAGTCATCTCAGGAGACATCCCAACCCCATATATTACTATATGTAGCAGCAAAATTTTCACCAGCTCTAACAGAGCCAAGAAGTGGGATCAGCAGATTGTTTGAGAAACAGGGTAAAGCACAAACCTCAGCAATGTCTTTCTCTTTTGCTTCCATTCTGTTCTATTTTGAAACGTGCTTTGTACCTATACACTGTGATTTAAGAAGCCCCCTTTTCTGTCTTGAGTCCAAGACCCATAACTTTTCCTTAGTGTGTGTTATTAAACATATTTTCTCCTTAGTAGAATACACCCACAAAGATGAATGGAATCCCAGAGGAGAGGAGACTTGTTTTAATAATACAGGGACTAAATGGATAATCCAAATCAGGATGACAGGTCATGCTCTCACAGATTCTCAAAACAGGAGTTTCTCCAGCGTAGTCATTCTACCAGCCATTTCACAAGAGAGACTCATGACTTGCTCGAGCCTCCACACCTTATTTCTCAAAATATCAATTTGTGAAGACAGCTTTAGCCTTCTCCAATCATTTCACTTGCTCAGAAAATCACAGCTGAGCACCTTTTCCTGGAAGAAGTAAACATTCCATAAGACTAATCCTTGAATCCTAAATCACAGGCTGCCATTGCTACCTTGCAACTGGCAGGAAATAGCTGCTTCTTTGGCAGGCCAAATTTAAACCAGCCAAGGATGTTGTTTAAGTAGGACTTTGGAAACTGGTTTGTGTGGGTTTTTTTTAATTTTTCCAATTTTGTCATGATAAGGAATCTTTTTTGTTACAAAAGGCATTGGGGATCCTTCTTGAAGAAAAGGTGCAGGTAAGGCTCCATTTTTTATGTAAGTGTCAATCTGCTTTCAACTATTGCCAAAAGAAACTAGAGCTAAGAACACAAAATGCAGTGTAACATGGGTTTGGTAGGACTGAACTTTTGCTGAAAATTGATTGATAAAAATGGGGGTTATTTTGATCACCAAAAGCAGTCAATTCCACTAGTCAAGGTCATCTTTTTCTTCTGCTTCTCTCCCCATCCCTCAGACCTTTCTGCCTTCACCTCCATCTCCAGAAATCTGTCTCCCAAGGTCCAACTCCTGCCTCCATCTCTGCGTGAAACTTTGCTGCTTCAGCCTTTCTTTTCAGGTGCTCCATTTCTCAGGACTATGGCAGGTTAGGAAGGGTTGGAATCATTAGAAAGCATCTGCAAGAGGCTTGGCACAGAGACCAACCTGAAGAAAGACGTGCACTTCCAGATTTTGGATTTCTAGGCAAAGTTAACCAGTAATACAGTTTTCTGATCTCCCCTTTTGGCTTGTACAACTCTTTGGTTTGTATTGCATTGTGTTTCATGACTATAGGTAAAATATATCTTCTTTCCGACAGATAGGCATCTATACTCTGGAATAGTTTCATCTAAACTTAAAAGGCCAATAAAGAAGTGATGCTTGAATATGTGTCAAAAGTGCTGTTGCTGGAGTAACTTCTGTTACTGGGTTCAAATCATTGCTTCTCTTGCCCATCCTGTTGTTTAGTTCTTATTACTTTTATGAAATATCACAAGCTGTCATTTAATATATATATATGGCTGTTTCATAACGAGAATGGTCATGGTTTTGTAATCTCTGTAATTGACCTGCTTTAAAATTCACTCTATAAGGCCACAAATAACTGTGCTTTTTCAAACTTCTCTTCTGTTTTTTTCTGTGAGTAAACTCTGCGTGCTCTGTTCATGAGAGTACACCCATGGGTTTGATATGACTTTTTGCTCAAGAAAAGCAGGCATGACCAGTCTGTGCATTTTTGATGCTGTTAAGAGCACTGAGTAATATCTGCACAGTTCTCTCCAATTGCAGAATTGGAAAAGCTTCACCAAAATGAGTAAACATGCATCCAGGTAAAAACAAGAGTAAGAAACTGACACTAGAAGATAGTATTTTGAAGTACAAACTTTTTTTTTCTTTTTTCCTTTTTTTTTTCCTCTCTTTTTTTTCCCCGGAAAATAATTTTATGAGGCATAAGAGACCTAGCAGAATGCCACTAAAAAAAAATTTTTTTTTTAATTTTTAAAAAATTTCCACTGGTATTCTAAAAATTCAAGACTTTTTTCCCCTGATGTTTGCTCCCAGGGGAAATTGTTAGGCTATTTTCTATGGAACATGGACAGATGTTTTGGCAAGCTAGATTGGAATTTCCTGAATTATTTGCAGATACTCATGCTTTTTATCTAGATGTTTGATTTTATCAGTGAGCAAATATTTCAGGACAGTATTGCAAGCAAGAAAATCCATCTTGGAACTCCTAGAAGTGTGTGGTGAGTGCAAGCAGTATGGTGAAATGAAATATCTGACATTAGCACACTACCATAGGTGGCTCTCCTGGGAGGTATTGGAGGAAAAGGCATCTTGGCCCTCTGTCTTCTTGTCATTCTGCTTTGTTGGAATAAATTTCACAAAGGCATTATAAAAGGAAGAGTCCAGGACAGACTGCACTGAGCCCCAGTGGCTCCATTTCCCCCGCTCCATGGGAAATGAAGGAGGGAGCTGGGACAGCCTGGGTCTTGCTCTGTGATGTGCTCTTCATGTAATGGTGTAAGTGTCCCTCACTTTGCATAACCCCCCAAATGCTCCCAAGCAGGGTATTAGGATAAAATCTGCATTAGAGGAGGGGCAGCATGGGCTAAGAGTGTTAAAAGGCTCTGCTCTAAATAAACATGCTCCCAAAAATCAGTTGCTTAGAAGTTGCTGAAAAATCTCTGTAATCTAGGGACAAGCGCTAGTACAGGAGTAAAGTCTAGTAAAATACATTTACAGCCAAATTACAGCATCTTGGTTGCCAGTTTCATTGTACAATAGGGATAAGGTGCAATCAGCTGTTTCCATTTCATCATCCTGTAGTTCCTTTGGTTTCTGCTTGCCTGCTGCCTGTAACCTAGAGTGAGACTTTTATGGAGCCCCATGTCCTGGAAAGACCAGGCAATTGCAGTAGGTATTCACAAACCATATTGGAAGGCTTCTGCAAGGGGAGGAGTTGAGTGATGCTCTCGAAATACTCTGAGGCACCAGGCTCTAACACTCCTCTGTAGGCAGGTGACTTTTAGGGATTATTCAACATAAATTGAATTCTACACTGCTCTGAGATGTTTGATCATTTTCCAAAGAATAAAAGCTTTTGCATCAATTATGCAGGAAATGTGATCCTTGTATAGGAATACTCTGGCTTGGATTGCATACCTGTACAAGTTGGAGCAAATGCATGGGGGTCCCTTTGTCAAGCCCTTTGTAAGAGGCAGAGAATTGGCAGAATCAGACCTGTCCATCCTGCGTGCTGTGGGTGAGCCTCCACAGATGTGGTGCCCATTTGTGGCTGGTGACCTCAGCCCAGCACCGTGACTTCTCTCCTCCTCGCCTCTTGACATATTGCTTGCACAAGAAGTGGAGAGAAGCAGCTCATGGTAGGGCTGGTAAATGCTAAATATGTCGTGGCTCTTTGGCGTGGGAGACGGGTGAGAGAGCCATCAGCCACCATTTCACAGTGCAGGCACATCCCTGGCTACTGCCACCTCCAAAGTGGCTGGAGCCTCATGCTGGCCACCAGAGAAACAGACAGAGGTTAAAGTTAAAAATGGTTGTGAGCAACTGGGTAAAGGCTCAGAAATGAAAAATACTAAATTTGAAGCTGGGTTGTGTAAAGGATTGTACTCAAATGGGAGAGATCAAGTGCCAGAGCATGCAATGAAATCAGCTGATTGCAGAGACATCCGTAGAAGAGAGGTTCCATCTCTACTTTTCCTTTTCCAGCAAGGCTCAGGTATGATCTCACTGCCCTGCTGAGCAGTGGCACTGATTTAGATGGCTGCAAAAATCTCAATCTACTATGCATTAAAACTGAATAGAAGTCAAGAACATGGCATTGCTAAGAAGAAATTAAAATCTCTGTCAAAAGGAGGACATTCCTCATCTATTTCACTATGTGAAGTCCCAAGCAGAAAGTAAAGAAGAGCAAATAAAATAAAAGCTATCAACATAGCAGTTTTTTTAGAATACACAACTGGGGGTGGTTGGAGTGTTTTGGATTTTGCTTTGGGCTGAAGAGGAGCCCAAGGGCCTTGCTGGAGTTAAACTTTTATGCTTCTACAGTAAATCCTTCAACACAACCACACAAGGCATTGAGAGGAGTAAAGAGATTAAGTGTGGTTAATATTTTGATACACAGTAATGAACTTTAGCAAGACCTCAAATTGAAAGGTACTACCTGCCCTCACAAGCTACTAAATAGGCACAACTGATGTTTTACTGCTCACAAAGCAGAAACATTAGTCCAGATACCTTCTATACTAAGGAAATAGTCCTCAATATCCATTATTTGTTGGAACAATTAGCACACCCTTCAAATATAATATTTTATACTGTGAAAACCAAGAGCTGAGATGACATTTGGGAATTTCTGCTTCCCTCTCCCATGCCTTAATACAGTGGAACTGTTTTCTTTAGTCAACAAATATTTCTCAATGGTTTTAAAATACTTTCTTTGATCAATGGAAATTTAGTTAAGCAATTGAAATATATAAATTTTAGAAGGGACTTGGAATATTGATCTTATTGCTGCTGAGTTTTGATGATATAATTCTAAGCAAATTAACTGGTGCTTAATTTTTGCTTTGTTTTGGTTTTCTTAATTTCAAATAATTTACCATTTTCACTGGTTAAAAAATAAGGCATCTCCTTTTGCCCCTTTATTTTTCTTTTTAATGAAGAGGTGGAAAGAAAAACAAAACAGAAAGGAAATGGGAAAAATTGGGAAAAGCATTCATTAACTGTTTTCCCATATGTGCATTTGTACTTGAGTTTGTAACAGTAAAACCCTGGAGAATCAGATAAAGACATTTCCAGAAGAGAGTCCAGGTTTAAATCGTTGGTTTCATATCTAGAGAAAGCTTCAATTTTTGTTTTTGTTAAATATATGGCAATTCTTTGGGAACCAGAGGGTGGTCCACATCTGAAGTTCCAAAAACCCATGAAAAAAACAAAAAAAAAACTATGTATCTTTGTTGGCAAAGTGGAAACCAATTAAAGTTGCCTTATTGTTTATCTTTTAAAGTAAGAGAACAGTGGGGTAGTAGCCCTATAAATTACAAAAAAATAAATGGGTTTCCTTGAAAAATGCCTGAGCCTTGAGGCTTTTTCTTATCTTGTGTGTACTTTTGGTAATTTTCTAAATCATGATGACTGCCATCATCCTTTTATTCCATTAGTTGCAGCCCTTAATCAGTCCTTTTCTGAACTGTAAAGAGAGGTTTTTGCAGAGTGATTCAAAATGCTGTATTCCCAATGAATACTCACTAGCTCAGAAGGATTTTTTTGTCAAAAAATTAGAACAGCCTCTGGTAGAATTAGGCCTACAGCTGTTTTTCAGGATTAGCTATATTTTTTTCAGTGAAGATACTATTTTAGTATGCACAGGCTGAATGCCCAACAAATCTGATTTATGAACTTCTGTTTCAGATTATTAGGAAAGCTCTAACAGAGGAAAAACAAGTGTCCACGAAGACATCTGCAGCAGATCTTGTGACAGAAACTGATCATTTTGTGGAAAATTTAATTATTTCTGTTCTGAAAGAGAAGTTTCCCTCCCACAGGTGAGTGCCTATAGAAACTATCAACAACCTTTTTTAGTCCTTTACATGCTGCATATCTGACTGGTATTTAAAGGCAACCTTAAAAGTCTGTATATCTTTCTTATGTCTGTGTATCTTTGTTATATATTAACCTATTGCTGTTGGACATTTTCATAGGACTCCTATTTTTTAAGAAGTACCGTTTCCTTATACGTAGTACTTTATGTTTTCTATGTTTCTTGATATATGTATTTAATAGCAATGTTTCCCCTGTAGGGACATCATGGATGAAGGTTTCATGTGGATCTCCATGATGTTCAGAATACTGGTCTGTTGCCTATTGTATAAGAATTATGCCAAGGCTATCTATAAAAATATAGCAGAAATATATGCTAGCAAAGGTCCCACCCTGCAGACCTTTTCTGTTGCCATCACACATATGCATTGGCCAGATCAGGACAAGTAAAAGTGTATTTAATCACATTTACCTCATCTTCTATAGTGAGAAGATCAGTGAGAAGCAGGGCTGTTTGTCATCATCATCATTATTTGATGCCTCTTCATAAACAGGCTATAAATTACTATATGGGCTGCAACCCCAAGGTTTCAAAAGTAGATCAGGTTGTCCATTCCTCTTGAATTATTGTGGTCAACTTGAAAATAACAACCCAGCTCATGCACAGATTAGAGAGAAGGTTTGTATTAGCTGCCAGGTTTGGTTTGATGCAAAGACTGCAATTGATTTCTCCTTTTCACTTCAATGGATAAAATTCAGTTTCCTGCAGAGTCAGTGCAAAGCCTGTGTATCCCTTAAATAGTGTCCGACTCCCTTCTAACTGTGGGCATCTCTGATGGGGATGAGCCTTGCATTCCAGCACTGTGCAGAAAGCAACAAAGAGGAAAATTGGAAGGATTCAGCTACTAATCTGATGATCAGTGATGCTGCTGGGCAAAAAAACCCACCATAAGAAGGAGCAGAAAGCATATTTTATACTAAATATGGCTTTCTAAATACGTGCTGTGTGTGATGGCATATTGAAGCGGTACTGTACAGCATGATGTGTGGTTCTTGGCTGCAGTTCTCAAGAGAGTGCCAGGCTTTACAGGCCTATTATTTGTGTAATATTCCTTCTACTATTGCTGGCTGTGCTCTTCTCTCATCTCCACTCTTTTGTTAGTTTTTTCCTTGAGCAGTCTGGCAGAGAATGTAAAACATACACATTTCACATAAAATGCGAATCACCAGACACACTCAAGTTACTCAGAATGGGAAGAAAAATTGTAAGGTCAGTGTAGACCTAGGAACTGGAAAATCCCAGATTTTATCAACCCTGTACAGTTAACTTCTGACTTTATAAGTAAATGAAGGAACTGCCATTTCTTCAAAACATTTTATTTTGTTGCTGGTGGTTGCTGGGTTTGGTTAGAATTTGTTCAGATAATTAATGCATTCAGATGAAACAATAGATTAAAACTAAATTTAACTAGACTTGATTAAAACACTTGCAATGGAGAATTTACAATAGCAATCAAGGGTTAAATTAAAGTACAATGCAAATATTAAAAGATAATTTAAATTGTATTCAGTCTTTCCCCTAACCTGGCTGTTGCAAGCAGCACTGAAGATTTCTGTTATTTCTTTTTCTTCTAAATTATCTTGATTCTTACATCCTCTGAATCAAAAATGGACTTGAGGAGTTAGGAAAATTAAAAGGGATCTCATTAGAATCTGCCATTTGCACTAAGGCACTTATGAGTCTTGAGATACTGGAAACGTACTCAGAAGTAAAGAGAAATATTAGGAAAATCTGTTCAAAATGTAATTCTGTCCCATGTTTCTTTTTTCTTCTCTCTTCTTGGCTAAGTGGTGTGTATCATCTTCATTCACACTTCACTCAAGTTTTAATCTGTGCTCACTTTTTAGTACTCTGATGTGCCCCCAGTGAGTCTTTTCAAAAGGATATTTTTTTGGATAGATCCATGAGCTGTGGGTAGGCACGGCCAGACTACCAGGAGCTGCTGGTTGCAAAGGTCTATCCCAACATTTACCCCTGCTATTATTACACAAGCTGGCATCTTTTGTGTTACTTGTGGCCTTAATTCTGTAGACATTAAAATCAGGACACAGCAGTTTAAGACAGTGACATCCAACTCTAGCTTCCCAGCTTTCTGTGCTCAGACCCCCATAAGAGGATAGGTGAGGGACAGCCCCAGTTTGAGTCTCCTGCACTTGACTGGATATCATTTCTGCTGCAGATTATGGTATGTTACAGCTTCCCTGCTGTTTCTGCAATGAATTTCAGAGAAACACCACGGCATGAACAGATGTAGTCAAAGGCTTGGCTAAAATTACTAGACTCATTTTCAGTGGGAGTAAACTGTAATCCAGATTTGAAGAGAGGTCAGCAGAGCTGGCAGGCTGGCATATTAAATTAACTATTTTAATAAGGTGGTTACCCCTCCCACTTCTCAAGCTGTTCCTAGAATTTACTCCAGTACTTCACACTGAGTGTTTTGCTTAGTTTGCAGGTTTTTACAGGACACAGAGCAAGACATCTGAAGCTGACCTTGTGGGACTCTCACATTTCTCAGTATTGTACAGCAGCAAGGTGGGGGGGGTTGTTACCCTTTAGCCCAGATTTCATAAAATGTGCACCTAATTTGTCCTACATCCATTTTGGAAAAATTGTTCTTGAGTGTGAAGACTTTATCTGCGGCACGGCTGTGCCCCAGCTCCAGGTCAGCAGTTCTGAGCTCAGGGACTGCAGTGTCACACCCCCGCTGCGAGGGAAGGGCGAGGAACTGGCTCGCGAAACTTGAGGGCAAATCATCTTACACAGAAATACTCCTGTCTCTAAGGAGGGTCTTATTTCACCTTTCTTTGGTGGAAGACAGCAAAGCAAGACAGCAGCTGTAGTTCAAGCTCCAGCTGGGGAAGCTGGCAGAGGGTTGAAGCAGAGGTACAATTTATGTGGAATAAGGATAATCTGAGGTGTGATGTGGATGCTCCACCTATGCATCTTCTTCATCCAGCAGCACAGACAAAGCATGGTTGGGTTTGGATTCTAATTACAGGATTTGTAAAAGCAAAAGTTAAGTGATACAGCACCAACAAGACAAAGTGGTGGAATATTTAGAGCAAGGAGCCTGCAAAGTGTTATGTTAAACTGAGAGTTTAAAACACTTGGTCAAGTCTTTCTTGTTTCTCAGTTGTGCACTAGCACTTTGTCCTTCAGCTGTTTCCTTTAACAGAGATGAAAATAGTAACAAACACTTCCTGATTCCCTCTCTGTACCAGCTGGGGGTCTATAATGCCATCAAAATAGTCTGTTTCTACTTAAGTACAGGCAGAGTAGCTTTTGGAAAATTCAAGAAGACTCCTCCTGTGCTATCTGCAGAACATTTTAAGATCATGGCTTCAAGTGTTATCTGGAATTGTTCTGTACAGGTTGAAGACACAAAATAAAAATAGCTGCTACTCTAGTCCTAGGGAAGGACTCTTTTGCAAAAGACATTGTCTCTTTATTTTATCCTTTTTTTTTTCTCTTTGTGTCTTTGAGAGAAGCTTTTTTTGCCTTCAAGCATTTGCAGGAACTCTGACTACCACTACTGGCTGTTCAAATGTGAAACCACCAGCAACATTCACTACTAGCAGTTGGATTCTATTCCTTCTGTGCATATAGGACTTTATGAAAATCTGTGAGAGTAGCACCTGCACATCTCTTACAGCAAGAGACTTGAGCAGTTTATGGGAGAGCAGGGATAATTAAGGTCAACAGGAAATGTGCCAGAACTGGATGTTCGTTTCCCAGGGAAAAAGGAGAAAAAAAAATGCTAAAAGAAACTGGGACAGAACAACAGAAGAGAAGATGACCTCAGATTTAATTTTGTGCCTTGTGCATCCAAACAACAAACAAACAAAAAATAATCTGTTGATTTTTTTCTGTGTCATGGGAAAAAGAAAGTCCACCTTTGTAAACCTTTTAATTTCCTGAGTCAGACTACTGTAAGAAAATACAAGTAGGAGCAAAATTGTGGATTTTCTAAGAGTGCATTATTTCCTGCTGACTGGATTTGACTGCAGAAGAGAAGCAGGTACAGTTTGCAGTTTATATTACTTAGTGCAAGAGACAGGCCTAACCCATAAAATTATAGTCTGCATAAAACAATCTCCTCCTTGAGTTCCAGGGATGCCAGTTCAGATCCATTTCTGCATTCATTTTCATGACTTCCTTAATGGCATATTGGAGAAGTGGATATAGAGTTCTTCTTTTGCATGTAAAATAGTATGCTGTAGATTCAAGAACTCTCCCTCAATGAAAGTTACCAATTCCTAAATTTGAAAAGCAGTATGTGTGTTAACATTTATACAAAATTGTTTTATGTAGAGAGAGAGAAGTTATCTCTTAAAAACCAGAATGATGGGGTTGACTTTCCAAGTCACATATCTAAGCTGATGATCTGGGATACTTGTTTCACCCTTGCACCAAATGCAGGTTTATTGCAGAAGAATCCACTGCTGCAGGTTCAAAATGTGTCCTCACCGACAGCCCGACCTGGATTATTGACCCTGTTGATGGAACATGCAACTTTGTGCACAGGTAAATGGACAGCGGCCTGGGAAACGCATCTGAACCCAAAATGCAGCTTCCCACAGCTCCTCCCTTCCTCCTAAAGGTGCTTTTCCCTGGTAGGTTTGTTCCTTCGACTCGCACGTAGGGGTGATCCCTTTACCCCCGGTAGCCGGCGTGGTGCGTGAGGGAGGCTGGGGTTGTGCTGCTAGCCCAGGGCCAGCTGGAGTTTCTGGCGGCTGCCCCGCGGCCCGTGGCTCTTGGCCCGCTCGCAGCCCAGCGCTGGCTAACGAGCAGAGGCTTGGGCAGCGTGGAGGAACAAGGCTGCGCTGAGGACACCTGGCCCAGCGCCTGGCTGCGTTCTGCACATTCCCTCTGGGAGCGAGGGCTCTTCGCTCCCCGTCAGACGCACGCGCTTCGTTCTTCCCGGGAAGTGCAGCCGCTGCGTGTGCGTGGAGCAGCACTGAGAAAGGAGTTGTACACAGATACTGGTTTTAAATTTCAAAAGTACCTCCGCAAAAATTAAATCTGGGGGTTGTTGCTGCAAAAATGATGACTTCTAATTCACCGTTCAAATGCTAGAGTTGTAAACTAATGACTATTCATAATATTTCTACTTAAAAACCCTCTGTAGGCTCTGTCTTATAGTTAGAGGCTTAAAATAACTGCAACTCTCATTAAAAAAAAAAAAAAAAGGCATTTCCTTAACTTTCGGTGCAATTACACAGAATTCCAGGGGAGGTGGGGTGTATCATGTGATGATGTTTCATGCAATTAGGTAAAATTTCCTCTTTCTAGCAATATTTTCTGGACTTTCGAAGTCCCTTTTAATATATGTTTTTAAGAAATTAATTTATTTCATTGTTTAAACTGCAATAATTATGCTGTAGTCAAAAGGACCAAATTAAATACGTGATCCTCACTTCGAAAAAGGAGAGCATAGAGGAACTGGTTTCTTTTTATATTGGTGTCAGCAGCAAGGTATCTCCATGCTACTTAATTGCTATCTCAGGTGCATAGCTTGAACAAAATGTGCTCTTGAAAGCAATGACTTATTATAACATTAGTGATTTTATACTGGATAATTCAGCTACACTAAATCAAAAACATCCCTAAAGTACACTACGTGTTCAGTGTAAAAGTTGTAATGCCTTCATGTGTTCATTTCTTGCCTTCTCCAATACTAAGTTAAATTTTTAAAGGAACTGACAAAGTTAAAGAGGTTGACAAAGGAGAGATACTATAATGTCAAGTGCATTTTGACAAGTAAACTCACAGTGCTCCATGTGGGGTTTTGTTGCCTGAGGGGGATGCATAAGAAGTAAGTTGAGAGATTTTTCAGCAGTACTACTTCATTTCTTATTTTTCACAGATTTCCAACAGTGGCAGTGAGCATTGGATTTGCTGTTAACAAAGAGGTATGAAGTATGTTCTTTAAGATGGGCACCTGAGAGTTGGCTAGAAGTCTCAAAACCATGTGGGAACTTTAAATGAAATGATTTTTTTTAAAAAATCAGTCACTACTCAGGTTTTCCCCTGCTTTTTAAATGCATCTGATCATATTCTACTCATCTAAAATCATAGTCCTGCAAAACTTACTTATGGAAACTGGCAATTAAAAGAGAATTCTATGAATTATTATAAGTATTATGGGATTTATTTGGAGAAAAAGGGAGTACTGGTGTGAGCAAGGTTTAGTTAGACAAACCATAGTAAGTTCAATTTAGCGCTGCCTCTTCAAAATTTAAACATACATCCCAGTGTTCCTGTATTATTATTATTGCTTCTTTCCTGCTAGCAGTATCTGTGAAAGCTAACCCCTGCTGTGAGTCAATGTAGAACTGATTTTCTGAGGAGTGAAAAATTATGGGCATAGTTCATTTAATCTGCATTGGTGTTTTCCTTAACATAGTAAAATAGCTATATTTACCACCTAAGAGCTTGATTATGGTGAGGGTGGGAAGGTACCTAGCCTTCCAATGTGCCATTTTGAGTTTCCTAGCT